>NC_080597.1:24996576-25299607 GCF_027887145.1 Ammospiza caudacuta
GGGCTGGGGCGCTTAGGGGTGGGTGCCCGGGCTCGCCTTCTCTGGGGCTGACAGGGAGTGTTTTCTCCTTGCCTCTCCCCCGGACTCCCTCCGCCCGGACCTGTCCTTGGAAACGCTGTTTGTTTTGGTCGGAGGGTGCCAAACTCCTGCCTTTGCTAAGTGTTAAAAACATGGGGCCGGGGGAGGAGACAGGCAGCGAAACAGATGGAGGAAGAGGAGGAGCCGCCGGCTCCCCTCGGTGTCTCTCCCCCCGCGGGGGAGGGCAGCCGGCAGGACGGCCCCGGTCCCATCGCCGACCTGTCCGGCCGGAGGTCACTCCCGCGGGCCGCGCTCGGGGCGCTCGGCCGCGGCTCACTATCGCCAATACAGTTTTTTAAGCCTTCACGGAGAGAAGTATCTCTTCCAAGAGCTGTGAAACTAGAAAGCTAAAGGGGAGAAATGCCGGCTGTAAACTGTGAAAAATGAGGCGGGAGGAAATGCAAGTAACTCCTAACAAAGACTCTGTTCTTGTGTGGTGAGTGCTGACAGAGGTGGAGTCAGTGAAAGGGAAACTCTAGACCAAATGAGATTCAGTCGGTGCCAGTTGAAGATAGAATGTGAACCCAGCAGAATAAACAAAGTTAAGACTTTCATAGTGGTAAAACTGGACAGAGCACTCATAAGTCTCTGTGTCCATGCACACTGCCTTTGAACAAAGCAGGGCTGTGGAAAACCTTTGCTTGAAGATGGTATCTGAAGAAAATACCCAACTGTGAAACTGTCTTCCTCCCTCCTTCCCCCAGGTGCTTCATAAAATAACTTCTAAAGCAAAGCAACAGAAATAAAAAGTGTGTTTGTGTCTTCTAAAACTAACCTGATCTTGCAGTCTTGGTAAATTCTAAATGAAGAATCTAGTTGGGTGATGCAGTAACCAATTAAGAACAAGATGCCTTTAAGCATCTGCAGTTTTGTATTAATTTTCTTTTTACTAAAAAGAATAATCCTCACCTGTCTAAATAGCAGAAATGTGAGAATTTATTTCCTTATTGTTAAATTAGTTGTAATCTTGGGGTTGGTACATGTAGAAGATACTTTTAACTTGTCTTCCAAAGAGTTTATCCTTAAAAAACTCTACAGTATGGACTGATTGAAAGAAAGCAAATGGTGTGATGAAGCCCACTGTGATGGTGTCCAACCTAATATAAATATAAATGTGGGTAGTCTTTAATGTAGCAGAATAAAGCAGGTTGTAACCTCAGGCTGATCCTTTAATAGAACTGTTGGGATATTAATATGTGTATTAAAACAACAGCCTAATATGTAATACTTTATAAGCAAATTTTAAAAAACCCAGGATGGTATTGTTTATCCAAGATGGTGAGTTACAAAGAGATCTTGCGAGGCTGAATTTTGACATATTTTTATGTGACTGTTATATACTAATTTAAAGTTCTAAATGAACTTGGCCATTAGTTATTAATGAGAACTTCTGTGCTGTCTACAAAAACATAAGGAAAATCAGCTCTTCCAGTGTATGCTATAAAGCAAAGACTGAGTGACTCAGTTGTCTATTGTTGTAACGAATTAGAAATGCCAATTTTGGTTTGTACATACCTTTCATATGCTCAATGACTGTATTTTTGCCTAAGTGTTTTAGATGGCCTGTGCAGGTTCTGCTTGTATATTCATGTACGTTCAGTTTGATGTGTTTATATTTTAAATGTAGAATTTAGCAATAATGTTCTGAATCTGCAGTCTACACCCACTCTTACTTCCTATTGTGCTTGAAGCATTCTACTAGGAAATGTATTTAGTGTGGCAAAAGATTGCAGTGGTTTTTTGTGTCACCTCCTGTTGCAGTGTTGAAACTTCTTACTTAAGCCTTCTGAAGCACCCTACTGACAGCTCTGCTGTCTGTATATGTGCATATATTGTGGGAGCAGGTATGGTCTTGATACGTCAAAATGCACGTGGATCTTTGAAATGCAACTATGTGCATTGATCCTTTGCTGGGACTAGTGCTTAAGGACTTAATGTATATGGACTTCTAATTCTGCCTTAACCACTTCATCTTCTTAGAAATCAAGGTGGGGTGGAAAGTGGCACTGCTGACTTGCCTTCATGGCTGGTTTAGTACTTCTGTCAGAAGAACCATGCAAAGCTAAATGTTTATTAACATTGTCATGCCTAGAGGTAAGAGGAGATTGATGAAATGATAATGTGTAAATTGTGTGAGAGTATTTGGGGTTTTAATGGTCATTTACCTTCTTCCATGTTCTTAACACCTGAACTGAAGCAGTAGACACACTGTGAATTGCTCACACTCCACAAGTGATTTGCAAGACTTTGGGCCACTACACTGCAAACAACATTAATCAAATCTTTTGATGGACCACATCCTGCAACATTAATATTTTGGAGGTTAGTTATTTGTATGGAAGTAAAGGGGTGATATACAAGATTAAAGCCTGGAAATACAGTGTTCTTATATTGATTTAAAAAAATTAGTTGGAGGGTAATAAAAACTTTGCATACTCTGTACAGTGTACTGTATTTAAATGAGCAGTTTGACATGAAGAACCTCAAGTATGTTCTATAACTAGTTTGTCGCAACTAGTTTCTGATCTTCACTAACTTTGCAATCTATAACACAGATTTTAATTGAAGAAATATTTTGTTTCTTCTCTAGCATTAACTAGTGACCCATTTCTAATTGTAACTTAAATACAATTTCCAAGCAAAAATATCTGTGTGTAGCGTTTTTTAGGTTCTCTTGCAACCCTGTCTTGTTTAGCCAATACTGTTTTAAATATTTGCTTGTTAGAAATTACAAAATTGCTGTTCTAATAAGAGTTATGATGCTTAGGATCCCTGGTAATGTTGTGAGTTCTGAATGCATAACCTCTGAGTTCTAGTCAAGTGTCTCTCACTGGCTCCTCCAGTACTGTGATAAACTGTTAGCTGTGTTCCTGCTAATGGGACCAATTCTTTTCACAAAAAAAAGCCAGTGTAAAATATAACATAAGTGGGGTGCTCAAGTGTATCCTCTTTCCTCTTGGGAGAGGAGGAAGAGTAAACACACACTTCAAAAATGTTAATAATTTCAATTAACAGGGGGGTGCTCATCAGTGTAGTAGCTGATCAAATTATAAAGGCCTATTCAGTCAAATGCTTTAGGGTGTAGCTAGGTGCCAGTATAAAGAAATCTTAATTTTCACTACCTTTTGTCTATCCCAGGACACCACAATATGTTGATTCACATGAGTACAGACAAAGATCATCCTTTTATTGCTAAAAGTGTATTTTTTCCAAATTCAGCAGTTGCAAAGTGTGGTATTCCCTGCCTACTGAAGGTGATGTGATTTAATAGTAAATGAAGTTATCTGTTAAATTTGCTGATAGAAATCATTGCTGCCTATGTCACTTCCTGAAGTCCACTACGGAATACTTCATGGTCATAATTGGAGATGGACTGCTACTTTTGGTATCTGGGCCAAATTCCTTTGGTAGTAATTACAGCTGACTTCCAGATTCTCATTTTAATATTATTATTAACATATTTTTCACTTCCTGTCATGCAGTTGTTAATCATCTGTATCACACTGTGCAGCTGTCCACATTTTCTGCAATTGCAGATTATCTGCCTGGGAGGCAGTTTCTTTACAAAGACAGAAACACTATGAAGCACAACACTTTTCAGTGGAGGTTGTTGTCTCTGCTAAATAGAATGTTAGAGGCTCAGAGTTGCCATTTGACTTAAACCAGAAAACCTATCCACCCACCTTCACCTCTAGGAGGATTGGATTTTGGGTCTGTGCCATTGTTGATCTGATTCTGAGCACAGACACACCTAAAGGCCAGACTTTCAGCTACACCCTGTCAGAAATGTAATATTCTGAATTACTTGCCTGTTCTCTGCCTGCAGCTTCTGTGTTTGCTTCACGGTCGTTACACTCAGTGAGTCTGTTTGTGGAAGGAAGCTCATTGCTGCACACCACTTCTTCTTGAGGTCAGGTGGGGGATGGTGACATCACCAAATGCCTTTATGGACATTGAAAACTACCAAAATTCTTGCAACAAGTAGCTTCAGGTGTTCCTGTGGGTAGTCTTACATTTTTTTAAATATGACCAATTTAGGGACTGTCTCCCACAGATTGATTAAGGTATGAAACAGCTGAAGGTACAAAGCTTTCTTACAGAAAAGGTGTAGTTTGTTGATAACTATATGATTCTGTTTTCGTCAAGCCAAATCCTTTCCTTTGCTTTTCCTGTTTAGGAAGGGCAACTACTTGATCTTCATTCGCAATATAATGATCAGTAGCTGACTTTTGAGAAACAAACAAAAGTAAAACAAAAGTAAGTGCTGGTTTTATGGGAACTGTGTTTGTCTTTCCAGGTCTTGTTTACTGTGTAAACAAGGTGAAGGGATTCAGAATGCCTCTCAATGATGACCAGAGCAGTGACTCAGATTCTTCACGGCTCTCAGAAAGCACAGTTTCTTCCAGTGACACAGAATATTCCAGGCAGAGCTTTAACAGTGATTCTTCAAGCAAGCCCAGCTCCCCAGCATGTAAGCCTATTTCAGCCTCACCTGCATTGTGCATGGACCAATAAGGCTAACTTACCTTGTTTCTCCTTGCTGTCATGGGTAGAACCTGGGATTCTGAATCTGTATAAGAGTATTAACAGAGAGGCATGGCTTTCTCTTTGCTGTGAAGCGGTGCATCTCCTGTGTGTGGAACACCAGCAGCAGCTGTATCCATGGGGGTCTCCCTGTGCACTCCTTCCCTTCAGAAAGTGTAAGAAAAGTGTGTCACCGTGGTCTTCCTAACCTTGACATTGGTAGCAGCCTCCCACTCCACCAGATATGCTTTTGTGCAAAGGGTGGGTTTCTTCTGTTTGATCCCTGACTTAAAAATTATTTCTGTAACTTACAGATTTGTAATACCATACCAAGTTACATGTAATTGTCTTGAACTCACATTCTTCTTTCATAAATACTAGAATCAAACAGAAAACAAACATTTGCACAAGGAGGATGATTTGAGTAATGGTAAATAAAACCTTGGTTATAATATGGTTTCTCTGTATCTGTAAGCATTTGCAGACCATGCTTACTTCTTACATATCTGTAAATTAAGTCTTATATTAAAACAAGCTTATTAGTGGAGCTGCACTTGGCAGCTGACTCTGTCTTTCTTTGTTACCAGCCTTCCAAATACTAAATTAAATTATAGAATTTATTGATTTAGAAACTTCAGGAATTTGCTCTTGTTTTCCAGTGTGGAGTTTGTTTTGTCATTGCTGCTAGCTCCTAAAAAAATGAGTATAACTTAATTCCACAGCAGACTGAAGATCTGCTGATTTTAAGTGGGGGGGGGGGGGAGGTTTGTGAGTCAGTAACTTAGGAACCTCTTCAACAGACAATATAGCCATTGTGCTTGGAATTATAGTGGACATTTAGTATCTCTTACTGCCCATGCTTTTGGTTGGGTGGCTTTGACAGAACAGTTAGTACGAAATCTGTGAAATGCAAGATCCTGTTTTAAAGGAAAAAAAAAAATCTTAGTTCAGACGTGGAAATATAAAAATGCTCCTCAAAATATTTTGAGGCTTGTGTGGTATTTCCCCACAAACACACACACCCCTGATAAGCTGGGAGTTTCCTGAGTTAGTGTTTTAGAAAGATATAAAGACTTGGTAATCTTGGGTCGCTTCTTCTAGAGTACTGGAGTTCAACTAGCAAGTAGTAAAATTTCTAGGTTTTAGTATATTCAATTGCACTTATCAGCTGTAGATATTTAGCTTTAATTGATCTTGTTTGTTCCAGCAGCTAGCCCTCCCAAGGTTATCACATTTGATGAACTGATGGCAGCTACAAGAAATCTGTCAAACTGGACTCTAGCTCATGAAATTGCTGTAAATGCAAATTTTTGCATAAAACAGGAAGACTACCCACAAAACAGGTAAGAGCTTGAATCTTGCAAAAGTAGCAAAAGTATTGGAAAGGGAGGAGAAACGAATGGAGCAATTTAGACTGTGTTTTGGGATCTGATGATCTATCATCCAAGAAAGATGTGGTTGCAGGGCATAGTATTTGGGGAGGTGTGTTTCCCAACAAGTGATCAGTCTCATCTGAAACAGTTACAAGGATGGAAGCTAGTTGCGAGTCTTCTCCATATCTAATTGACTTGCTCCACAGCTTTGCAGGCACAGTGAAACAAATTGTACACAAGGCATTTTGGGATCATTTGGAATCGGAACTGAATGAAGATCCTCCAGAATACAAACATGCTATCAAGCTTTTTGAGGAAATTAAGGAGGTAATGTTCTTCTTTCTCTGTATTGATTTGTCAGCTTAGCTTTAAGAGTCCCTTAGTTTACTGAAGGGTCTGCTTAACTTAGCTGAGTCAACACCTTCAGATTTTCCTTTTATAATATAAAGCCATGATTATTCAGAACTGAAAATAGATGTCTATTTGTAGTATATTTATATTAACCAGGAATATGGTCGCAAACAAACAGTGGCATGTTCAGTCAGCTTTCACTGCACAGTGATCAGTTGAAAGTCATCTCTTTTCCCAAAGCTTCACATCTCTACTAGCCTGTTTCCAGAGCCATACTGTGAGCTTAGGGCATGAACGACAGTATAAACGTGATTGGACCTGCCCACTTAAACTTCATTCTTTGATTATTGCACAGGTGAGCATACAAACCTTCAATCCTGGCACAATACTAAGTCATTCAGAACTTTAAGTTCTGTTCTGTTTTAAGTTATGTTTGTTTTGCAGGGTAGCCCCCCAGCTTTTGAACAGGTCTAATTGTTGACTTGCTTTTTGTTTTATTGGTTTGAGCATTTTTGCAGAACTATACTGGTTTGGTTTTTTTTTCCAAACAGTTCTTTTATCCCCACAACCTTTGATAATGTTCAGTCTTAAAATGTATGTCTTGTTATAATCTGTCAGCTATATACACCTGACATTATTATTAAAATTTCACTCAAGTGTGCTTACTAAGTGGTTTGGTCTTTATTGATAAGCTTTTTTCTTTTTTGCTCCCTCTATTTTAGATTCTTCTTTCTTTCCTGACTCCTGGAGCAAACAGGATTCACAATCAAATTTGTGAAGTTCTTGACACGGATCTTATAAGACAGCAGGCAGAACACAATGCTGTTGATATTCCTGGGCTAGCTAACTATGTCATCAACACTATGGGAAAGTTATGTGCTCCAATAAGAGACAATGACATAAAACAGTTAAAAGCAACTGACAATATCGTAGAGTTACTGAGGTTGGTATTTGAGTGTGATTTTTGGAGAAAAAAATTGCTGTCTGAAAGGGTAGTAGACAGTGGAAGGTGGAGGGCTGGGTAAAGGAAGTCTAAAGTTGTGTCAGTTTGCATAACAACTGTTCTTAATGCTTCTTTAATGCTTCTTCCTGAAGCATTAAAGAGGAAGAGCTCTGACATGCTGACCGGATTGTGTATCTCACTTTGTAATGAAATGAGTAGGATACCTAGATGAAACTAGGCAGCTCTGAATATCTAAACCAACAACTCTTGCAATAATCTCTGTTTCAGAAACTCTTTTTCTGTCTTGTTCATTCTTACAAAACGTAAACAGCACACTTGTACTGTTTCTTCTTGAAGAGTTAATTGCATGCTTCTTCTGGAAGGCCAAACTTTGGATTTACAGGCTCTTGAGTTAAGATCTTATCACTTGAACTTGGGTAAAACATTTGCATAACAGGGCAGAAAACAGTGTTCCTGAGGTATGCTGAAATATTAAGACTAAATGGTAGTTGTTCTACTGTGTGTGTATATGGGGAACAAAACAATTGCGTCAGAAGGATTGTTTCTCTTAATGCAGTCAGTGACCAAAAAGTTAAAAGCTGTTCATTTTAGCTGAAATATACCAATTCATGTAGTTTTTGAAAAACTTACAGGGCTGTAGCATTTAGTGATGCTACATCAGTTCTGTTCTTTTTAACTTAGGCCAAGCCTTATCTTCAAGAATTCCAGATGATAGGTAATATATCTGTTACTGTGAAGTGCAAGTGAAGGCCTTCACTTCTCCAGAATTGAAATTAAAGTGATAATGTACATGTGCTTCACATGTGCTGATGAAAATCAATAGATTAAATTAAAATGTGAAATTTTGAATTCTTCTTTTCAGACAAATATTCCATGTTTTGGACCTGATGAAGGTGGATATGGCAAATTACACAATTAAAAGCCTTAGACCATACCTCTGGCATAACTTGGTGGACTATGAAAGAACAAAATTCCAGGAAATTCTTGAAGAAACACCAAGTATGTACCATGCTATATTAAATTTAAACTTTTCTCTGAAAAGAAGCCTATTTAAATACATGCAGTGAAAACTCTACAAGTTGCAATTAACTTAGATGAAAACTTCAATTTCTTGTCTGTATGTAAGTAATGGAAAATTTTTTTAACAAGCAAGCTATCACTGGATGGTTGCTTAACTTGCCATCAAGTTTGTCTGTCTGTAATCTGACGCCCTTTCAGACAAACTTATATTTCCTGAATTGGATGGTGTCTGAAAAACAAACAAGTGGTGACTTGTGTTGTTTGGATGCAGAAGCCCTCCATAAGATGAGCCTTTTCTCTTTGGTGTTCAACTGTTCAATTGTTAGCGTGAAGTAAGCATGTAAAAGCAGTTAGTGCACCTGAAAGCTGGAAGGGCTAAGATCTATTTTTTAATAAACAAAAGGCAGGCTCTGACCAAAATTTCTTAGATGATGCAAAGTCAACTTGATCCACTATTACATGTTTTGTGTGATTTGGTTAAACAGTGTTCAGAAACACATCCTCCAAGAAGAATAAGTAAGCATGCTAACATCTGGAGCAGGGGCTTCTAAAACAAGAGCTCTGAGCCACTGATAAGGCCTGCAGTGTTCATTTATGCAGCCTGAGAAGAACTGTACCAGAACAAATCAAACGTTTTAATCTTCCTTCACCTGTATCTTTTAGTGTTATGTCCTATCTGATAAGTGGTTTCTCCAAAAAAGGGAAAGCAATCCTTTGGGAACTCAAACTTTGAGACTTCTATTACCTAAAAATCTTGTCTGAAGTCTTAACAATTTGTGGCTGAGTTTGTACAAACCAAGTAGAATTTAAAGGTGACCAGTGGAATATGATCAGTGGAAGAAAGGGAGAGAATTACCATTTGTGAAGACTCAGCTGTCCACTATGTTTAAGTCTTCAGAAATTGAATTCTCTTCTGTATACAAATCTTTTTTTTCTCAAGGTAATGCTTATTTTGATGAAGGCATGCAGTAAATCTGTGCTATTTACAATGCTTAGGTGCCCTGAATCTCACAACAGAATGGATAAAGGAATCAATAGAGGATGAATTGTCATCTATTTCTGATGAGTCTTCATCGTGCCCTGGTGCTGATAGTAGTTCAAAACCAATTATTAGTCCTACACTGGTGCTAAACAATGGCTACTTGAAACTGTTACAGTGGGATTATTGCAAAACAATTCCAGAGGTAAGAAATGTATTTTGGTGTCTTCAGATTACCAGCTATATGAAATCATTAGTGTGATACAATAAACTTGCTATTGATGACAGTAAGTGAATACTCTTTTGCACTCCTTTAATTTCTGCACAGTAAATCTGAAATTAGGAGATTATATTCTAGTCCAGATTCTGAAATTTGAGATGGGCAAATCAACAACCAGAAAAGAACAAGGTAAAGGTTGTTCTCGCTCTTTCCAATCATAGCTCACCAGCTCCACCCTTAGAGCAGTCTTGGCTGTGGTCAAAGGCTGGGCCTTGTATTGACAGTACTTTGCTTTCTCTGTCTTTAAAAGAACTGATTGTAGCACTCCATTTTTCTAACAGCAGCAGGAATTAGTGGGATTGCTCTTCAGAACAGAATCAGTAAAAAACTTGAGTTCTCTAAAAGTAGGTAGGTATTTTTCCTTTCAGTGTAAACTATTGCTTCAAGACTCAGTGTTCAGTTTTTCCCTCCAATTCCTGATTACTGACCTCTGCAACTTTCCATAAAGCCAGTGGGAAATTTGTCAGCAGTCAGGGCTAACATTTGCATTTCCAGAGAGGGCCTTAGCTACATGTAGGATGGCCTGGCAGAGAACTTGTTAAATACATGGGGATGCTCTTGATGTTCTCAGTCAGTGGACAGAAGTGAAAGCACTTCCTTACCTTTCTGTGAGCAGTTTTGAGTAAGATCTACAATACAGATGTCCTCTTGTAGATCTAGCTTGCCATGCTATGAAATTGCTACTAACTGCAGTTGGATGTTAATGCCCCTGTGCTGCTCAGGATGAATTCTTTGTAACCTAAAATGAACTCCAGCTACATCTTGCTGTGGGGATTACTTATGCTCTTGGTATGATCAGCTGGCTTTTTGCCTGGAGCGGGTTATGTATCACTTGCAGAACCAGCTCAGGTGGTTGTATTGGTGGTTGTCAAGCACAGTTGTTCATTATTATCCATCAGTTACAAATCTTGGCATTTTTTCAAAAGACACCCAAATCCAGAAGACTGTTCTGTCTGTAACTTGGTCATTACAATGTCTTCTGGATCCTCTGAGCATTCCATGTCGTGGGCTGAATTGTTGGTTACAGACTTGTCAGCAGTGATATGGAATAAGGTGCAATGTCCTCAGTTTCCTCATTACTTTTGTTCCAGCCACAGGTTTACTTCTGGTACTTGTACAAAATGCCACTTTATACTATACTACACTACATATTTAGGGTATTACAGTTGCTGTCTGCTCTGGGTTTGCGTATTTGTGATTAAAAATAGTGCTTCATGACTACATCCTAGATCTCTTTCCTAGATCTTCTCCTTGTTCCTAAATTAGTATTATTGTTTCAATTCTAGACTCTAATAACAGATGAAGTTCGTCTTCAGGAGTTGAGAGAAAAGCTCAATCAATTAAAAGTCATAGCTTGTGTTTCTCTCATAACAAACAACATGGTGGGTGCAGCAGTTGTAGATGTGCCTGATTTCACTGATCATCTGAAAAGGATCTCCCTTCCTCTTCTTGAAGGCATGAATAAGAAGTAAGGCCTTTTTTTACACTTTTTTGATGGTAAATAATTGGAAACAATTCTAGTGTCATAGCTGGTGCTTGTTATTAATAGGAAGATATGGATCATTTATATATTCCCTTTATGATACAAGGCCACTATATGTTAGACAAGTGTTTTCAAAGATAGATTTTAATGTAATCTTAGTCTTGGTGTTAGTGTACAAATTTTGGAACCTAGTAGTAAAGTTCATTCATACACTCCTAATACTGGGGAGACTGTGGCAGTACATTCACTAAATCCTCTTGGGAGTTGCTTCAGACTTGTTGTAGGTAGTTCAAGTTACTTGGCTCCGTATTTCTTTGGCTTCTTGTGCTACAGGCAAGTCTGATGTATGAGACTGTCTTTTAAAAGAGTTTTCCACTCTGTTTTTTCTCATGAAATGCTGTGCACATGGCCCAGAAAAACAGCTAGGCACAAGGATAAAGTGAACTGGTGTCACTGCTGCACACATGAAATTACTTTTCCCATTTGTATCACAGCTAGGTCCCGATTTTATCTTCCACATAGGAATTTTCCTGTATATGTAGATTTACATAAATATGCAGCAAAAGATGAAAACTTTTCAAAATCCTCATTGCAGAGACCACGTTGAAAATAAAAGGGAAAGGAGACGAGTGAGGAAAATTTACAACCTATGCTACAGAAACTTAAGAATTTAATGCTTTTCCCTTTCTTCCAGAAGTTTTGACTTGAAGGAGGCTCTGAATGCTATTGGCATCCAGATTTGCAGCATAGTGAACAAGTCTCTAAGTGAAAGAGGTCTTCCCACTCTTAGTGAAGAAATGCAGAGTAATTTAATGGGTCAAATCGCTCATATTGTTGAGAAGAATAATCCTGTCTGTTCCTTGATTGGTTAGTAAGAGACTACCTAATTGTTGTATTGTATGTGTCTGTTTATAAACTTACTTAATCAGCTGTCTCATTATCTTCTAAAAGTATTTTCTTACTGCAGTAAAATACTGGCTCAACTAAGACTAAGGATATGGTGTTTACTTGGAAATGGTGTTCTGGGTATGCTGCAGAGCATGGTTAGTCACAGCTGGAAATAATTGTAAAAGTGCATGTAGAGACAAACCTAGGCAACCTAATATTTTGGAGAAGAATTTAGATAAAATGAGTGTTTAGTCTTCTTTCTGTCCATTCTGGGTTTAAACATACTGTTTAAGAAACTTACAGTATTGTTTCCCACTCCAAAACAATCTTGGGAAAGAGTTGCTGCTTAAATGTTGGATTTTTTGCTGTGCTGATGTGCAGGGTACTTACAAAGTGACTGTGGCATCATCTTGGGTTTACATTTGTTCTGAGCATACTTTATATTCCATTTCAGACAAACGAATCCAGCTCTTCATGAGAAGCTTGCTTGCCCTTCCGAGTTTTCAGAAGTGTATGCCTACTATGCCAGGAGGCCTTTCTGTGATTCAGAGAGAGATAGAGTTTCTGGGATCTCAGTATGCAAGCATTGTAAACTTCAATAAAAAAGTGTATGGACCATTCTATGCAAACATACTTAGAAAACTGCTTTTTCCTGAGGCAGCAATGGAGAAAACAGAAGCAGAAACATCTAGCAATTAAAAAATGTACCCTTTTTTTAATCTTCCAAGACAGTGGGGAAGTCACATCTCTAAAACAGCCTGCTCCAGTGACTGTTGATGGGGAAAGATCTTGTAAAATGTATACAGATAGTTTCTGAAATTCACTGTAAAGAAATTAATGTCAAGGTCATATATATATTTTAATAGAAAAATATTTGTTTAATGGATTGTCACTTGTAATAGCCAGTGAATTATTAATTTCCATAGCAAGCATTTATTATGACTTGCAGTGGGAAAGAACTGGCAATGTATTTACTGTTTTGCCACCATCAAAACAATGTTATTTTTCAGCTCAAATATATTTACATATAGCAATGCATATTAGGAAATGAGAAAACAACTGTAGATAAAATGTACTATGCTTACATAGTATTTTTGTAGAGTAACATCTCAGACAACAGTTATGTTTCTGAGAATACTTTGAAGAAGAAAGTATAGCATAACTGCTTTAGTAACCAAACCCAGGTTGATACCAGGCCAAGTTCAGGTACTCTTGTAATTACTGGACCTAGAACTTTGCCTCTGTTACATTAAGGAATGCCAGTGTTACAAGCTGTTTGCAGGACAGCAGTTACAGAAGCAGCGTTCACAACTTCAATTATGAATGATTCAGAACTTCTCATCTCTGAGATTAACGATAAACACCTGAGAAACATGATGTTGGGGGTGGAGTAAATTTCTGTATATAAATGTGTTTATAAGCATTTTGTTTATTCGCTGGAGGTCAAACAGAACTTTTAAGATGTGTATGTATTGATCTTTGATTGTAATGGATGGGTATTAAGTATTTTTAACTTGGGTCGTTCTAACCTTTGTTCCCAAAAGCACTTAACCCTGACCTCAGAGTGTACCACAGAAGAACTGCCCCTTTCATGCCCTTATCCAACAGGATGTAAATTTTCACAAGATATTCTTAGATCTGAAAGCAAGAGCCTGAGTAATTAGTAATTTTTGAAAATATTATTATATTCACTTTTTTACGGAGTGTGTGAGAAATGCTCCTATTTTCCTCAAATTTCTTTGGACTGTGCCCCAATACTTAGATTTAAGAATACTTACATTTAAGGCATTGGGAATCTTGCATACAGCAAATGAATAGGATTGAAATAGAGAAATGTGGAAGTGAACTCCTTTAAGTTTACACAGGCTTTATCTTGTGTATTTCAGATTAGTGGGATTAGATAATGCTGGAATACATATTATAGACTTGTTCTTGTCTATGAAATTGAATAATTTACTTGAAAATGATATTTTAATATATTACCATATGATACTCCTTTTAAGATGTCATATATAGAAAACCTTGGTGTGGTACACTTGTTTTTAATATTTTATATTACAGTTTATTTTTTATGAAGAGACAAAAATAACCTGTAAAAGCATAATGTGTCACACAAATTGTTTATGTACATTACTCTGTCTATCATAAAGGTCTAAAAAAACCTGGGCATTATTAGCACTGTGGTTTTGTAGTCCATTTCTACAGGAATGTGTACCCTTTATAGCAAAGGAAATTACATGTATTCAGTTGTTCTTCAGTGTCCAAGGACTTTGGTCACATGTAAATGTTAAGGAAAACTTTCTTCAAAATGCCTTTTTAGAGAAATTTCTCTAGTGCACTTCTCTTCTATCCTCTGTGAAAACATTGCACAAAATAAAGATGAATACATGTTTTAAAGGGAACTGTTTCCTGGAAAACCTAGGAGAAAGGAACTCTTAGACTATCATAACTGTGCCACTAAGTAAGCCAGGCTTGCTCAGATAAATATGAAATTTTGGTAGGCAATCCAAAATCATTAAGAGAAGAATGAATTAAAAAAACAGCTAGAGGGAATGAGTCTTAGTGATTTGCTACAATTTTAGAAATACCTACATGATTTTGAGCTTCAGCCAAAAGAGGATTTTATGAACATTTGAAGGTGATTGCTAATATGATTATGAATTTTAATTGTAATATTTTATATCCATTCTATTGTACAAATAGATATCAATCTTCAGCTCTTTAATGAGCTGGGAAAACTCTCATACTAGTTTTTACCAGTAAATACTCAAAGCATAGCATTTATTTGCGGGGGGTGGGGGTTGGTGATTAAGGTGACTTGCAAAGGGCATTTTATAGCATGACCTGTGTTTTAAGCAATTGTTTAATGTGTTTTAATTTAATGTTTCAAACAGGGACATTGCATCTGTTTAATGTCATGTGTTGCATGCTGTTTATGCTACTGTGGCTGAAATGCACTTGACTCTACTCAGAAGTTGTCCTTGTGAAACAAGATGCCATTCTGTAGCAGCTGTTTAAAACCAAGTATTTGAGGGTTTGTATGCATTAAATTTATTAAATTTTGTTTGTGATAACATCAGTGGTGAAAAGTCATTTACACAAATGTTATTAAATGCAACAGATTGTTAAATGGCAAAGATAAATTACTTCACTAATATTCTGTTGTGACTGTTTTTCTGTTACTTCTCAGAAGCAGCTCCAGTGTAGAGTAGTGACTTTAAATCAGCTGTACAAATAATATTCAAAACAGTTGCCTGCTTATATCTGACTACTTGGATGAAGGATGTGTTGGGTTTGTTTGGCAGAGTTGGAGGGGGAGTGGACGGCAGAGGTGGTGTTATAAATAAGAAGCTTGACTGAGCCAATATTCAAGCAGCAATCAATTTATTATTTAAGATGGTAAAGTATGAGCAATACAGCGCTGGGTACAGTGAGGGAAGTTTTCCCTCCAACTGCACACCGATAATTGATGATTACAGGTATTTATAGGGGTACTCATCAGTTTTTTTTTTTTTTTTTCAGCAGTTTCTATTTCCAATCTTTTACTCATCAGCAATTTTTATTCCAAATTATTACATCACAATTCTGTACACTATTGTGATTTTAATTTCTCAGGATGTATCTCAAAGGAGTATCCCCAGATAGTGACGGTCCAGTTTCCGAAAGAAGAAAGACGAATCCCATTTGGTGGGGTCCAGCTCCCCAGATGTGTGTCCACCTTTTAATTGCAGAGACTATAAATCTCATAACAGTGATGTCCAGCTTCCCTTTGGTCAAAACCATAAATCCTTGAGGTGATGTTCATCTTCCTTTCTCAAGCTGTTTTTCTCTGCTTCAATAAGGCATGAGATAAGCATATTTCCTTTATGTATATTCCAAAGCTATAGTTTCAAGGATGCAAGTAACATTCTAAAATTTTACTTCAAAAGGTTGTTATTGCAGAGCTTTTTATGGATTAAATGCAAGCAAAAAGCAGTATCTTTAACACCTTAATTGCAATGCTCCTAAATCAACCAGGGTTAATTGCAAACAAAAGATAGGTTCAAAGGCCTTTTTCCATACTTTATTTTCCTCTGTTATTATTAGAATTCACAGCTCTCCCATTGTCGGTGTCCACACATTTCTCATTCACAACTACACTTCGCCTGTTTGTACCTGACACGAAACACAGCTTTGCATCTCACAGTGGCTTCTGTGAGAAACTATTCCAAGCTTCCCCCTGTGCCTGACAGAGGCCTTGCAGGGATTAAACATGGATTGCCACGTATTAAACAAATTCTCCGTTGACTGTGGGCGTTAGGCAGCAAACCAAATGGAGGAGTCTGAAATGTTACTCCTCTTTAGGGTAGCGGCCTTAGTGTCGAGGATGGGTGGAGCCCAGACCCAACCTCGTGAATGTTACTCATGTGGAACCTGTGCCAGAGCAGACGTCTGCATGTGCTGTTTTGACACTCTTTTAGAACTTACTTACCAATTATTATATTTACATATATATATCTCAAAATCTCACTGCCACAGGAAGCTACAGAGATCACTAGTGCTTCTCGTTTAATCTTGAACTGGGGCAGATGAGTAGCTCCCTATCTGTCAACGATTTTGGTGTCTCTGTACCGCTGACCCTTGTAAAGGAGAACAAGTAAATTTCTAGGTGATTCAGCTACAGCATTCAATAATAACAACAATAATAATAATAACGCTAAAAGCTGGTTCCCCGCGTTGCTTTAAATACTAAAAACTGCAGGAAACCCGTTTGAAGCTCAACTGCTCCGTGTCCCTGCCGCCTCCCGACCCCCGGCTGCGCCGGCGGGGGGCGGTGACCGGCTCGGGGATTCAGGGGGGACCCTGGGCGCTGCCAGCTCCCCAGTACCCCGGCGGGGCGGGCCGCAGGGCAGAGGCAAGGGCGGCAGCCGGGGCCTGGCTGCGCTCGGCGGCGCCCGGGCTGCTCGGGGCCGGAACCTTTGGGCGCCGCGCTGGAGCGCGGGGGGAAGCGCTGTGCTGCAGCGCCGCAGTGCGCGGGTGGCCATGGAGGCGCTGGGGCTCGGCGCGCTCACCCCGGAGCAGGCGGCGGCCCCGGTCAACACGGTGGAGGTCAGCGGGGCAAGGGGCAAGCGGCCGGGCGTGCCTCGGGCTCTCCCGGAGCGTGGCCGGGCTGAGCTGAGCTGGGGTGGGGTGGAAGGAGTCTTCTGCAGGCTCACACGTGGAGTACCCCCTGCCCGTGCTGCGCCGCTCGGTGTGTGTTTGTGAGTGTGTGTGTGTGTGGGGGGGTGTCTGGTCCGAGCTGCCCCTGGGCAGCCCCTCATGAAGCCGGGCTCGGCCTCCTGAGGTGCCGTCCCGTCCCCAGCGTCTGCCCCGCTTGTGTCCCCCGCGCAGAGCGATCCGGGCTGGAAGGGACCTCACAGCTCGTGTCCTTCCATCCCCCGCCATGGCACGGCCGCCTCCCGCTGCACCAGGCTGCCCCGTGCCCCTTCCAGCCTGCCCTTGCAGTATTTACTTCAGATTAAAATCATTAGTCTCATCCATAGGTCATCACTTTAATTTCATGACTATTTAACAGATTAAACCCCTTTTTTAAAGACATAACATTTACATCATGAAAACCTGGAATCGACCGCGCTTCAGCTTTGCAGACTGCAAACGCTACTGCACATGAACCACGAAGGACCAATATTAAAAGCCGCACCATACTGCGTGTTTCTTTTTACTTCATTAGCTTTGCCATTATTAGATGTTAAATTGGGATCACAAGCAAGATTAGTAGATTAACAAACAGCAGCAGTGGAGGCTGAAAGTCAAGAGCACCATTAGTATTTCTGTGGATAGAAGAAGGCTAACAACTTTCTACAGTTTTTTTTTATCATTTAATTTTGTAGTATTTTTAAATGGTAGTAGAAAGAGAAGCATATGAGGGCTGGAAGCACTCCTCTTGAATAAAAGGACTTTGTCTCCAACCAAAGATAATTGCAAGTTTTTGCACTGCCGTGGTGGGAGAAAGTGGGGTTGACATAAGGAGGTGTTCCCTGTGCTTATCGGAGATTAGAAATCCGGGAAAGCGTAGGAATCTTGATATACTTAGCACTTGTCAGTATTTTTGCTAAATCTTTGTAGGATTTAGAGTCCTGGTAAGTGTTACAGAGAACAAGTGCTGCTCCCAGCTTCTTGCATGTATTTTTTAAAGACAAAGTTGTAGGAAATCTTCCCTTTCTAGGAATATAATTTACAGTGTTAACAGAACAAAGCCAAAACAATGTTAGTTGATCTTAAATGAGGACATGGTGCTAAAGAATTTTCTCAGAAAAATATATTTTCACATAAGGTGCTCTTAGGAAAGAGGCAGTGCCATTGCATCCTGAGAAAATGCTGCACGTGTGGTTCACTGAGATGATCCAGGTAGTTTTTATCCATTCTCTGTGGGCTTTAGACAGTTGAGTTTTTTTTCTAAATGGATCTGATTTAAAATAATGTTACTGTTCAAAAAACAACAATAACAAGAAAACATGCAGACAAGAAGGCTCTGCATGTTAGACATTTGGCTACTCCTTAGAAAGATGTTTCAAACTGTTTTATGTTTTCAGGAAAAATGGAGACTTCTTCCAGCATTTCTAAAGGTTAGTGCTACGCACTCATTTCATGGTGTGAATATTTCATCTCCTTCCTAACTTTACATTACCTTCTTCTGGCTTTGACTGTTTCCCAGGATACTTGTCCTCACTTTCCTGTGGATTTTGCCTTTTGTTTTAGTTTCTTGCAGTTATCAATAGTCTTGTTCCATAGATTGTTTTCTTGATTAATTTACAGATTATTTTGTGGAGACATCCTCGTAGAGGTTTGCATATTGGTGTGGTTATTCTCAATCCATACTGTATATATGTAATGTTTCCAGATTATTTTCCTGTTTTACTGGCTCTCAGAGACCCTATCCATGCTCTTTATATGACAGCTCCAGTGTAAGCTCTGAAATGTAGTGTAGAACCAGAGTGAGCAACCAGCCCCTTCCCAGAAGTTTGTCAGGTGAAAGAATTTAGCAGAGTTATCTAATATCTGAAACCAGTTATAAATGCTTGTATCTTAATTTCTGGCTTCTGTTATTAACGTTACTGAAGCTGATTTTATGTGCTGCTTGCATAATTTTTCAGGTGAAAGGACTGGTGAAGCAGCACATAGACTCATTCAACTATTTCATCAATGTCGAGGTAGGCTTTCCTGGGATGGGGGCAGAGTGGCTCGTAGTACTCAGAAAAGGCCATGGTTCCATTTATTTTTCTCCTCCAGATAAAGAAAATCATGAAGGCCAATGAAAAAGTGACAAGTGATGCTGACCCAATGTGGTACCTGAAGTAAGCATGAAATGATTTCCATATCAGTAGCAGCATGAGTACTATCTCATGGGTTTGTTATCAGCTATAAAGAGTTTATAAGTACTTGTGTTGGTATAAATCAAGAGGATCTTTTCCATGACTTACCTCTTACTTTATGCAGTGAAAGATGGGAAGATTTAAAGGTTTATTGCACATGCAGGCTAAATTTTTATTATTTGACCACAGCTCAAATACAATGAGTTACTTTGGGAAAAACCATTACTTTGGGAAGAATCATTGCTCATTATTAATCAATTTGTGTTCATCAAGTAATTTCATTTTTCAGTGTATGTAAAATTTTGCTTCCTTTAGGTTGCCTGAGAAATGTTTGACTCATTGCTTATTTTGAAACTGTATTACAGATACCTCAATATCTATGTGGGTACTCCAGATGTGGAAGAAAGCTTCAATGTGACACGACCTGTATCACCTCATGAGGTATTAATGTTTGCATCTATCTTGTTGAGTTTTTTTATCTTGGGAATGTCTGGGATAATAGCTGCATGTAATTTTGAGTATGTGCATGTTACATTTGGTAGTGCATTGCATTCCACCATCACTATAAAAAGAAGCTCCAGAGACTTAAACATCATTGGATAAAGCTTTTAAATTTTATTTTAAATTGTTGAGGTTTTTTGCTGTATTCAGTGTTTTGTGTTAGCTGAATTTGAGCGGCTTTCCATGAAAGTAGTGAAAAGTAGTTCTCTTGCTTCAACTTGTGGCTCTCCTCATGACAGAGCTGAAGTCCTCATGCCATAATGTAGGGTTGTTTGATATTCTTATTTACATCTTTTTAATATTAGCCTTGCTACTGTCTGCACCATAGGTCACTTCAGTCTCTGTTTCCCTTCCAGTCTTTGGGAACTTGTATCTGATTTATTTTTAAAGTCTGATTCAGAAAGCAAATGTAGACCTTTTAAGCAGAAACAGATGGAAATTGTTGAAATTACAAGAAGCTGCAGAAGAACATTATCCTTCTGGAGAGTCTATTTAATTTCGTTGCTGTAGGCATGTAGGTTAACAAATGGATTGTGTACTTCTGGAATAAAGATGTGTGTTGGAGGACATGCTGCTGTGACTGAAATCAGAAACCCTCTTGGTTTTGACCAGCAGGATATAAGATAGCTTCTGAAAAAGCCATAAGCTAACATAAGCTTTGAACTTCTTAGGATTGTTTTCTTGTATCTAGAGCCATCCGGTTCCCTTCAAAGTGCTCAGGAACACACTGTGCTTTGAGATTTATACCACTGCCGCAGAGGTAGTGACCACTGCTTTTTGGCCTCTGGAGGGGGAACTGAGCTTAGAACTTGCACTTATTTACCTGCATGCAGCCTATTGTCAACCTCATAACTGAGTTCATGTATCAGATGCTTTTTTCCTTGCTGTATCCACTTAATACTTGAAATGTCTTTTTTGTCATCCAATCTAGACTGTAATGAAATACATTCTGTGCTTAGGAGAAATTCTGTAAGAATCAGCTGTGCCCCTTAGGCATAGCCCCTTTCTGTTTCCAGTGACCTGACTCAAATCTCATTTGGTTTGATGGAAAGCTTTGGAATAAAGCCAATAACTCAGCCAGGTGTAATACATGATAGCTGATGTATCTCACAAATGTGTAGCTAATGTTCAGTCAGTAGATGTGAACATGTGAAAAATGCAGTAGGAAACCTTTCTACCATATGAATGAAATTGCATGCAAAAAACTGTTTGTGGCAAACAACTCATATTCAAGAATTTAGGTTTTAATAATGCTTGCTTACTGTATAGCTAAAGCGACTGTACATACAGATGAAGGCAAAATAAATGCTTATAGAGCATACTGATGTTGAGTTCAGAACAAGATACTCTTGTCTCTCATGTGTTCTGATTGATGCTTAATGCTAGTGCATAATTTCTCTTTATTTTCAGTGTGCTGTACACAAACGCAGGCCTCAGTTTCTTTCTTAAATAGGGTGCTGCTCAGGTCAGGCCTGGGTGCCTAAAAAAAATATTAGTCAGTCAGGAGTCTGCTGTTGTATTTCTCTGTTGAAAGCTCATAAAATTCCTTCCCCAAACCACCTAAAATCATTAGATTTTCATGAGGGTCTGAGTGTATATCAAGTCACACTTGTCTTTTACTTTCAGGTGTCTGTAGTAAGACATTACTTTAAGGAAGTTGATACAAAAATACACATGCTGGAATATTACACTGTGATTTGTATTTTATATGTGTCCTGTGTTAAAAAAGCACACATAGAGAATCCCAAGGCATTTTTCCCCCAAGCAGTACTAAAGAGGCTGTCTAACTTTCTTTTTCCCCCAGTCCTTATGGAAGTTTCCTGAACTATTCATACAGACAAATTTAAAGTAATTAGAATATGGAAATATTCTCAGTTACTTTTTAATTGGATGTAGTTGCTGGGAGCAGAATGGCACCTAGTTTCCTGCAAGGCATGGCTTGAAAGCTGCTGGGATATATTAGTATTTTATTATTGGAGAAGAGGTTTACTGTGTAGTGCAGAGAGGAGAAGCATCCAGTTTGTGATGATTCTTGAGGCGTATTTTTCCATCGAGCTGCATTTTCAATAAACAGCATGATCTTAATTGCCTTTTATTAGTACATAATCAATACACTGAAAGACTGCAGAAGTATAAATGTGCAAGTCTGACTACTGCTAAACCTGTAATCCTGGAGCTGAAAGGTAAAGTGTACTCAATGAGGTCACAAATGTCCTGCTGTGAGTTGCTCTGTTGTGTTCAGCAGATGCAGTAAGGCGTGTCTTGCATGAAGAGACACAATACCTTAAGGTCTGGCAACATCTTAGAGTGAGGCTGGGGAGAGCAGACCAGAAAGGTTGAATTAGAAATGATTGAGCCTTGAGGTATCTAATGCCCTAGATATGTTTCTTCTGCTTCTCTTGGTCTCCAGGGAATTTGCAGATTCCTGCAAATTCTGAGAATCTTTGCAGGAAGTGATTCTGTAGTGAACCTTCTGTAAGTCATCATTAGAAAGGGTACCATATGGTGAGGTTTGCTCATTCTGGTAGTAAGGTAATGGTGTCTCTCTCAATCTTGTGCCTTTCCATTTTGTCAGACTTTAATATGGCAGCACAAGTTTTCAGCTGTTGGGAGTCTGCATGCAGAAATGTCCCTGAGCTGAGCACTGCTCAGACACACTGTGGTCTTTGTGCCAGCTCTGCTGATTAGACCTGTTTGTTTAATTAGACCTGTTGGTTTAATTAGAGAGTTTAGAAGTTAAGCTGTGCAGTGCTGTTTTTTGAAGGCACAGAGCTGCTTTTGAAAATCAGAGCATTTGTATTTGGATTTTCTTGGGTTTTGTTTTAAACAAAAACAAAACGGACAGTTTGTCAAGTATTCTTCAGGTATGATGAAGATCTTGCTGAAGCTTTGTTTTGCTTGATTTCTTTGTGAGGATTTACAGGACAGAGCAAATACAGGCTGTTTTAAGAGATTCTTGAGCTTGAAGTCAGCACCTGAGCTGTTGCGTGGCTTTTGTCCTTTCAGTGCCGCCTGAGGGACATGACCTATTCTGCACCAATTACCGTGGATATTGAATACACCCGAGGCAGCCAGAGGATCATCCGCAATGCGTTACCCATTGGCAGGTGAGACGCCATGTACTGACCTGCTGCTATTTGGTGCCATGCTGGGAAGTGTTTTTACTGCAAAACAGATGTAGGCCACCCTTGCTTCCTTGTTAAAAGAAACAGTGAGCAGGCAAATCTCCGTAAACAGCTGTACAGGATTTTTTGGGTCTAAGATAATGTTTTGCAAAAGCTTCTGATAATGTCTCCTTCCAGAGAAGGATGGATACAAGCATGAATGTTGTCTCTAATTCTGTTGATATAAAACCACAGAGGAAAATGCATGCCTGGAGCTGCAAGCTGCATTATTGTAAAATGAAATGAAACATGTTTGCTTTGTAGCCGAATTACTCAGTCTTTCATACATAGTATGTAGACTAGCATCTGTGGAAGGTGGATGATAAAACTAGTAAAGCAAGCGTTAGTTCTGCTGCACAAGTTAAGCTTTCATTGAAAATTGCTTAAGTTACGTTACTAGACTGGCTTTAAGGGCATACATGCAAAAAAAGTTTTTTGCTGTTAAAAACTGTTAATATCTAGTAATTATTTCCATGGGAGATAATTTTACTCATCTGTCCCTAGGATTATGCTTGTTTCCTTTGGCTAGTGCTCTTGTTTGACATGCAGTTTGGACTGGGACAGATGTTTCACTGGAGTTTTCAGTAATGGCATTTAAGTATTCCATTTTACCTTACGCCAACTGCTTCCTGTTTCTGATATAAACAGCCAATGCATTAAGCTTAAATTGTGTGTGATAGGTTTTGCTTGTCATATGAAGCTTCTTATCTCTAGGAAGCACTTTCTCAGTGAAATATAGTGACAAGATTGCCTTTTCTTCCTCTGCAGAAGTACAGAATTTGAGTTCATCAGTTTACTTTTAAGTTTTAAGAATGTGAAAACAGCAAAGATTTAAAATAATTTATGAGATTTGAATACAAGAAGCATAGCCAAATCTTGCTTTTTATTGAAGTAAATTTGAATGAAAAATTTCAGAGGTTGAAAATATTTGTGCGGTAGAACTCACAAATAATTTTTGTCGTTACTTCATCCTGTCAGATCCTGAAGACCTCCATGAATGCAGACTGCCCAACTTCCCTGTGCAGCTTTTGCACTGTTTGGCTGCCCTCATGGTGAAGAGGTTTTGCCTTATATGCAGTCTGTGAATCTTTAGTTTCTCTTTTATCTACTTCCCTAAGCATTGAATTTCTTAAAATTTCTTGGAATCTCTCTTCACCACATGTTGCTTCACAAAATGCTTACTTGCAGGCTTCACTACCAGGACACCAGGGAAATCAGAGTTACTGCTGGGGAAACTTCATGCTTATGAATTAGAGGCACTATCTCTCTGCAGCCAGAAGGTGTCATTCCTGTGTGGGAAATTAGATATGAACTAACTTTCTTATAAAAACTGGTAACAGTGGATCTGCAGTGGTGTGTTCTTCTCTGCAGAGTGTTTTGGGAACCAGGAGTCTTTGCACTTATTTTCATTGCCTTTGGTGACCCTGCTTGTCACAATGCCTGAGTAGCTGCAGAACAATTAAATAGGAAGTCTGTGTTTTCTGCTTGCAGATACCCAGTTTCAGGTTTCCTATCAATTACATGTTCAATGAAATAAGGTGGGCTTAAATGAAAACCTGTTGGTTACAGCATGGATGAGTTCTGATCACCTTAAATGTGTATCTCCAGTTTGTTCAGCCTGGTTTTTGTTTTGAATTTGACTATTCATATTTTTCTGTCTGAGTCTGAAGTAAAATTGTAACTGGTTTTCTTGCAGAATGCCTATAATGCTGCGTAGCTCCAATTGTGTACTTACTGGGAAAACTCCAGCAGAATTTGCCAAACTAAATGAGTGTCCGTTAGATCCAGGTACATTTTCACTCATGTTCTTTTTTCCCCCCATCTATGCTTTGAGTTTTAAATCTTTTTCAGCAAAGAAATACCCCTTTGGTATGTTTCCTGCCATCATGAAGTCTTTGGGGAAACTTCTCAAGTGTCTGCTTGCGACTAAAAGAAATTGTTGGAGTTTTGGTTGAGAACATGAATAGTTGATATTTGCAGACAAAGTTTTCAACCCCAAAAAGCAACACACCAAAATGTTGAGTATTTTATTTTGAACTTTGTGTATAGTGTTCTGCAGTGATGTGCTATGGGAGGAAAAAGATGGAATTCATTCATTGAAATGAAACAGATTAGGAAAGAGAGGAGTATGATGTCCTCCAGAGTGGAAATTCACCTTTGTCATTGCCTTTTTTTAAAGCAAGAATAAAGTGTTACATAGTATTATTTGATATCTAGAGTCGGAGGGTTTGGTTAAAAACCAAACAACTTCTTTGGTTTTTATTTGTCAAGTTTGTTCATTACTCATTCTTTTAAGGGAGAATTTACTCTCCCATTGTGTACTTATGGTTTACTTTCTAATAATTTATGTTTAAAGGCATATTGGAGGAGGCAAGTAAGGTGCAAGGGTACTGACATGCAAAATATTTTTTCTGTTAACTAGGTGGCTATTTCATTGTTAAAGGTGTAGAGAAAGTCATTCTTATTCAAGAGCAGTTATCTAAAAACAGAATCATTGTTGAAGCTGATAGAAAAGGCACAGTTGGCGCTTCTGTTACCAGGTATGGTAAATTCCTACCATTACATAAAGGAGATTAACCCAAAGATTTGGAACTTCATTGTTGAAATAGCTGTGGAGGTTTCTTCCTATTATAGTTGAACCAGGAAAAAGCTGTAGATATTCAATGCTCCTGTCTTGCTACTGTCATTTTGTATGCTACAACTTTAGCCCCTAAACAGTACAGTATTCCTACAAAAATCAATGGGAGTTGTTCATGTGTTTCAGGATTCATCTCAGATTAGGAAAAGCAAGTTCTAATTTTTACTGTAACAAAGCGCACTTTATAATTGATGATGTTTGGTCTCAGTTTGCAGCAAGTAACATGAAGTTACTGCAGTGGAAATTGGATGTAACCTTTTGCCTGCCTCTCTACATAAAATTGGCATAAAAACTTCTAAGGCGAGGACAGCTGAGGAGGAAACAAATGTTTTTGTACAACACAAATTACTGAAAATGGCAAAGCTGTCTAAATTTGGCCTTTCCTCCTTGATCAAGTTTTGTTTCTATTTTATTCAGCCTTTGGTTCATTGTTTTTTCTTTCTTAAGCTGCATTCTAGTCTGTTCTATTGTGCTTGTCACTAATCAGTTGTGAGAGCTGTTTTTCCTACTCCAGAGGCGTCCCACCTCTCCCAGATACTCTGCTGTCTCTCTGTAAATCTGGATGAGGTTAATGGGGCACCAAGTGCTGTTACATCATGACCACTGTTGCTGCAGTACTTGTTCAGTTTGACCTTGCTGGTTACATCAAAACTGATTAGCAAAGCATGTGAAGATCATTTTGAAAAGTACAGACTTCTACTTGCTTAAGTCAAACATTCCAAATTGTCCTCAGCACAGGTGATAATACCCTTGTAGTTACAGGCTGATTCCTGACTGGTTTGATGTAATTTTTAAAAGAGGAAAAAGTGGGATTAATTCAGCTGAAAGATTGTTCAAGCTTGCTAAGTTTTATACAAAAGATTTTAGGAGTCAGTGCAAACACTCTGTTAGACATAGTATTATTTTTATTTTAACTTCAGTTCCACTCATGAGAAGAAGAGCAGAACAAATATGGTTGTGAAACAAGGAAGATTTTACCTGAGGCACAACACTCTGTCAGAAGATATTCCCATTGCTGTCATATTTAAGGTAACACAGTTGTTTGTTTGGAAAAAAAAAAAAAGAAAAGGGGAAAGATGCTATGCTGTAGCTCAAGAATGAAGATTGACAGCAGCTCTCAGGTTAATATGTACAGAAGGACTTGGCAGAGCTTAGAAACTGCATGTTTTTTTCCCCTGGGAAGTAATCTTTATTGTACAGCAAAAAGGAGAATAAGTGCTGTATTTTTTGTAAGGAGAACATTGCTGAGCCAAGACAAATACCTGCCGCCCCCTTACTCTGCCTTGTGAGGTGCGTCTGTTGCTACAGGTAAGAAGCATTCTGGTTTGTTATGAGCTGTGTTGCAAGTTGTGCTAAGGGTCGTTGTTTCTGGTTTTTGTCTGTGGAATCCAATGCATGGACTAGGGCCAGGAGAGGTGGTGGGTGGACACAGTGTGTCCAGCTGCTGGAGAAGGCAGTAGGGCATGGGCAGGCCTTAGGCTGAGAGCTGTCCTGCCAACAGCTGGAGCTCCTTCCTGTCCTGTCCTACTTTGCTGCTGCCTGTGGGCTTACAGCCTGGTGCGTTGCGTGTGCGGGAGGAAATTGGGCTGCATCCTTGAAAGCACAAAAAAGTCTGTGGCTGGAGGGATCTAGGCAAAACTCTCTTTTTGTGTTCTCTGTAGTGGGTTACAGCCCAGAAGGTTCGGAGAGGTGGTCACAGGAAATGATGTGCCAGGAGGGGGCAGCATGAGGTTGCAGCATCTGAGCTGGTCGTGCCTGCAGTGCAGTTATTATTTACGGGTTTTTCTGAATTACCACAGCGCTTGGTGTGCCTTGGTAGTAGCAAATAGTTTAATCGTTGGATTTAGACTTGAGAAGTAAATGGCTGTTGCCTCTGATTAAGCAAATCTCTTCAAATAAGAGAGGAGATCATCTGGTTTTAGTTACCTGGATTAAAGGAGTTTGAGAAGGTATTTATGGACAGAAATGTACATAAAAGTACCAGAATTAAGTTCACAATTCTTGTGTTGAAGGAAAGTGTTAATGTGGCTCTTAATCCCTCTACTCCAATACAAAACTGCTGATTCCACCTTACCTTATAGACTTCTATTACATTTTGTCACCCTGTGCTGGTACAGATAAATACCTGCTCACATAGAGTAACTGCTCTGGGTTGTTGTCTGAGGAGATTGTTGTTGGCTTGTTTATCTAAACAGAATTGTACTGACTATTTTATTGCCTTCTGACAATGCTTGCTGTAATTATCCCCCTCTTCATAAGTATCTTTTATATTTTAGATAATATTCCCTTATTTTTCATTTATTAATTGAATAAGGGGTTACAGTTGTTATAAGCTCTTGGCTGTACTGCTTTTCAGTTATTTATATTGATTTAATACAGTATCCAATTAGCTAAACCCACTTTAACTATTCTGAATGTTCCATTCCAGCAGTTCTCATGAGTGGTCATCTTTTTTACCCTTCCTTTAATGACATGAAATTCAGGGATCTTCTGTCTACTTCTGGTGAGTCTCCAGCTGGAAATGAAAGCGGTCACCAGTCTCCAGTTCTCCTTTCTTGGGCATTGCTGTAATGTGCTATTGCTTCATTCTATTTAACTATTGTAAGCAAGATTACGAACGCAATAGCCCTCAGCCTAGAGAATCCCAAACCGAGAGATGCCTGTCTAACTTCTGCTCTCTCACATGGCAGTATTATACACTGGATATTTGTTGGAAAAGAAAGGAGAATAATTCCTTTATGCCAACACACAAACCTTGGGCATGAAGCATGTGTCTTCTTTGTTACTGGTAGCTGTTCTGCTTGTGATGTAGAGATCCACAACTGCAAGGGACAAAATAAAGCTATATAGACAATCTAAGATCTGAAGTCATGACTGCCTTTGGATCCTTAACTTGTACTGAAACAGCTACATGTTTAATTTCTAATTAAAAACTGAAATGAGAAAGCAGTGGCAAAAATCTATTGCTCTGCATTTCCTCCCAAACCAGCTAAATTCCACAGACCTCTGTGTTTTGACTAAGAAAACAAATAGTAATTGATTGCCATGCAGTGCATTGGCCAGCTAGAGGGGACAGTTTGTCAGGGACTATCTGAGAGACAGTGAGCAATTTTTGATTGTGTTTCTAGTTCCTATAGCTTTAATTGACATTCTGTATGTGACTTAAGAAGTAGATCAGGTGCAGAAAATCAGAAGAGAAAGCAAGTATTCCGGATCTATAATCCAATGTGTATTTAAAGCTACTGCAAGGTGGAGGTGTACTAGTATATCCTCTAGATATCTTTGTCAAAAGCAAGGACTGGGAAATAGAAAACATTACAAACACTACCAGCTGACAGAACTGAGGCCTAAAATTCTTAGAGCTCCCTAGACTAGAATCTAAGGTCATCCCTGTGTTTCAGGTGTGAAGTCATGGACAGAGCTTCATGCCAGGGGAAGACCTGAACGTAGTGTTCTCAACCTTGCTTTTAGTGAGGAATGAGGGGCTTTAGTGAGGAATGAGGCACTTGGGCTGTGGGGAGCCATGGAAATGGGGTAGATCTAAAGGTCCGTTGATCTGGACAGGGACTGGATTGTGTGGGGGCACCCTAAAGGAGGCATCTGCATTCAATTCATCCTCCTCCATAACTGCAAGCCAGAATGACCTTGTCCTGTTGCTTTTTTTTTCCTTGCCATCCAGACCTGTAGGGATCTTGGGGATGGGTGTGTTCAGACGTTTTACAGCCAGTTGTGCCAAGCACATGTAAGTTGTAGTTTTGTGAAATTACCACATTGACCACAACTAACTGAAATTTCATAGGCTGCAGAAGGCATGTGCCTGGCACTATTCTAGGGCAGACTTGGGGTATCTGCTCTTTAGATGTGTGGGAGTTAGAGCTTTGTAGCTGTGCTAGCTTAAACAGTTCTCCCTAACCTTTCTTCTTATTGGTGACAGAAGCATTTGTGCAGTCCCTGTATGTGGAAAGGCAACTTTACTTTTGAAGTAGTGGCATGAAGCAGACAATTTTGCCCTTTAAGTATGTGTCTGTTGCAGTTTTTAAAGTTCTGTTAGCTGCCTTGTAATGGGAAATAAACACAGCTAATTTGCTTCCTGCTTACTTTGTGACACTTCTTCATTAGTTAATATACATATGTGACCACAGGGGTATTTGGGGTATTTCGAGCTACTTTGCAGCCCCAAGAGACCTTTGTTTTGCCTTTGTCAGTTGTCCACATCTCCTAGGGCTGTGTGAACTGTGCACAGTGCTCTTTTAAATATGTCGGGCTAGGAAGTACACACGCTTTACCTGGGGAGCTTGGACAGTTTCACATAGCAGTGAGCATTGGAGGAGATGTGGAATATTTGTGTGGTATGTAAGGGTGTTTCTATCCTGAAAATCATTCGAGTTGAAGGTAAGATGGTGCTGCTGCTTTTGCAGGAAGCTCCCTACACTGAAAGGAGTTAGAGCTGCTCAAAGGTAAGGGCTATTTTTCTTTTGAGTTTGTGATCTTGATTTGGTAGGTTTGAGTGAACCCTGGCAGCTGAAGTAAGTGAAGGTTGCATGCTGTATCCAAACTGGTTAGGGAAGGAAGAGGATTATAAATAACCTACAGGGACTTAAAACTTGAATTTTATGACCTGAATCACTAGATGAAGTATCTTTTGTTTATGTGGGAGCTGTAAGAAACCGCTCTAGGACCTGTGGCAAAAGATTTGAACAGCAAGTTGAGTTTCATTTTTTCAAACCTGCTTTAGCCTTGGAGCTGTTATAAGGTGCAGCTGTAGAGGAACAACTGGGTGGTGGTCTGACTGAATCTGCAAGATTATGGGTTCCCATGGCTGTTGTTTCATAGCTCGTATCTTTTGAATTATGAAAGCTCCAGACCAGTTCTGTCTGTGATGTCAACCTTGAACTTCCCTGACATCTTTTTAATCCAGTCATCTGCCTGTCTCTGTGCTGTAATTTAGCCTGATGGAGTGCAGAACTCCATTCTAGGGAAGTGCCATGGAAACGCCTAGACATCGTCATTAAGACATGAGCTGGGGGAGGAAGAGCTTGGCTCACACTCTCATATGTACCTGTGTGTGTGCACACACTAAGGTGGACACACACATTTGGGCAGAGGGAAGGTCGCCAGTCCTAGGAGGGAGTTGAGCCCACTTGGATCACTTTCTCGCACTTGACTTCAGAATGATCTGAATATTCTGAATGCTTGCTTTGCCTTGTCTGTTTTATGTACGTTGACTGCTAGCCTTCAGCTGTGGTCTTCAGCAGCTGCTCCTGTCTCCTTCCTCATCCTTTCAAAGCCACTGTTAAATTATGGTTTTACAACGTCTCCTTCCCTCCTCCCCTGTAAAATTATCCCTTTGTGACATTGCCTTCCAGTCAAAAAGAAACAAGACATCTTGCCTACTGCTTTGCTTCTATGTTAATTCCCTTTCCCTCAGCTTTGTCCCAGGACTGTGAGTGTTTTAAGCATAGGGCCTATTCTTATATTGCATGTCCTCTGTGTTTCTGTAACACAAGCAACAACCAAGGAGTATTTCGTTACTGACCTCATGATGTTACAGGCTAATTCTGGAGTACTTCTCTTGTATTGGGAAAACCAAAGTGTTAAGATTACAAATCTGTCTGATGGCAGCATGGGCCTGCTGCTTGTCCTTTCAGTGTTGCATGTAGGTGGTTTTGTGTATACAACTATGCTGAGGATGGTTGAAAGTATAAAGGAGAATAAACAGGTTTATTTTTAGGCTGTTGTATTAGTGCATCTTTTTCAGTCATTTGCCTGAGTTTTATTCATTACTCATAAATTTGTTTCGTTCAATTTGCGCATATTTAACAATGTGACATATGTTGTTTGCTGACAGATCCTAGCCTTTCCCCTCAGAAATTTAGAATTCTCAGATAATTTTGCTGCTACAAACTCCAGCTAGAAAGTCTATGCAGGCATGAAGATCTGTCTTACTCTCATCGTTTTGCTGTAACACTTGATCAGAGAATTCATCAAGCAGAAGAAATTATCAACCCTCTTTAATTTAGTGTGGCTCTCAGTTTTTAATGGATGAAAAAATGTAATAACAATTCTGATTGACTTTTCCCCCCCCCCATATTTTATATGACACTTAAGATTTTGTTGCCGTCCAAAAATTAACCTGATGGACAGAAATAAGGTGATACCAGCTTGCAGTTGGTGTGCTTTAGATAAGTGTATTTGTATTATATGTCCCTAGAATGGCACAAAAATTTTGTTCTTCTAAAAACTTCTAGACTGAATGCAATAATTGTATTAATCTAGTTGTTGTTCCTAAACTAGTTCACTGCTTAGCTGTTAAATTCTAGACACATGGAACCTTACTGTTGTGAAGCTTTCATGCTTTTGTAGACTTGTCTTTTGAGTCTGGTGAGAAGGGAATTTTGTTAACTTCTCTGCTGAGATTTTTTAACTACTGTGTGACCTTATTTAAAAGGGTGAGAAAGTGTAATAATATTTGAAAAACAGAGATCTCAACCACAATAATATCACACAGCCAACTTCTGGTTCCTAAAAAAGCCTTGAGATCAGAGAGGTAACTATTTAATGGGATCAAACTAAGATGAAACACTGATACCTGGTGAAGTAACTGTATCTTGAGTTGGCATTCAAGTCTGTCTGAGATCCTGGAATTGTGATCTGGGCTTTGCATTAAAAGAGGAGAGTCCTCACACTGTTCTGGGTGTGTGATACTTCTGCAGCACTTTTAATTTCTAATAAACCACAAGGCGAAAAGACAGTGTTTGAATTTAAAGGAACTTCGACCACTTCTTTGTTCAAAAAGAAGGAAATTAAAGAAAAAATGCTGAATACTTCACAATTAGTGGAACAGTTTTGCAAGGGAACAGTTTTAGCTAGGTGTTAAGCAAAGTGACTCTCCAGGAAGGCAATAAGAAGGAAAGGTATTTCTGCATTTTTGAGGAAAATGTGAGGTTTTGGGGTACTGCCAGTTTTTAATGAGAACCAGAATACTAGAGTCTACATAGGCCGTTATTTACAATGGTCTTTGTGGCAGGCACTTTGGAGAATAATGTGAATGCAAACGTAACTTCCTCACAGAGTTCTGAGAAACATATTATAACTCAGCCAGAAGAGGTTTAGTGAGATTATTCCATTTCTTGATATGGCTGAGCTCCAGGCAAATGTGTGAAGAGGGGGGAGCTTTAGCACCATCTGGAATCCACAAAATCCTTCACTGCTGGCTGCCACCTTGAAACACTTACTAATAGAGAGATTTTTCTAAACCTGTTAAGCGCTTTCTTAGTTTATTAAGTTTTTTCCACGGTATAAAGTCTTAACAAGGTGTCCATGAACCAGTGAAATAATAGAACGTCTTTCAAGTGGAGTTGTGTAGTGAAGTCATCTTCTAAATCCAAAGAGCTGCAAAGGGGGTAAAGTGTAACCATTTCTCGAATGTGATGAGCTACATCACAGCGGAGTTCGCAAAATTGCTTGTGGTAAGAGACTGTGAGTACTCCTTTAAGAAATTTTGCCTTCCTTTCTTTATTGTAGATTCTGACTTGGCTTTCCTTGTTAAACACTTTGGTTTGTTTTTGCTCAGTATTTTTTTTCCTTAAGAAAAAAACAACAGAATTTAACTCCTGTCAGTGAAGAAAAGAAAGAAAACCCCATATAGGCTCTCCAAAAAGTGTGTGTGTTCCTGCTGCTTATCAAGATTTCCATTTAACGTTCTTCCATAGCTGGAATATGTGCTGCCAGTGCCAGATGGCACAGATTCTTAGAGAAGAACTAGCTCTTGCTTAGTAGTAATACAGACAAACAATACCAAATTAGCATAAGCAAATGTCAGTGAGTTAACATAAAGCCTGTGTTATTTCTGCCTTTTCTTCTTTTCCTAGGCCATGGGTGTTGAGAGTGACCAGGAGATTGTACAGATGATTGGCACAGAGGAACATGTGATGGCTGCATTTGCTCCTAGTCTGGAAGAATGCCAAAAAGCTCAGATTTTTACACAGATGCAGGTGTGCCTTTTCACATGGCCAGAGACCATAAAAATCAAGACAGTGGATATTGACCACATTGCTGTGTCAGCAATGGACATAGACTTTCTGTTTTAAAATTTGTTTTGAGGGTTTCTTTCAAGCTGAGGCTTTTTAAAGGGTCAGGACTTGCCAATCGTGAGACTTGACTCTCATGACCTAACTGGAGAAGAAAAAAAATTGAAGTCAAGCAGTGCTTTGTTTTCAGAAGCCCAAGGTTGTGTTTTAATAGCATAACCCTGTATATAAAAAATAGCAATGTCCATAAAATTAGGGGGGTTTGTTGAAGATATTTTTTAAAAGAGAATTACAAGCCCCATTTTGCTGAAGCCCTGTTGATGTGGCTGTGACCATTTAATCATGAGTAGATGTTCTTCTGTTTTAGTCTCCTGTATGAAGCCTGCGTAGCAGCTACCCTTTGTCCTGCTAGAGACTCAGCAGAATTCTCTTAGCTCATGCACCTTTTTTAGTTAGCCACAACATGGGCCATTTTCCTGGGAGCAAATGGGTATATATATTAATCTGCTAGAAGAAGCTTTTGAAGATTAATCTTATTTCTGCTATTTCATTGTAAATTTGTCAAACCATTCCATGTGTGATGTTTAATGTTTTAAAGTGAACATCTTTCTGGTTTTCATATTTGGGGGCTTTTGAGGGTTCCAGTTAGCTTGAAGAGCTCCTAATTCAGAGTCAGATGAGTAAATGAGCTGGAGCAACACAGAGGAATGTGAAGTATTCAGAAAGTTAGAAAAACAGACAGAAATACAGAAGTTATTCTGTGCAAGAAATGTCAAATGAAGTTAATAGAGAGATGGCTCTTTGTGGAAGAGTGTAACAGATGGAAAGAATAATCTGTCATTTAGTGGAGAGGGTGACTCTTTCACATAGCTTCATGACTTCCAGGCAGAAACTTCCTGTGTGGGCTTGGATAGCTTCTTGACTCATCTAACTAGGAATTCTGCAGATTGATTGACAGCTGGTAGGAGAGGTAGAATTCACTGCAAGGCACTCCTGGAGACAGACACGGATGCCATACAGTAGCTTTTGGGGATATTAAAGAGTTTAATGGTTTAATATCTGGATGAAATTTAGCAAGTAAACAAAAGAACTGAAGGTGAAAAGTCTAATTAAATAAACTGGATATTTTTGGAACTTATAGAATCTTTTTTTCTACATCTCTGCCATATCCTTTCTTTTAGTATCATAGTAATCATGAATTTCCACTTTCCGTTCCAAATGTTACCAACCTGTGACAAACACATTGCATGCATAGACAATTGTGTCAATTTTCAGGAATTTTTTTGTTAGTTAAGTTTTGGTTGTAAATTAGTATCACTTACATCTTCGTTATTTTGCAGTTTGTTTGATGTTGAGGTTTGTATCATCCATTGGTGGTGAGATTGCACTGGTTGAGGAATGCACACTTAACTTGACGTGTGTGTGTGTTTATATATAGGTTGCAGTTCTGATATTGACTCAGGTTACTTCCTCACTTCACAGGCCTTGAAGTACATTGGAAACAAAGTACGAAGGCAAAGGATGTGGGGAGGCCCAAAGAAAACAAAGATGGAAGAAGCCCGAGAGCTGCTGGCATCAACCATTCTGACCCATGTGCTCGTATGTAACATTCTGGGAGTTTTTTAAATAGGAGTAAGCTTGTATGGTTATTTATGCTGCGAGCTTTGTTGGCAGGGAAAAATGTCTTTGATGGCTTTGTAGCTGAGATAAAGTAAATCGTGCTCAAAATAAAGGGGAAGACTTGGATTGAGTCAAAAGAAATCTTTGTGAAATGCTGTACCATTGAACTAATCAAACTATGCAATTTTTCTACATAGCCAGACAGTATCAGGTGTGAATTCAGGACTTTCATCTTTCATGACCTATATCTTTATTCTGATTAACTTTCATTTGCTATCTGTTTCAAAATCACTAGCATTTATTTTTTGCGTTTTAAAAGAAAGTAAAGCACTGAATCCCTTTTGTAACTCAGTCAGCCCAGATTACCAGTGATTTAAATGGATGTATTTGTCTGAATAAGAACTAAGGAGCTGATCCTGAAGCGTTGATGTGTGTTTGTTTTGTTTAGTTTTTTTAAATTTTTTTTCAGGTGAAGGAATTCAATTTTCGTGCCAAGTGTATATATACAGCAGTGATGGTACGGAGAGTAATTTTGGCTCAAGGAGAAAATAAAGTAGATGACAGAGACTATTATGGAAATAAACGTTTGGAGCTGGCAGGGCAGGTGAGTTTTTACTTCAGAGCCAAGTGTTTCAGGGTTTTGTTACTGTCTCCTCTTAAAAGATGCAGAATAAGGAATAAAGAATATCCCTGTCTTCTCAACTGAAGCATTTCCCCTCTCATTTTATTTTTGTTGGCTTTTCTGTGTTGACTCATAGATCTGCTTTCATGATTGAGACTAATACATTGTATCTTCACTTTTGTATTGCCTGTTTATACCAGATGAAAGGACAGAGCAGTGCAAATAGAGCATCAGTCCTAGTTTTGGCATAGCACTGCTAGTGTTGAGAAGGCAGCAGTAAGAGCCATTCCCCAGTCCTCCCGTCTAAGCAGCTGGGTAAGGGAATAAACTGGACAAAGGAGGTGCCTGCATGTCATGTCCAGGCTGTCCCATTGTGGAGAACCCAGCTTGTGTACCAGCTCAGAGAACAGCCACTCAAGCCTCCTGTAATTTGGTGCCCATAAGATTGCTCATTTGTTGTCAGCTGCCTCTCTGGCCTGTAGCGTGGCATGAATTAACAAAATATTCAAAGTTAACTTGTGCAGCTCATGGAAGTGGATTTGTGGAGTTCTCTGCTTGAAGAATTTTGGCACTGGAGGCAGAAGCAGTATCCAAGGGCTGCAAAGAAGGGAATGGTTTGAGGTGTCTGGCATCGTCTTTTTGCAGAGAGGGTGGCAGTTCACAACTCAAACTGCATTTTCCTAATGCTGGAGGAATTTGTCTGTCAGGAAAAGGAACTGCTTAGCTAATGTGTAATGTATTTTTCCTTGCCATGTGTGCTTATTTGGTTAAACAGTTTATATTAGGATTAGACTTCTTTGCTGTGCTAAGTACTAGTGCAAGTTGGCATTTTAGTAGTTGGTATCGCCTGTGGTTATTGATCATGCATCAGAAATTCAGATAAGTACACAAAATGCACTTATTTCTGGATTGCAGAAACTGCATCTCTGCTGCTCATGGCGTTTGTATTGGGATTTCTGTTTCTGCACACATAACAATATTTGTTCATTTTTGTTCCTATCCAGTGGAAATTCTCATTTTATTACACTTTTTATGATTTGTGCTTGCATATTGTCTCCTACTCCTCCTTTCCACCCTGCCCTGCCGTCTGTGCCCATATGCAAGCACACACCGTGCAGTTATTTTAGAGTAAAAACCACATGCTTTGCTTCCTAGTTTTTGGAAGAAACTAAGATGGCACTCTTGAACACATTCAAAGCACAAATGCAATGAAAAAACGCAACTTCTTAGGATAAGAAAATTCTTTCTTGAAATTAATGTCTTTACTGTTCATCAAATTTTTGCACCAGTGCTGAGGCAGAAAATGTTTGTAAAGTGTAAGGAGTAGTTAATTGCCATTAGTGCAGCATTTCAGTGGAATAAATATTTTAAGCTGTGATGTGTTTCTTGGGTTTCTGCTGTAACCACTGTAGTTCAATATGATTGTAATCAGTAAATTAGTTGTTGCTTTGGCATCAGATTGTTCTTATTTAACTGGATCAAAGGAGTTGTTTGTTTTTTCCTAATACTTTTAGAAGCAGAAAGTAGAGCAGGTAAAGAATTTTCTACAAGCTGTAAGAAAAAGCCCTCTGCTCACTCAGATGTTAACAACCAAAGTTGTTTTAAATTATGTGGGAAAAGGTTTTAAATGTAGAGGATCATCACAACAAAGCCAATGCATATTTTTCTCTATATCAAGAAGACCTATTGGGGAGTGGGGAAGGTATTAACATTTGATTAAGGATAGTTCTTTCTCTCTTGTGGTAAATGCTCATTTCAAGCTGAGTGGTTTTATTTCCCTCTGCTATTTTTTTGGTGAAATACTAATTTTGTTAGATTGCAGACTAAATAGCGTCAAGTTTTGACAGTTTCTAGATGTTTGTGTTTCACTAAAGTTTGTGTGTATAAAATGGCTGTTGGTGGTTTGTTTTGGTTTTGGGTTTTTTTTTTTTTTTTTTTTTTTATGCCAGCATGTTCCTGGAATAAAAATCCTGTTGATTTAAAATCTGAATAAATTATAAAAAAAGAAAAGATTCCCATGCGAGGAGAGAAACACAGCGGTCTAAACAGTGTAAAGACATAAATGGCATTGTGTTTATAAAAATGTGTGAAAACAATAGCTGCTAATTTCACACCCCATGGGACAAGAGAGTACGAAATGTGCTTTAGCTTTAGATAACAGAGTTGTATCCACTAGCCAAGCTGGTTTACAGAGCTTTCTCTTAGTCTGTCTGCCACTAGAGGCTCGGTAGGCCAGGTGCCAGCTGAGGTGTTAGCAAAGCCTACTGATTTCAGGCTTAATCTTTTCACCTACCTTTTCTCTTCCCTTAATGTGTTCATTATTTGCTAAGCATTACTCTGTTCTTCGTCCTCTTTTTTTTTTTTTTTTTTGTTTCTAATGCAGCTTGCTTTGTATGTGTGAGATATGGAACAGCACCAAAATCCGGCACCCTGGAAAGCAAGGGATTTCTACCCTGTGACAAAAGAATCCTGCCTTGACTTCAGAGATTGCCTAATCCCAGCTGTTCTGATAATATAATTAAGGCCTGCCTAATGTCTTTAATTTTGCAACCAGTTTGTGTGAAAGGGAGAATTTGGCACTCTAAAGGCTTAAACGCTAAATAGCAATCTCAAGACGCCTAATTAGAATTCTCTGACATTAAGCTAATTGCTGAAACTGTATTTCAGCAGCTTAACTTCTTTATTAATTTTTCTTAGGATTTTCAATGAAAATCAATTGGTGAGCTGTCGGTATTTTTTTTCCTTACATATAATTTGCTCTTTAGTGCTCCTCTCTGAAGAAAGCTGAAAGGCCCTGGACTAACTATGAAATCCATTGAATATTATCAGTGGCATTCCATCCTTCTTCTTTAATCTCTTGCTCTTGACCTAAATAATGTGGTTATTGTGAAATTCTTCTTTGCCAGATAGTCAGAGCTCTTAGAGAGTGTGTGAGTGAAATTAGCAAAGTATGAGGCTTTCCAGACTGGCAAGTAGTAAGAATTTGGTGTACTTGGGGTGTAACTGACTTTATTAGTTATAGGAGAGGAAGGGTGATGTGGCTTTATAATCCCCATGACATATGGAATGACAAGATTCTTGCAGTTTTTTGATCAAGAAATCAAATATGAAAACATATTCTGAGTAATTTTTTCAAGTGTTTAGTTAAAATGTTTCAGTCCTGCTTGAACCTGTTTAGATCAAATGTTTACTGTAGTTAATTTCAAGAGTTTAGTTCTTATTTAACAAGACTATCAGCCATCTTAAAATGACACCTTTCCTCCTCTTACTTTTTCCCTACTTTTGAAGCTCTTCCCTCATAATCTTATTTTTGGTAACTCCAGTGTATTATCCTTCCTAATACAATGCTTCATAAAAGCTTTTATTTCTGGTAGAAATCTAATTTAAATTAAGTGTTATATCACAGGTGAGTTGCAGGTGACTGGATTTCTTGTGACAGGGGTGAGAGAGTAACATTTTGCAATTGTTAATGGTATTACAAACTTCAGGAAGGAAAAGAGGCTCTACAGCACCTTCCTCTCATTCCAAGGTCAGATCTAAACAACCTGTCTGTCCAGAGTGGCAATAGGATTCCCCTTTTTTCATGGGGTTAAACACGCTCTGTGTGTTGTCACCAGCTTTACAGTGTCATTGGCCAAATGCTTTGGTCAGCCTAGCTGGAGCATGTAGGTAGAGGAAAGGAAATAAAAGCTAGTGGCCCATCCTAGGGAGAGAAGAGTGAGTGGTTTACTTTCTTGTTTCCAGAAAGTAAGGAGAGGTGGGGACTATGTCTCATGGAGACAGGTAAAATACAGTTTCATTCTGCATACACAAAAATTACTCCAGAATGTCCTAGCTTGTGATGGATGAACACATAGCTTGTTCTAACTGGGTGCTTTGTACACTGCGAGCTACCATTCCTGGCACTGAGAGCAGTTGCATTTTTGGTTCTTCTGACACTTGGAGCTGTTGTGGACTCAGGTCCCAGGACAGGAATGCCAGGCTTTAGAGTTTACACTGCTTGCTTGCAAAGCTAATTGTTGTGAGTACTCAAAATGTATCATGAGGTGCAGATTTAAGTGTTTTGGAAAACTGTTGTTGTTGCAAGGAGAGGCTGAGCAAACTGCAGAAGCAAAGCAGATTGGAGAGCAAAAAAAGTCAGATCACAACTTTGGCAGACTTTTCCTTTTATGGCTAGTTTAAGAAGTAATTAATATACAGGAAATAATTGTGTTAAAATGCCACACTTTTGAAAGATTCTGTTGCTGGGTTAATTTTAGGTTGATTGTTTGGGTTTTTTTTCCTATTCATCTGAGATATGTAGCTTTACTTCCTAAACTGTAGACTTTTTGGGTTGTTGATTTGTCTTTTTAAGAGAGACATATGAAGAGTATTGCACTTTCCAGATAATAGCAGTTCTATAAAACAGTGACAGATGTTGAACATCCACAGGTGAACTCTCTGTGGGGTGTAATTAGTTTTCCACAGATTGTGATTGGCAGAAGGTAGCAGGATAAAAGTCTGTATGAGTAAGGAAGCTGCCTGTGAAACCTGAGATATGTATTAGAGTAAAAACCAGTCTTGCCTCCAAATTTTGTGTGTAATTCAGGGTATTAAATCCTTAAAAGTGTTTCTAACTTTAGGGAGGAAGTAAATCAGCTGGATTGTATTTGTCCTGGTTCAGGGCAGATTTTGGAGACACTCCCCCAGAGGGGCTTCTCTAGGTAAGCAGATTCAATCGGCCCCTCCTCCCAACCGGTCCGGGAGAAAATACCTCCTTAGAGAAAAGTGGAGAAAAAACTGTTTATTAAACAACAAAACCTAAACAATGTTAAACAAAAAAACACCTTGCTGCTCCAAAAGAGATGACAAACTCAGAAAGTCCCTCCCCGGGCTGAAGCTCAGCTCACTCAGGCTCTTATCAGTCCCTCCAGTGCTGGAAATATCACAGGCCAGGCCCAACCCGGTGGGCCACAGGTGCGAGCTGCCGGTGCTCTTCTGGGTGTTCAGTCCAAAGCAGGTTTAAACAGGTCCAAAGAAAAGGGAAAAAGGGAAAAACCACAGTCCAGGGAACGTCTTTGCCTCAGCTAGCTAAACTAACTAAAAGCAAAGGAGAGCTCTGTCCTGCTGTCTGTACATCCACAGACAACACAGTCCAGGAGCAGGAATGTGGAGGAGTGAGTGCAGTGTCTGAAAACAGACTGCACGCTTCTTCTCTCCCCCTTCACTCTCTGGAACAAGTCCTAAAGTGCAATGCTTATTATTCAGCATAAACAGAACAAGACAACTGGGGATAAAAGTTGTCAACCTAGGACAGTAATGTAGCAGGATAGCATAGAGAAGTATGGCTGTGCTAAAATATTGTGAAGGAAAGATTAAAGCAAAGCAAAAGGGGATAAGTGCATGAACTTAGACCATTCTAGTTAATTTCTATTAAAAGTTCTCTAATACTGTAAAAAGGCAAAAACTTGTGGTAAAACTATCATTTGTGAAACAGAAAAGTTACATTTTAACTGACAAGTAGTCTCTTTCCTCATTTCCTAGACTTGAAGAAGTATAATTTTTCCCTTAACCATTTTGTATTTCCAGCTTCTTTCTCTTCTGTTTGAAGATTTGTTCAAAAAATTTAATTCTGAGCTGAAAAAGATTGCTGACCAGGTGATCCCCAAGCAGCGTGCAGCTCAGTTTGATGTCGTGAAGCACATGCGGCAGGACCAGATCTCCAATGGCATGGTTAATGCCATATCCACAGTAAGTACTTCTGTTCTGATTCTAGGATGCAGAGCTTTTCCACCGTAATTAATGATGGAAACGTGTACATTTATTTTTGATGAATCTGAAAGCAGATCTATTTAATGATTTTTATAGGTTAAAATTGGAAAACTCTGTCAGGGGCAGGGCATTTGGAATTCACTGAAGAATCAGTAATCATCAAGCATTTTTTGTTGCAAATGGATGTTTTACTTTTTGAGAAGGAATAGTAGAAGCAGGCAAATCTATAATAGTGGTCATGGTTGTATTTATCCAGCTGACTGTCTTCTAGATTCTACTTTACTATGTAGTTTTTTATTATCTGGATTTAGCTGGGGTCAGGTTACATCATTTGTACAAAAGATTTTTGAAAAACAGCAGGAAAACATCATGAGCAGGAGGAAAAAAAATCCCCTCAACCTCAATTTTTGGAGGTCTTTGAGGGCAGTGCCTTTTTATTTTGAAGTTGATGAAATGAACAAATTTGCAGCATAGAAGTTTGTACTTCTCTGCTAGTGGTACTGATCTATTTAACAGGGAAATCTGCTGCATGCCATAATATTAAAAAACCCTGATAATTACCCTTTAAATATTTGCCTTGGATTTTAGCCTGTTTCTGTCTTCTGCTGGAACAGATCCTTTCCTTCATGCCAGTGGACAAGAAAAATAATAGCTACTAACTTTGTCTTTCACCTCAGATATCTACAAGAGCAATTTGTGAAATTGCTCCTGAAATCCAGCTAGTAGCTTGTAAAAGACTTTGAAATGCATGATTTTTAAAAGAAATTAGATTAGACTTAAGTATTTTAGGAGCTGGTAAAAATTGTGGAACCTGATTTTTAATCTTTGGTGCTCTTGAGAGGGCTTTTCTGCCTAGTATGAAACTGAGGTTTTTCTTTGGTTCTTGTAGACAAATTAATTCCACATATTCCGTTCAAAACCACCAACAGTCTGTAACTTACAAATCCAAGTGTTAAAGCTTATCACTGTTTAATTTTATGAGTGCCCCAAATGTAGTTAAATCTCCACAGTGCACATAACCAAAACAATTGACAGATTTGTTTTTCTAAATGCTAGTGTTTTCTTCTAGCTTGTGCCAGTTTTTCCATTTGGACTGACAGAGATAAATCTGCAAGTATTCCGTCCATATTCAGTAAAGTCTTGTTCTTCCTGTGTCTTTGGACTTTTTTTTACTGCCACATAAGCAGTTAAACACCATCTGCTCTTAAGCATTGAAAAATAATTTCTCAGGAACAATGCCCAGTGCACACCATTCAAGAGATTAAGCAAATACCATAAAAATGATTCTTGGAAATTACAATCTCCAATCTCACCAGAATGCTTCAATAATAGTCTCAAAGAGCATGAAATAACGAAGCAGATTCATAATTACACCAGTAACATGCAAAAGAATTCATAGCCCTACTGCATCATCTGTACAGTGGTGCTCAGTGATGTTTACTACAGGTCCTCCCTCTCCTTACCCTGAAAAACCCCAGAAGAGAAGGTAGGGCAGGCAGTAGTGCCACAAGCCTGATGGGCATTTCAGCATCTGAAGAATCACCTGATGCCACTGAGGGGGCAACTTCCCATTCATAAGAGTTCTCAACAGGATGTTCTCAATGGGAGTGGTCTCACAACTGCCCTGGCCTCTTTTGATTTTCTTTTTTGTGGACAACTTTTGAAGGATCCACTCTGTCCCTTTCAAAGCCCAAAGAATATTTTAGATAATGTCTTCAGGCAGCATTTTTACTTCCCCTTTTTCCCAGTCTTTCTGATTTTAGACTCTTCTGGGCAGCAAAGGAGAAACCTCATATTCATTTAGCCTACAGATGCAATACTTTCTAGTGTGAAGAAAAACTACTGGCTTATTGTATTCTTCCACTTACATCTCCATAACTCTCAGTCCTTACAGAACGAAATGGTCAGTGAGTCAACCATTCCCAAAGATGCTGAACAAATGAACAGGTTTCATTTGACTGACTTGCCATTGGGCATGATGTCTTCCCACTTGCTTTTACAAATTTGAGACTATTTGATAGTCTCTGGTAGAAGACTGGAGACTATCAAAATAACAAAACCATTCTTGTGGATGGTGTTTTCTTCTGTTGATCACTGAAGGGGATTGTGCTGTTAAAAGTGGAAATAAAAAAGCCAAGCAAATCACCCTATAAAAGGGTTTTGGTGTAGTACAGCAAGGAAGCTTCAAGTTATTTGTTAATATCGGTGAGCTGAGTTTGCCAAAAAGGGTTCAAGGATTAGCAGAAGGCAGTCCTTGGGAAAATGTTATCTTTGGACTGAACAGTAACATGGTGCCTGTGGTAAATAGTATTTCAGACAGAAACTTGCTGTATCTACTGACTCAGGTGCTGAGAACTGGATATGGAGTAAATGTCACAAAGGCAAAACTTTTAACACCAAATCTCAAGATTGCAGTAGAGTTTATTACATCTTGCATGGAAGCATATTTGTGTCTTAGAACATGCTCTGAACTCCTTTGTTGTTGTGATTAAAACCACAAGTGAGAGTGCCTGTGACAGTACTGAAACACAAAACCTCTGAGATGTTCATGTACCTTAAATTTCATATGTGGTGTAATCCAAACAGAAGTTGGGAGGACCTGCTCCACACACACTCACACACTCTTCTCTGGGAAGACACATGAATGAGTCTTTTTCCTCTGGATTCCAAAAACAAAAGGCTTCAAAGAAGTACAGAGGGCTTTGATGTCGGACTTCTCCAGCATAAATGTCTGTGTTTCCTACAAAACAAATCATGAAAAAGACAAAACTGAAAGCTTGTGGGATCTATTGTAAAAGTGTTATATCACTCCAAAGACCTTTTTTCCTTTCTTAAATAGTAAAAAAACAAATCTGTAAAACAAAACGAAATAATTTAATTTAGCTAAATTTGAGTATTAATTTACCTGTGATGGACAGGTGAAAAAGACTTCATGTGATGGAATAAGTAATAGCAAAAGTACCCTCGCATCTGAAAGAGCAGTCCTTTTGTTTCAACTTCTCTTTAATGCCTAATACAGATATGCTATAACTAGGAGGTTATAGACAGATAGGTAGTTAGAAATTTGATTAATATAAACGGGCAACATTTGTTTTGCAAAGCTCCTCAGATATCATTCTATCTAGACTCTGGAAAAAGTCAAGGACAAACGGCTCAATTATTTTTAACATTAATTTTATTCTACAGGGAAATTGGTCTCTAAAGAGATTCAAGATGGACCGCCAAGGCGTGACACAGGTCTTGTCCCGCTTGTCTTACATATCTGCTCTGGGAATGATGACCAGGATCTCTTCTCAGTTTGAAAAGACAAGGAAAGTGAGTGGTCCTCGATCGCTACAGCCATCTCAGTGGGGGATGCTCTGCCCTTCTGACACTCCTGAAGGAGAGGTGAGGAATTTCTATTTTGCTTTCTGGGTTTCTTGTCCTGACAAATGGAGACACTGTTTACTTTGAAGTAGGTAGTCCTCCATCAGAGGAATAATTCTGATGAAGAAGTATCTGCAGAGATAAATTATCCTCAGCCGGATAACACAACTTGTGTGACATCTTACATCCTACCTATTTACATCCTGGACCTCCTTACTATATTGTCTTTTATTCTCCTGCATAGACTGTCTGGAAACAGTTCTGAAATCATTTGGCTACATGAGAATGACATGAACAAGTCCCATTTTTGCAGTGGAACTGCTTGTTCTCTTTTGGTGAGAGCAGAAAGAGAGGAGTCCTAAACCCCTCTCCCTTTGTTCTGTAATAAACATTCTGTTTTCAAGTTGCAGCATCAACCTGCAGTGTTTCTGGAAACATGTACCAGTATTTCTTTAGCGGTCAGCTTGAGGAAAAAAAACATCTTTGTACCTATTTCAGTCAAGGAATTGATTCTGACAGTCTTGTTTTATTTGGCTTTCCATTTCTTTCTTTTTTTATTTTTCTGAATAGAAGATACTCTGAGGGGAGGAACTCTGAACTTTCTGAATAAGTCAATATAAGCTAGTCTTACTAGGCAGCTGAAATAAAGTTACACTGTATAAGATACTTTTTCATTTAAAGATGCTAAAGTTTGTGCTAGAACATACAGGATACATGAAAAATTGATCAATGGACTGATCTTGTATTTCCATTATGCTGCTGAGTAGCTGAGGAGAGAAACATAGGGTGGTTAACTTAAAATCTGTTTCAGTGCCTGTGTTTTTTACTGGCTTGCAAATGCTAAAACATTACATTTCAGTGTGATATAGAAAATTCTACTTTTTTTTTTCCTCCATAACTTCAGAGTAATTAATTTAATTTCTTTCACTTTGTCATCTTTCTGTTTTTGTCAATCATAAGTACAGTTTGGGGAGAAAAATGCAAGTATGGTATTAACACATAGAAAGAGAAGGGATAAAATTAGTGGGTTTTGATTTTGTTTTTTCCTAGGCCTGTGGTTTGGTCAAAAACCTTGCCCTCATGACTCACATTACTACGGATATGGAAGATGGCCCAATTATTAAATTAGCCAGTAATCTTGGAGTAGAAGATGTCAACTTGCTCTGTGGTGAAGAACTTTCATACCCAAACGTGTTCCTGGTTTTCCTTAATGGTATGTTACTTTTCACCAGTCTTGACTTTGATTTGTTACTGATGGAGAGTTAGGCTTCAGAAACCCTCCAGTAGTTCTTGGATCACAGTCAACAGCAGATGCTGCTTTCCACGTGCAAATAATTTCCTCTGTAAATATTTTGATAGTGTTGGGCAAAGTAGATGGGCCAGATGGTGGCACTTAGTTTTGTCAAGTTGTGTCATCAGAACTCTACAGATGTGTGTAGCTGGGAAATAGAAGCTTTCTCAAATTTCAGCCCTGTTTTTAAGCCCACTTGAATAAATAGGCACAAAAATATGTACATTTAATCTAGGGGTTTGTTTATTTGTTTTTTAGATATTGGCCAAAGGAGGTTCCATTCATAGAGTACTTTTAGAAGAAAATAACTTGGATTTGTAATATGTAATATTGTAATTAGTTCACAAATTCATATCTTCCTTTACAGAAAGCATTTTGTTTTCTGTAATCTTTATATGTTTTATATATATTCGTGCATTTTAAAGAGCCTTTAAAAACAGAAAGGAAACATCTGAATATTATTTTTGAAGTTTAGCAATGCTGTTCTCTTTAAAAATACTTTTGAAGGGGCATCTTGCTTTGTGTGTGATGAGAAAAATTAGACCATGGAAAACAGGCCTGTCTTGTTAAAGGGATGTTTTGGTACATGTGCTTTGCATCTGCACATTCATATTTCTTTTACAACTGATCTTCTAGCATTTCTAAACCAACAGGTACTATGGTATCAGATTTCCAAATACTGACATTTAAAAACTGTAGCTGTGATTTCAAATTAGCCTTTTGTCAGTAGGGACAAGTGTGTAATGTTTGTCACCATGAGTAAGTTCTCCGTTTACCCTTGAATTAAACAGTGGTTGTTCTTCAACCCTGCCTTTTCCTGGTAACATAAAAGCAATACTTGACCAAACTATGTTCTTTTGCTCTGCTTTTCTCTAGCAGTGTGTTAAAGATAAGGTTCAGTGAAACCACATGCACTCTCTTCTGTCTTGTGGTCCAAAGGGGAGTGCAGAGTCAAAATATTAGACTCTTCCTTGACAATCACAGTTTGGAGTACAGAACAAGATAGTCTGTTCCCAGATGTAGATGAACTAGTACTAAGTGGGACAAGCCAAGTTACTGTTCAATCCACTGATTTGGGGTTCCATAAAAAATTCAAACTTGTGGATAGCTGACTTGATCCTGATTTAAACTTATGACTTAAGAAGGTAGATACTGTGTTAAGTACAAATTCTTAAAGCTGTAAAGACCCTTCTGTTGTGTTATAAACTCCCTAAACTATCATCCTTTGTCTTCTCCTTTAAAGTTTTTAAAATGTAAGCATAGATGTTTATTTTATATGGTAAGATTGCTTTGGTCAGGTGACTCTTTAAATGAATTTTACTCTTTTTGTTTGCTCCTCATGCATCAGAATATTTAAGTATGAGCCCTGCTAAGGTAGCTGAGTTGAGCTAAGTACCTAAAAGAGAAATTCTAGTGCTGTTGTGAGTGATCAAATACATCAAAATATCAGGACTTCAAAATTTCTGACAAGGCAGCAGGGCTGTTCCTTAGTCTGTTCTTGGAAACCGTGAATCCATTTCAGTATAGGTGAAGTTGCAGGCTTGGGAGTTGTTATGTTGTGTACCAACTGCTTAATGGGCACCTGAGCAAAAACATACTAGAAGAAAGCTGGAAGAACCACACCATTTGGTTTCTCGGGCTGTTTGGAAGCATACAGGTAGATGACTTGCGAAATTCTGACAATTTTGAATTGAGAGGTGAAAAGAGCTGGTTCCTATTCATGTTAGAGAAGGCGTATTTTACAACAACTCATTATTGACAAGAAGCAGAAGTAATTCTGTGCATGCCACACATTATCAGAATTTGTAAATATTTTTGGATGTGCAAAGGATGCATCAGGTATTTATTCTCTCTCTGACCAGGTAACATCCTAGGTGTCATCCGTGATCACCAGAAATTAGTCAACACCTTTCGGATCTTGCGTCGAGCAGGTTATATCAATGAATTTGTTTCCATCTCTACAAATCTGTCTGACAGATGTGTCTACATTTCCTCTGATGGAGGGAGATTGTGCAGGTAAACTTCTCATCAGAATCACCTCTCTACTGAACTGGCTATAAATTTCTATGCACTGGGCTAAGACTTTCACAGGAACAGTTTTAAGCAAATTCAGTAAGACTTGAACATCTCTTTTCTCCTTAAATAAGCCCTCATTCAAAATAGGCAGAGGTTGGAAGAGACAGAATGGGTTAATGAATATATACATATTTTAGCATTGACTGGCTGTGTGCATATTCTGTGCTCACTTCAGCAAAGCAGCAGTCACAACTACTGGTGGCATTCTACTTGGTTCATTAATTGAATCTCAGAGCATGTTGAATGCAGTTTGAGGCTTGTCAGAGGCTCCAAAATAGTAAATGCACAAACTGTCAATTAATCATACCTGGTCAAAAGGTCCTGAGTAGGGCCATATTCAGTGGCAGAGAAATCAGTTTTCCAGTCAGGGCTAATATGTGTCATTTGGGAAATGGCAGTAAAGCTGACCATTTTTAAAATAAAAGCAAGGGATGTGCATGTGGATTTGCAGGGCTTTACCAAGTTTGCTTTGTGGCACCCCTCACCATGTAATTGTTCAGATATCCCTATTAACTATTTAAAAGTGCTTATTAGTCTTCTAACAGTTATTTAGACTTCAGAGGTGACTCCACAAGTATCTTGTAGCTATTTGCTGCTCTTTATAAAAGCACTTGTCCACATAGCAGCAGTCCTCGACATTGCCTTCTTGCATGCCATCCTTTGTGTCAGTGTTTTTGTGTGGTAGGGAAGCCTTCAGAGATCCATGTGCTACTGAAATTTATGGATTCATCAGAGATTACCCACAGTAAATGCCTGTACTTTACAGCGTGTAGGCAATTGCAAAATGCAGCATTACATGTGGACACTTGAGCACAAACTGTGAACTTAGTGTTCCGTAAAACCCACAGTACTAAATGCTGTTCTTAGCTTTGTAGTTTGGGAAATCTCAAATCTTTTAAAGTCATCATCAAAATCTGTAGGTAAAACTTACAAAATTTTAGTTGAATGATTTAAAGGGGAAAAAATGGCTTTCACCTCAAAATTTAAGTCTTGATTTCTCTATTACACATTTTAAGTTATATCAAAATAATGTCTGAATAGTTATGGATTTTATTTATGTGGTTTTATCAGTTAAAGGCCAATAAATTTTAAGAACAGTTTATAGAATAGGTTGTGCATAGGCAGGATTCTTAGTGTTAGAATAAATTAAGTTACCTGCCTAAGTATTTGCTATGACCATCTTCTTTCTTTTTTTTTTTTTTTTTTAATTTCAGGCCTTACATAATTGTCAAGAAGCAAAAACCTGCAGTTACAAACAAGCATATGGAAGAACTGGCTCAGGGCTACAGGTACACAATTCAAGTAGGCCATATTGATCTTCACCAAGTAAATACTGTGTGGAGATACTTCAGTCAGTCGGTATTTCACAGTCTTAGGGTTAGCTCATTAGAGAAGTCTGCTCTCCTGTATAAATTCATAATCTTTGTACTGGAGGTTTTCTGTTTAAAGTCAAATTAGGGCTGGTGTTCTTACTTTGTTACTGCTGTGAGATTTGGTGAGTATACAGAATAAATACATCTTAGCCTCATCTTTCTGCAAGTGGAAGGTTTGAGGCAGTCGAACCTTTCCATCATCCTCCTGATTGAAAAATCACACACCTCACAGGAGTATCCAACATAACCACCCTAAACTGGGCACATTCAGAGTTTTTGAAAGTCCTTGCAAATTCTTACTTAATGTATTTTTTTTAAAAACCACACTAATACAAAGGCATTTAAATTTAGGTCTAATTAAATTCCACAAATCACAAAAATGTACGTGATTATCCTTATATTCGCCTGGATATACAGTGATGATGAGTACTTACAGGACGATTCTATGTAGTTGTTCAAGTAAGTAACATTCGTCTGTCAGACTGTGATGCAGTGAATGGGCAGGATTAATTAAAAAAACCACATTTTTCTTCAATGTGTAATATGCACAGAACTCTACATGTAGAAGTATTTATCTCGTTTAGCTTTACATATTACATTCCTTTAATATATGTACTAAATATTTTAAATTTATAGAAATATAAGGTCAGTACTTCCAGTGTAATTTTTAATTTATCTGTAGGAATTTTGAAGACTTCTTGCATGAAGGCCTCGTGGAATATTTGGATGTGAATGAAGAAAATGACTGTAACATTGCCCTGTATGAAAATACAATCAATAAGTATGTATCCATTCAGTAACTGGTACGGGAAAAACTTTTATAGGGTAACTCTCTGAAATGCAGACATATAAATAATGTTGCTGTTTTCACATGTACACACTGCTCCCTTGATAATGGTTGAAACTACTCCAGGTGAAAGCTAAAGAGAGAAATCTGTCTGCACACATCCTAAATTATCCATGGGAAGTTACAAAAAGTGGTTCAGATTTTGAGAGAGCTGTTTCTGCTACTAACTCTCAAAAATATTAAATATTTGAAGGTATATCCTTTCTTTCTCTGGATGTGGCTCTGTGTTCTGCTCATTGGGCTGCTCATCATAAATAATCTTATCCAATAGGTATCCAGAAGGCAAATGGTTCCACATGTTATTTGATTATCTTAGCATATCATGATTGTTTGGAAATTTCTTTTCTGGCCGTAAAAGGACCCTAGACACCCACCTTACATTAAGTGAAATGCTTGAATGAGACCTTCCCTTTGACTTTTGGATGTACAATAGGCCCCAATAAAAATGTCAGCATCATTCTGTGTATTCTTTACCACACATCTTAAAACCAATTTTGATATGTGATTTTAATTCAGAGAGATTTCCAGATCTGTTATGTTTTCCACATATTTGAAGCACCTCCTGCAATTTTTTTTTACTGTTGTCTTCTGGCTGTGATTAAAGAGCCCACATTAAAGGAAGGATTCTTTTAAATTTTTAAGTCCTCCTATCTTTTTAATGGTTTTAACAGGTTTTTAATGTTTTTCTGGCAACATCCTGTAAACTGAAGCCTGAATATGAATTGCTAGACGTTATCTCTGTGAATGTTTGATGAGTAGATTTATGCAGAAAATTCTTTTTCTAAATAATCTGTCCTGGTCAAGTACTCCTGCAAGCTAATAGAAATACATCATTGATTTCAGTGGAGCTGGGTGAGCTCTTCAATTATCTTTAACCTTTGCTAAATGTAATGCATTAACTCTGCTAATTTAATTGCCTTGCTCCTACCCAGGCTTTTGAAGACTTTATCACTTTAAGAGATTACTCTTGCATGCTCTTGACTGAGTTCTATATACATGAGCAAAGAAGAGTGCACACAGTTGCTGTCATTTGTGCTGAAATTAAATAACTTCCACAAAGCACCAGAGCTGAAAATTTAAGTTACAGGACAACTGACTCAGAAAGGTTAATGGGAATGTATCACATGAAATCGTTGTTTAGTCTAAAAGTGGAGGAGAAAGTGGACTTCCAGTGGACCAGTGTGAGGAAAGGACTCCTCAGCAACTCCCAGGAAGCTCAGAAGATTCTTGTATTGTCCATCAATTGTTTTGAGTTTGACTTCAATGCTAACAGTGGCTAACTGTGCCATAAGTATCTGAGCTTGCATCGTATGAGCACTTTGCTCCTTGTGTTAGGTGATGATACTCCCTACATCCTGAATAGCTGAATTGAGTACCCCCTTTCCCCAGATGACCATCCTGCATTTTAAATGGTGTGACCGTGTTGGTACGGCTTGTTCTGGTAATGCCATTGATACAACCCACTATCTGAAGTATCCCAGTAGCATTCCTGCTTTTGTAACATAGGCTTCTTTTAGCTACAGTATCCTCTCTTTATCTTTCCAATCCAATTAGAGGGGTTTTCGTTGGAGTATTTGACTCTAATGCATTCCATTTCTTCCTTACACATTTGTAACTCTGCTTTTTGAACTCATGAGGTTGCCTTTCCTTTCTTGGGCCTGATTCTGGCAGTGGCATTTTTGACCTGCAGAAATTGGACTGCCCTGTAAAGTCTGAATGTCTCCCTTAGCTCTCTGGAATACTTCATCAGGTAGTAGGATCATCTTTGGTTGAAATAGGATTGACCTCACTGGAAGAAGACATCTGTTGAATACCCTATATGCAAATGTGTATCTGTTTCCATGCACTTGTATCCTGTGGAGAAATTTGCAAACTTCACTATCAGTAAGTGTCAAGCTTCTGGTTTTATTGTTTGAAAAGCGTTTGAAAAAGTTCTGTGAAGTTCTGCAGAATGGGGAAGCAGTCTCTGCTTCCAGTTTGCTTCTGGCTCTTGAAACCATTTTGCAATTACTTGACTGCAGTTGGAATTCTCCCATTAGTATTTTCTTATGATAGGCTTTAGATAACAGCTACTTTTTATCAAGTGGAGAAAAAACAGTGGCTGTTCTCTGGCCAGCAGGTGATTTTTAGGTTATTCAGTTGTGTTTGTGATTTATAAAGATTTCTGGGACTGATAGGTAGTTTCATTGGCTTAATCCTCAGGATTTCCAGGTCTATTTTTTTCAGCTTTCAGATTTCATTATTCTTCCAGTAGTACATATATTGTTTATCTGTAAAGTTACTGCTGCACTTGTCTTCAGTCTCTATGTGCTTGTGCGTAATTCCTTAGCCTTTTTTAGCTTACAATGCTTGGCTGTCTTTTGAGTGTTGCTATAATAGACTTCTCTGTCACTTCCTTGGCAAGATCCTGAAGTCAAGTAATCAAATTAATTTATTTAAATAATTAAAGTCTTCCAAAAGACTTCCAAGAGAAGTCAAACATTAAAGATGAGATTTTGAGAAGGCATTGGGTTTAGATGTCTGGGAGAAGCAATGTGTGCATAAACCCAAGGTCTATAATAGATCCAGGACATGAAAGATAGGCTTTGACTAGGTTTAGTTATAATCATCTGTATTTTGTAATTCCTCACATCCTAATTACATATCTTGATTTAAATTCATGTCTGCTCCAGCCAAGCTTTATTGTACACTTCATTCTTAGTTATTAGTCTCTCCACTTGCATCCCAATGCATGCTGTGATTTGTCTTTGCTGAGCATAGACTTTCTCTTCTGAAGCTCATGCCAGATAAAAGAAATTGTCTCTCTGTCTTTTCTCCTTTTCTCTATCTTTTTACTTCTCATCAGTACTGTCTTTTTACAACATAATCATTTCCAAAATATTTGCAGATCTTTTCAAATAGTGTTGTATTATATCATGTACCTATGGCAGTGAATCTGGTTTGGAGACAGATGTTTTCTCCTTAACTGATATAGCTGACCTTGGAAAACTAAAACAGTTTTTTTAATACCTCAATCTGTTGTGCTCTTCCTTCTTCCATCTCCCCAGTGGATTTCTGGATCTCTGAGATTAGTAATTTGATGTGAAGGGCTCATTCTCATTACATGAGAAGACATTCCTTAAGGCATTTTGGGTCTTACTGTATAAACTGATGGTTTATTGTTTTACTGAGCTCCCTCAGGTTGTCATTATCTGGAGGCTTTTCCTCCGTTATGGAATTTCATAAACCCTGATTTATTTCTCCTTCATTTCTTTTCATGTGGAAACACTTATAACCAAAAGAAAGTTGTTGGGTTTTTGTAATAAAAATAAAAATCCTGTAGTGAATCTGTGTTTTGAGGTTTACATTTGGCTTACATTCTCCTGAACAGAATTGAATATGAAGTGTTATGAGATAATGCTAAATTAAATGAATTCCACTGAAGTTGTTTGTTCACAAGCCTGCCATAATTGGTACTCTTTCTTTTAAGAGATACAACCCATTTGGAGATTGAGCCTTTCACGCTTCTGGGTGTCTGTGCTGGGCTGATTCCATATCCTCACCACAACCAGTCCCCAAGAAACACTTACCAGTGTGCCATGGGGAAACAAGCAATGGGTAAGACTTCACTTTTTATTCCTCTTTGAAGTGTTACGTATTTTTGAAGCTATGTAGCAAAAGTGACAAACAAAAATTCTTTTTTTCCTGATTCACATAAAGGCTTTGCTGGGAAAAGTAAAAGAGCACCTCTTTAGCTTTGAGAAAAAAAAGAGTTTACCTCTGAAACTCGGAAAGATTAATGTGAGAAAAGTATCAGTTTGTTTTACTTAATGAAGACTATATTTGCAATTCTTAACACTTAAAAGAAAATTTTAATGAACTGGGACACTTCTGTGTTTTCTGTTGTGTTTTATTGGAAATTATCATGACCTTCAAGTTTTCAGCATATCTGCAGGATTGGCAGAGTGGGGTTTTCTTCTCTTTATGCTGCAATGTGCTGTGGGTTTCCAGACAAAAAAGAGTTAAAAATTGTTCTCACAAAGAGAGACAGAGCACAGATTGAGGAGCATTTCTTTGACTGGTTGAGTAAATGTCCTAAAAATAAATATATCAATAGTTAACATTGACATCAGAGAATAAGAAAACTCAAGTGTCAAAGAGTTCTTAATAATTTGAACACTTTTCCACAGCCATAGTTTAGATATTTTTGCTTTTGCTGTTTTGGATGAAGAGGGTGAGCACTGAAACAAAATTAATTTTCTGATTACTTATTATTTAATTTGACAGTGTCATATCTGGTCATTAAAACCGAAACGTTTTGTAAATTTGCTGGTGGAGGTAATTAACAGCAGTTAAGTCCTAATCCTTTCTTAATACTCAGTGAAATCAGCATTACAGTGTCCAAGTCTATGGGCTGTGATCAAGGCAGAGGAGCCTGAGCAGTCATGCATCAATTCAGGCAGCTGCATTCAGACTGGTGCTCTACAGGCTGGTTTCGTGGCTTGTATTGATGGCTTGATTGCAAGCTGGGAGCTACAGTAGCACAACTCTGTTTCATGAAGGAACTGCCACTTCAGTTAGGTTTACTAAACCATGTATTTTGTGCTGTGTGTTCAAAGCTTAAACACTATGTCTTTTGTGAGACTTCTCCAGCAGAATTAATAGCAAAGTAACTTCCTTATGCTGAAACATCATGTCGAGCACATGAAAACTGAAAATAGCAAGATGAATTTAAATGCATCTATTTAAATTTTTTAAAAAAAAGGTGGGTGGGTGGAAAGAGGAGCAATGCAATCTTTTTTCCTTACAGTTCTCCCCCATCCCATTATCTTTTCCCCACCCCTGAGTCTCTATTTTATGACTATTAGTCTCAGAAGGTTTGGTAAGTTACCACACACAGTTAAGCAGGATCAGTGTGTACAGAAAGCCAATTCAGTATCTGTGGAGTTCTTTTGTAGTTTTCTGTGTGAAGGTTTTTTTCCCCGTTTTGTTTTGAGTGTCATTTGCAATTCATTGTCTGTGTTTTCTGAGGTTGGTGTATTCAGCTGCTTTGACCCTAGGTCTTGCACATTTAGCTCCTTGGATACAATCCTCTGACGTTCCTGCTGACGCTAGGAACACAAAAGCCATTGAATATCTTGAGCAATAAAAAAAGCCTTTGTTTCAGTTTATTATGACAAAACACCTGACTCAAAGAATAAGCAGCTAGATAAAAGTAAATTTTACAAATTGGCAGATTACTTGAGCTTTATTTTGCTCTGTCTGAAGTACCTGCAAACAGCAGAAGCTTTTTGTAATAACTGCTTCAAAAAGCCACCATAAGTGGCAAGATGTAGGGGCAGAGATGATTTTTCTCTACCCTTACTGATCAGATGAGACCTAGAGGGTATTCCTGAAACATTGCACATACTTTTTTCTGTTTATTTTTGTGAAGAGATGTGATGTAGTGTAGCTCCAAATCCCAACCTTTAAGTTACCATCCACCTTTATTGCTTTCTTTCTCCATAATGAAATTGCAGAGCAGCTCCTCATCCAACACTGCTATGGGGAAAGTCTCATGTCCAAGTCCTCCGTGTCACTCCTTGACTGTCAAAACCTGGAGCAGTGAAGGGAGCCCAGGGTTCAGACTGGGAAAGGAGAGCCTTGTACTTGTCAACACTGATCCACCCCCTCTGATCACATCACAGGGCTGTGCCAGCAGCTTTGGACAGTCTTTTCTTTTTGAAGTCTCTTTTTTAAGCAACATCAAGCTAAGGAAAGGTGTGAAAGCACAAGTAAGTGGAGAGTGGACATCAGATATTGGAATGAGGTCTGTAATACAGTGTTCCTGACAAGTATTAGGTCCTGAAATAGTAATGTTTATTCTGGAGAGCATTACATGTCCTGAAATCTCCCTTTCACGGGTAGATGAGTCATCTTGGTAGAGGACTGCACTTAGTGACCAAACTGGATTTCAGTAAAATTAAATTGAAATAAAACCCCTCACTTTTGGTATAGATTATTTACCATATGTTGCAGGTTAAACTGTAAGACTGAGAGAAAGTTAGGTAGTAAATACAACAGCAGCTGCAAAGACCTCAGTTGAATGTTGACATTTCAGTGCAAAGTTAACAGTTGTAGCTTCAAATCTCAGAAGTACTTAAGATGAAAATACAAGAGTCTGTACTGTTTGCATTTAATCTGTGGGTAAAATAATACTTCAGAGGATCAAAGGCTTCTACAGTTAAGAAATAGTTCTAAACTGGACTTTTTAATTCCATTAAGACATGAAAACCTAATCAGTTTTACACATTGTACATCTGTGACTGTCTAAAAGCCTAATTTGAAGAATGAAAAACTACAGTTTTCCTGCCAGTAATCCTAAGTGATGGTGTGGGTACACAAAGCAAGCTGTACACTCACAGCACAACTGTGCCCTGCAGCTTCAACCCATATGACATAACAAGTCTTGACTAAGAAGAGGAGGATTTGGGTGTTGATTATTACTGTGATCTCTGAAAGAAAAGGAAGTATTTGAGGGACAGACATAGGTGGGTGAGAGCTTTGTTGTAGAAGCTTATAATGAAGAAAAAACTTTAATATTGCAAAAAAAGTCTGCTACTGTATCATGGACTTTCTGCTTTGCTTCTGTGAAGTAGCAAAGCCCTTTATATACTGTTCTGCCTTGTACTGTAGCCAGCTGAATGTGTTAAAATTGAGTTGGAAGATAAATATGCTTCAGGGAACTCAGTGCTGGGGAGTTGTGAGAGTTATGAAAGTTCTTTGGTGGACTGAGAACCAGAGTCCTCCCAAATTTTGTACAGCTAGCATAGGAGCACAGAATCTAAACAAACCTCAAAGCAAAACCAGCTGTTACTGGTCATCACAGCTGGATCTAGGAGCACTGTGGCCGCAGTTCTGTTCTGACACTGCTCTTTGAGGATTGTTTGTGCTCTATGACATGACCTCATTTTGACACCTCTCCTTCGTAGTAGGCACAGAAGTGCTGATGCAGAAATGAGCTCCCCCCAACACACATTTTACCCATAATCTTTTTAACCCACTCCTTAATCTTTCTACTGTGAAAAGAATATTTCTAACACTTAACATCCACATCACCTAATGCATGTACTGTGACAATCTGTCTGAGCAGAGTCGGAGTCCCCTCTGCAAGGTTTATTGCAGCATTTAAAAACTTCCTCTCTTGCTTTGTGCTCATATAAAAGGACAGAAACATAGAAAATCCGTGGTGAAAACAGGGGAAATACAGAATTACAGCAGTTCTTTTCTTGACATGGGCAGTAATAACCCTTTTGGCTCAAGTGGATTGATTTCTGTATCCTTGTTAATTTTGATTGTACAGTTTAATGTTGTTGGAAGTGATACACCAGAGAATTGGATTAATGCTTATTTTAGCTGGCTGTTTGTTCTGGTGAGTTCTCAAAACTTTCAACATCAGAATAGCAATGCCTCATTTATGCTAAATATCAGTAGAAAGTGTTTTTGTAGTTATTATTTCACACTAAAGGATACTCAAATGACACTTAAAAAGAAAAAAAAAAACTGTCAGGAAATTGAAAAAAGAAGGGAAGAATGCACACATGCATTCACAATATATCAAGTACTGAGAAAAGCAAGAAAATAATCTTTGTCATCTCCAGGTCAACCTTGTGTATTTTGCTTTAACCAGGGCTAATTACCAATGAAAAAAATTGGTTCTTGCTGGTGAGATAATTATAAATGTGAGTCATTGTGAGCAAGGTTTGTTATGGTGAACCTTCATTATACTTTACTTTTGCTTGGTTGTTTGGCTGGAGCAAACAAGGGCTCTGTTCTTTCAGAGGGAGAGCAGAAATAAAGCTAGTGACTTCCTTCATTTCAGCACCCACACAGAGGGCTCATCCCAGCACCCCAGTCCTCTGAAGAGAGATGCTGCTTTATTTTAAATAAGCAGATTGTGGTTTCAGGCTGTGGTTTGTTAGCCCAGTTTAGAGAAAGGATTATTTGTATAACCATTAAATCCCAGGAATTAGGAATAATATTGCTGATACATGCCGTGGTTTTTGGCTAATTTATTTCATTTGTACTCTGGAGTAATTACTCTAACCAGTTTCTTTCCTGCTAGGATATCTGTCATTGACATGTATGTATAGGTTTTCGATTTGATACAGCATTCATCTCCTGAAGAGTAGCCTGAATATAGTTTATTATTGAGGCTCAGAATCTCAGTAATATCTGTTGCTTCTGGCTCCCAGACAGTAGCAGTTCTGTTATCTGAACCGCTGATAAAAATGCCAATTTTGAAATACATGAAACACCTGAAGAGAAATAATTTGTGCTACCTGAAATATGTTAAAGTGTCATCTGAAATCTTTGATATATAGGGACTTCCACAGATTGTTACTGGCATGTAAAGGACACCCTTAAGTGTAAAAGATAGGATGAAGTCTGAACCACCAGTTTTATCTTAGCACCTTTAACCAGTGAACCATACCAGGTGTAGCGTGTAAGCATATCAGAGGAGAAAAAAAATGCAAGCAGTTTGAAAGATAAGTTTGGCATGACTTTCTCTTGGAAAGATTTCTCTCAGCATCAGGAAAATGTCCCTATCTGTGAAACATTTAAGCTGAGCTTCACTGCAACCTACCTGGAAAGCATACAAATTCTAGATGCAGAGGGGAATAATGGTCTAAACCTCTTATTTGGAAGTATATTTTCTGATCTGTATACTGGGAAAATCAGGGGAGTTGAGTCAAAAGTACAATGGGAACAAAGTCCAAGTGAAATCTCAGGGTATTTCAGAAATACTGGGGCCTTGCAGGGTGGGACTGCAAAGGTCTTCAGTCTTGAGGAATCCAGGCTTTACCAGCTTGTGTCTTACTGGAGACAAAAAATACTGTTAGAAGATGATTTGTTGCGTTATACAAGAAAAGACAGAAAAACAACTGCTTTAAAGCAAGAGACAAGCCTGTCAACTCTGCCAGATTTTTCTTGTAATTTGAAAATTCTGTGCCTGTGTCATTGAATCTGCTTTCTAGAACCTGAGGAAGTCCAGGCCAGCTGTAACAGTTAATTTTCAGACAGTAGCTGTTGAGTTGTCTCTCTCTTCTTGTCCTTGGGAAGAGTAGACCTGTTGGGGTTTAGGAAGGTAAGTCTAGTGCCAAGCACAGGATAGGTCTTTGGAAATGCCTCGTTTTAGAGTTTGGTTTTCTAGACACTTCATGTAAATGGGAGTTGCAAGTAGATGCATGTAAAATGTGATGCTGACCTCCCCAGTGAGCAGGTTTGTGTTCACATGTGCTTCTTGGCCATGTGAAATCTTCCTGGTACACGGACTGCTTTGACCTTTCCAATAATGCAGCCAGGCTCTGAAACTGCAGGACAAAATGGAAAGCTTTTGAAAGACTTACATCCTAAGGACAAAGTAGTGCAGAATGTTTAGCACTTTAAAATTTTAACTTTTCAGACTGTAATTTCTTAATTGCTTAGAGACCTAGCATAGTCCTGATACAGCAAACTCCAATAATATATGATTGCCTTAACTTTTGTTCTGCTACACAACGGTTTATGTTTCCCTGCTGGGTCTTAATTATTTTTTCCTCAGATTTCAGAAGACACTTTGGCATTCTGATGGGACAGGGCCAAAAATTTCAGTCTCAAGCTGGGAGGTCTTTACAAAGGGTTGAATTCTGAACTGTAAATTTAAAATTAATTTCATGTAGAAAGACAAATACAGAAGTGGACTTCTACTGTAGTCTATCTATCAGTGGTGCTTCTAATTCTAGAAAGTAAATCACTTTTGGCTGCTGCTAGTGGTATGCTTTGTTTATACTTTGTCCCATTCTAACACAGGCTGCTGTTGAACTAATTATTGCCCAAAAAAGGAAGGAAATATGTTGTTGAAGATGAAGAGCTTGATCCACAGTTTCTCTTGAACTCAGTGATAGTCTTTCTGTTGGTTTTCATGAAATTTTGGATCAGGTCTCTGAAACACCAGTTGAACTCCACAAAAAAACCCAAACCCAGTGGCTATAAGAAAAATAAAAGCAAACACTTCATACTTGCATGATTCAGTGTTGTAATTAGAAAAAATTATCTTATCTGTATTTATTCAAGTGGCTTTTATTTCTTTTGTTGTTTTTCTATTGATGCTTAGATTTTTTCTGCTCAAGAGAAAATAAATCTTTCTGGGAGCTTAAATTAAGAAACTACTTATATATTAATAATATAAAATTCTTTTGGTTTGAGTAATTATTTTTCCCCTTCTTTTCTTGAAGAATTTCTGTGTGATTTTAGTTAATTGGCATTTTGGTAACTTTTTATCCAAAACATTCCTGGAAAACTCACTAATGTTCACTGCTTTTTTTTTTCTTTTACATGCAGGTACTATTGGATACAATCAAAGAAACAGGATAGATACTCTGATGTATCTCCTCGCCTATCCACAAAAGCCAATGGTAAAAACAAAAACAATAGAACTGATAGATTTTGAGAAGCTCCCTGCTGGACAGAATGCCACAGTTGCTGTGATGAGCTACAGTGGCTATGATATTGAAGATGCTCTTGTCTTAAATAAAGCCTCTTTGGACAGAGGTAAGATCCATCAACTCTTTCCCACTTCTCCAGTGTGTGTTCCAATATATATTCTAATAAACTTGTTTTCTCGTAGTGTTATCCTGTAGTAAATTTTATTGCAGTTATGAGCATTAGATCGTCAGTTAAGAAACTGAATTCCCAAACTGCTTTGAATGCTTTTGTTGGTTTTCTGTATGATTAGTGATCATAACTCCATGCATACAATAGTGTGGTGAAGATGCCAGCGTGCATATAAAATTCTGAGTTTGGATATTATAAGAAAAAATGGCTAACTTCTGATCTCAAATAAAAAAGGTGTAAACACTTCGCTTAGAGAAAACATAAGACATGAGTTAATCTGTTCTGTTGGGCTTGCTTTTTAGATGTTTACCTGACCATTTGTTTGTTACTAACAAAGAGATCTCATTATTTCCACCAGTAACAAAAGCAGTAGATTAAATTAGATTTATGAATGTATTTAGGAAAGGAACAGAACCCGAGGCAGTTTGTGTCTTTGTGAGCTTGGTGTTTTGAGGGAGCAGTAGCAGTATTGCCTACTTTCTGAGAGAAAATAATAGTGTTGTCTAAAGCAAAATAATTTAGTGTTTATCCAGAGCTAAATTAATTACCTGCTTCCTTAAAAAAATATACCAGCTCTGTGGTGCAGTGTATTTTAAGTAAAAGTACATAAGTACCAAAGGGAAGGTGAACTAACAGAGACCCATGTTTGTGTAGATCTAGCTTGTCTCACTCTCTCCACATTACTTCAGCACTTCTTGTCAATGCTGCTGAGTGCTGGAGGGGAGTTGCCTGAAAACTTAGCCTCTCTTCTCTCACTTTTCTCCATAAATTCCTTGAAGAGTAGGCATAGTGCAGTGTTCAAACTGGTTTTAGTTTTGGGTGGCCAAAGTCAGATTCTTCCATCACTTTATTCCCCCCCCCGCCCCCAAACGCCCTTCCTCCTAGTTGCTAGGCAGCACTAATAGTATTCCTAGGCATGTATCTTTGGCATTAATGTCTGCTGCATTTAATTTATGCCTCCTTTTCTAAAACAGCAACAGGCATGATTTAAAAGTGAATGTTTTCTTTTCTGGTAGACTGGTAACATTTACAGGGAGAGCTGTGGTGCATGTCAGGAATTACTTGACATAATCTGAAGATATAGATGTACTGTATGTGGCCACAACCATCTTTCAAATGAGCTAAAACAACCCAGGATTATTAGCAAGCCTTGTTCTTGGCTCTCTGTAATTCTAAATGTGATTAGAGTCTTTAGTGTCATGGTTAGTTGCTGTACTTAGAGAGAAATTCCACAGGTGCTACTTTTCTCATCTAAAACCCACTAATTTTATAACAGTACATGTAATTTCAGGTGAGGAAAAAAAGAATAATGGGCTGATTATACTAATCACTCAGTACTTTCCTGGGAGACCAACTTATGCCAGCCACAAACATGAGTAGAAGTTCAGGTTTCTTAGAAATCATGAAAGGAAGAAGTGCTCCTCTCACGTTACTACAGTCCTATGTTACATCTTCTTGGAGACCACCAAAATTATTCAAGAGATTTAGTGATTCCAAGAGAAATGATGTGTGCAGAGATACAGAAGCAGATTAGCACAGTTCAGAATTGGACTGTGGTCCAGCATCTAAATAAAGTGTACATGATCCGATGTTCAAGTTGTGCACCACTAGGTATCTGTGTACAGCGTTATGCATATTCAAGCCAATGAATAATCTAACTAATAAAGAATATTTTATATTCCATAGCTCAGATTTTATCCTGGTCATGTGTTATAAGGGATCTTTGAATCCCTAGGCAGATGAGTTTGCATTTCATTGTAGGCTTTGGAAGGTGCCTTGTGTACAAGAATGCCAAGTGCACGCTGAAGCGATACACAAATCAGACGTTTGATAAAGTGATGGGGCCGATGCTGGATGCAGCTACCCGTAAACCCATCTGGCGCCATGAGATTTTAGATGCTGATGGTATCTGCTCTCCAGGTAGGTCAAACTGCATGTTCACTCAGGGCATGTTCATAGTCAAAGTGGAAATTAATATTCTGTCAGTATTTCTTGTGCATCTTGTGTTATACTTAGCCTCTTGGGAGTATTTTTGTCTTGAAGACAACAGTATTGTGATGGGAAATTTAAAAAAAATATTTCCTGAAAGCAGCATGTTACCAATCATTGGGGGGACTTTTGTACATGAAAAAAGTAGCTTTATATTTAAGTAGAAGAGTAAGATTTTAATAATGTGAATCTACTGAAGATTAGAATTTGTATTCTTATGTTCCCAAGCTTTTAATACTGAAGTTTTTCTCTGTTTCTCTGTCATATGCTGTTGTTTTCTTAAGGATAGAGATAGGCCCCTTATTATTTTGATAACATGTGTCAAAATCTCCTAACAAGATGTCAGTTAGTGCAGTTATTTGAGGAAGTAAAACCTTATGGTTTTAACACTTTAGAAATATGTTTGAAGAGAGATAAGAAAAATAAATAGGAATGTAAAGAGAGGTGTATAACTTTCCAATGATAATAGATTTGAGGAAGAATCCTCCCATACTGTCATCCTTTAGTTAGAAAATGACTTAATAGACCTACTAAGATCTAGTAAGAAAGGTGTTTTAAAGGGCATTAAACTTAATTCCATTATAGTACACAATTGGGTCAGTCTTGCTCCTTAACACATTACAATGGAGCTTTCAAAGTTAATTAAGGAAAAAAAGGCAAGAATCTTCTGAAGTATTAGGATAGATAGGACTGGGCTGGACTCCAGACTGAGACTGTTCTCAGCATGTAGGTAAAAACCTATTTGAGATAGTTCATGTGGACAGAAGAGACACAGGATGAAGATCAGTGTAATTTAGTGGAGGAGGTGGGAGGTAGATACTTGGTGTGCAGTTGTATCATTGGACATCCTCCTGATCTGGTTTTCAATGTAAAGAGGAGGATAAGCGAATGGACCAGGGAGAAGCTATATATGACATCAGTATCAATAGAAATACGAGGATACAAGGAGACTGACAGTAGTTTTGCACAGCTCATTGTGAAATGATAGGCTGCCCCAAATTCAGGTGTGAATTTCTAAAATTTGTCAGTTCAGTCATGACAAAGTATTCTCTGTTAATTTTCTCCATACTTAGAGCATATGACTTCAGATGCTTTTGTGCAGACTTTTGACCCAGGGTATGTTGAATAACTGTTCTCATAGTGCACCCAGCATGCAAGCAGTTCTGCTTTGGTTTACCAAAGAAAACTGGTTTAGTGATTCCCTTACCATTCAATATTTAGTAAAACAACAGAGCATACTTCTTGGGCATGTTCCTTCCAGTTTGTCTTCCACCTTTTTTTTTAAAGCTTAAAATGTATTTCTGACACAGTCAGATACATTTTCATAGTGCTTTTTTTTCTTGTTCTCTGTAGGTGAAAAAGTAGAAAATAAGCAAGTTCTTGTGAACAAATCTATGCCCACTGTGACCCAGACACCTCTGGAAGGAAGCAGTGTGCCTCAGCAACCACAGTACAAAGATGTGCCAGTAACGTATGTTGCAATATAATTTCAGAGCTGGGAAAATTACGTGAAGGAAAGTTGTCTGAAAAAATAGACTCGGTTCTAGAAAACTCTCTTCTTCAAATATAACTATATTTGGCTGTTGTTTCTTTAATTGAAGATCAACGGATTGGTAATATGTGAGGAAACTTTTGCTGTCAAGAAGAGCCCATGTGAATAAAACCCCATACCTTGTCCTTTACAAGTTCAGCTTAATTCTCTATTAGTTTCTATTGCAAATCTTAAAACACTTCTTTTCCAGAAACATGCTGTATTCTGGAACTTGTATGTAAATATATATGTATATAAGTATAAAATCCTTTTTCCTCATATGTAAGTTCCATAAAGATTACAGTTTGGTCAGGAGCTTGCCATGACACAGATAGTTGTCTGTAACTTTTGTTTTGTTCATAGAAGTAAAACCAATGTTTTGGCTTCTTTTACTAGGTACAAAGGCGCCACTGATTCTTACATTGAAAAAGTAATGATTTCATCAAATGCTGAGGATGCTTTCTTGATCAAAATGTTGCTGAGGCAAACCAGACGTCCAGAAATTGGAGATAAATTTAGCAGTCGTCATGGGCAGAAAGGTAAAGGACCCATTTAATAAAAATAAATTATTGTTGTATATGCCTACTATACATACATAATGTATGTTTCCATTGATTGGTTCAGATCTTTTATGAATACAGTGGTAGAAGGCCATATGCCTTTTTTTTGTTAAGTTCAACTAATTTAGCAGTTATGTTTCTGAAACAAAAACGTGTTAGCAAAAACTACTCTTTGTTGATCTATGAATCTGAAAAATACAGTAGTTTCCCCCAATTCAAACAAGTACAGGGCTTTTGAGGTTTGGTTGGGTTTTTTGTTTAAGTCACAATTTGTATTTAGGTGATAGATTTGTCAGTGGGTTGTCATAAACTGGGAAGGTTCTGAACAGACAGAAAAGAAGAGAGATGAAATGGGAAATTTGCGGGTCTGTGCAGGCATTCTGCTCTGAAGACAAGACTGCAGGTAGATAACTCAGAGCCATGGTGTAAAAGGGAAGCAAATCAGGAACACAGCTAGGGGTGCACCAGCCAAGAGCAGAAAGAAAGGAAATGTTTTTAAAAATACACCCGGGACATGATCTGGGGCAGCTCTGGATCTTCAGACCAAAACTTGAAAATGAGTGCCCACTTGGAAGCTGCTTGGTGTCGTGTAGTTCTCAAGTTTTAGTGTTACTTGGAAAATGAAAATCAGGGACCTACTTTTCTATCTGCTGAAAAGCAGCAGTGAACTCCCTTGACCTGAATATAAAAAAATATGAATATCAGATCATCCTCTGAATCTCAAAGAGCTGGAAGGTATGCAAAGGGTGTTAAGAAAGAAGTAACTGAAAACAGCCTGACTGTAACCAACTTAAAAGCATGCTTTGTTCCCATTGGTGTCAGTATGGGACAGGTTTTGATATGTTCTCATCATTCTGTACACTTGGAAAATCAAGATTTGTAGTATTTGAAGCATGACCTTCTGTGTTAGTGTATGTGCCGTGCAATTACCTGAGTTTTGTAATCTTGTTACAACTGTAGGTCTTATTTTGGCTTGAGAACATCTCTTGTCAGATGTGATGGAAAGGTAAAGATGTTGATGTTACCAAATCCTTTCCATTGCAGCCCATACACCCCTTACAGTCCTGTCCTAATAACTCCTGGCCAGTTATAACTGAAGTGAAATACTGCATCCCTGTCGTGAGATGCAGAGCTAACCACTGTAATCCACATTTCTGTGGAGTCCAGGTTAGGGGATCAGGATATCTACCTACAGCAGACCTGTCAATCAGAAGAGGTAAAATGGGTGCACAAGGCAGTAGTTGATCACAGTGACAGCTATTACCAGATACTGCCTCAAGTTTGTGTTATCGATAAGAATAGTCAGCCAGCCTTTCTCAGTACATCCAGCTCTCTGAAAGATCCCCTGTAATTCCACTGTGTCTTTCCACACACCCACAAAACTGTTTTTTAATTTTATTTATTATTTATTTATTATTATTATAATTACTCTGTATTCTCAGGAAATACTTCCATTGTTTCTATTGTTATTAAGGAAGAGAAACTCTTCTGCTAAGTGTTGAAATGCTTTTCCTGATTGTATTTTCAAGATAGTTTTTGATCTAAAAATAGAAAGCTATCCCCACTGAGTTCCCAAGTGATTTGGAAATCAATACTGTTGAAGGTTTCAAAAAAGTAAAGAAGCAGCATTACAATCTTGACTTTCTTTATAAAACTGAGTCTAGTTCTTGCACTGCAGCCTTATAGGAGAGTTAAGATAAGTGAGGGGAGGAAGAGCTTCAGAGGCAACCAGGAGGAGTTGAGCAATTGGAATGTTCAACTGCACCATTCTTCCTTTTCTGAGGGAAGATCCTCCTTCAGGAAGATTTTGTGTAGGTTCTCTTTCTAATACTTTTTCAATCTTATACACAATGTAGTTGTACAGTGCTTAAAAACTTAGGAGTACTGTTGGAGCAATGACTATTTCTTGATACAGTTTCAGCTTTGTCTAATTAAACCCTTCTCCTAAGTGGTATGCAGTATTTTAGCAGCAAGTTATTTTATAATAATGCAATCAGTACTGTGCAGGACAAATTTTCTTATTAGAATTTTTTTAAAAGCCTCCAAATTATATTAAAGAAGCTGCTTGATTAATCATGATAAATATTTATGGGGATTTACTTCAAAAAATTAAGTAGGTTAGTTTTTTCTCCTAGTTTGGGCTATTAATGTGCACCAATTGGAATAGTTGAACAGAATGTAAATGAACTTTTTTTCATATCTCTCCAAAAAATAATAAAATGAGTGCTCCACAAATGTAGAACCATGGGTGCAAAAGGAAGAATGACAGAATGAAACAGAATTCTGTCAGGCAGGCTGCAGTATGGCTTCAGGGTGCTGAAGACCTTCAATATGACAAAATGCACGTAGGACATCTCACAATATAGAGCAAGCAACTACCTGTGGAAATCCCATGGTAATGAAAAGCATTATCCTTAAATGCTGTAGTAAACTTTTAGGGCACCCATAATTACGCCTGGCACTGCATCAGGTTAACAATGGCTGATCACCCTCTATCTGTGCTTGGGACTATAATAATAATAATACTAATAAAAATCCAAACCCATCAATTATTTAGAATGTCACTTTCAGCTTGGTTTTGGAGATATGAGTGTGGGAACATTGCAACAGTTGTGTTACAGAGTTTGTAGGCATGTGTCTGTAGCTGTCCCATACATCAGTCTCTACTAATAATCCCTTGTGATCAAGGGGGTGATCATATTCCAAATTACTACATTTTACTAAGACTCATAGCCTTCCTGGCAGTAAACCTCTCAGTTCACTGCCCTGTAGTGCATTATAGAAAAAGATGTTACAGTAAACAGGAGAAAGGAGGAATATGGAGAGGATACATTTGATAGATACTAAGAAAAATAACTGACAAGAACAGTACAGTTCACTGTTTTGCAGTTTAACAGTACAACGAAGAAACCAATACTGACAATAGCAGAACTGGAGAAAAGCCATGAAAAGGAAAGGGAAAACCTCCTTTGACAGCTTCTTAACATAACTTCTAGTATCATCCTCTGATATCAAACTGGGGAAGGATCAGTCTTATCAGAAAAATGTAGACAATCATGAAACAGAAATCATAATACTAACAGTTCAACTTTTTCTACTGAGACAGAATTTTTAATTCTCTCATCTTGGTCTGAATGTACGCAATTACAACTTCAAGTGTAATTTGTGACTGCTAGCTTTAAGCCTGCCATAGAGCCATTCGAACAGATAATGATCTTAAACGAGCAAGTACCTTGGTTCAGTAAGAAGAAAAAGCATATGTCTGTCTGTAGTGTCAGTCTTTTTTTGTGGAATATATTTATTTTCTAGAAGGCATGGATGGAGATGACATCTGATTTCATGGAATCGTAGTAGGAGTGGGTTTTAAATAATTAAATATGTGCAAAATAAGAGATTGCACAAGCCATGTCTCAAACTTTTTGATGGTCTTTTTCCTATATTCCAAATTGATTTGTATTTCAAAGCTCTGCTTTGTCACTGGAGCAGAAGGAAGCAGAGTAAAGGAATTAGAAAGTGTCTGGGATACAACAGATTAAATCTCACAAACCAGCTTTAGCCTTTTGTTACAGAAAAGCCTTCCATTAAATATGCAGGTAGATTTTGTAGGCCTCTATAATAACACAGATCTATGTCACTGCCTCTGTATTTGCTGCCTTGTTTGTGTCCTCTCACATGTCAACATGGTATTGGCAAAGGTCACCGCTTCTGGCCGGTCCACCACACGCTCTTTTCACGTGAGTGTGTGTTTTAAGTACACTCCTTCCAAGCTGCCTGTAAAAGGTTGCCTGTCCTTCAAGGCTTCTCAGAAAGGAGTAAATAGGGAGAAGGAAAAAAAACCCAAACAAATGAGGCTGCCAAGTTGTGTTCTGAAAGGCAAATATTTTGCTTTTTTTTCATATTCATCTTCAAATTGGATGTTGCAGTAAGATCTTTGGGACTGGAACTGTCTCTATAGTCTGTAAAGTTATTAAGCTTCTAGTGTCTCACAAATAAATCCTCTCTGGTAGTTCTATGTTTATCCTGAACTGCAGGGCTTCGTTCTCACTATGTTGCATCATATATTTTCCAGAAGGATAAAAAAACCTTCTTTTGGTTAATTATTTTGTTGTTTTAATCTTGTATTCTTCAAGAAAAGTCACTTTTCAAAGCACAGAAGGCAAAAGGATTGTTAAGCTAAAGAAGCTTCATCTGAGTTCCATACAAAGTAAATTATTATATTTCCAGATTTCCTCTTGCTTTGCTACAAGTCACAATGAGGAAAAAGTTGGGCTCCTTTGATGTGAAAAAAAGCAATATAACACTTCTCTGAAAGAACATTTCTCAGTCTCTCATGTGAAAAAGGATTAACACCTCTAACAAAGGTCCTGTAGATCACAGAACTAAGCAGCAATACTGAACAGTATTCCTGAGGAGTGGAAAAACTGTATTTAAGCAAGAGATTGTTTGAACTTGCAAACAGAAGCTTTTTAATAGCTGAAGATCTAAGATAAAGGATTAAACCTTTCTGAAGTATCTGCACTTAACTCTAAAGACAAGGAAGCAAGTTTAAATTCATGAAAGATGGTCTTTGTTTTCCTAAATGAACTATGTTCTTTAGTGTCACAACAAAATCCATTCACTGCATTATAAACTACATAAACTTCATGACAATCCCTCTCATCTAGCTTGCTTACTTTTTGAAATTTTTAATAGTTTGAACATCTGCTTTCTTAACTTCATAGTGGAGATCAACCTACCTTTTCCTTGTAATAGGTACTTGTACAGTACAGATAAGCAGAACATTTAAAATAAAATGTTAGTTTTAAATGGCTACTTGTGTAATTTCCCCCCATGTTATAAGTCAGAATGAGTACTTTATCTCTAATAGAATGTCAGTGGGTTTATAGTAATTAAATGGTTCAAGTGGCATTAAAAAGAATTTGCTCTTAATCGACTGCAGGAATGTCAGATGATTAGTAGTTATTAGGCATCAGGGAAGGTAGGGATTTCTTACCGTGTTTTTATCTTCAGGGGTTGTATTTGAGAAAATGTCAGAATGCCATTAAAACTTCCCAGACTGTTTTTTTTCTATGTATTTTTAACAAAACCACTGTTTAGCTTGCAATCTTAAGAAGAAAATTAGAGCATTTTTTATCTCAAGCAGCAAACAGGTAACCTTCTGACCTTTTCAGTAAATCCTCAACTGACCTTCTGAAATTAGCGTGATTTAGCATTTTATGGCACAGAATAAAAATCTCTAATTCTGTTTCCAAATAGTGTATCCTGAACACACATTTTATTAAGCTCTTGACTCATTCAGCCATGTGTATTTTGTAAAGTTCCTATGGTTATTGTTTTACAATAGCTGCTTCCAGAAACATTGTAAGGGTTTCAATTAATCAGCTCTTTGTGTGCTTCAGACTATGCAAATTTATCACATCAGACCATTCAGCAGCTCATGGGAAAGCAGTGTACAAACTGTATTGTCTTCTAGCACCTCCTCTCATTTAGAGTGATGTTTTTAATAAGAAAACTAATCAAGTTTACTTATGCATTATTTATCTGTTAATTTTAATTCTGTTCTTTACCTCTTATGTCAAATGGGATGTAGCAAGTGATATGATAGATCAGTGAATGATTCAGTATTGAACAAAGGTTATGTGATACAGCACTTTTTTCTTCTAGACTTCTTTTATGCTTAGTTAGCCAACGCAGTATGTAATTAGAGAGTTTTGAAGCAGCTGTGAATTCGTTGTTCAGCCTTACTAATTTTTTCAAATCTGTCACTTGTCCGTAACATACAGCGCTGTGTTACTGCTGCAACTTTGCTTAATTATGTGATGTTGTCTTATTTCTCAAGAGTATTTCCAAATTCTGGCAAATCTGGCAAAGCTAAAATAGACGCCTTTCAAGTCAGTTTTAGCGCTTTTACCACCGTATCATTAGAGCGAGTAAACAAGCACATTTAGTAACACACTTCTTTTTATCTTGCTGATAGAAACTGGTATTGCTGCTGCTTCTATTCACGTCATCTTCTTTGCTCTCTAATGTCCCTCCTGCTGGTAGTAATTAGTTTTCTATATTAGGTTGTTTTGACTTATTTGATGATTTTTTTTCATTTGGCATGTGTGTGTATAGAAGGCACCTTTTCGTAGCCTGGTGAAAAACTTTCCCATAGTGTTGCGTTCTGTCCCTGCCCCCTCCCAGCCGCCCCCCTTCCCCCTCTGCGCCGAACCGCGCTCTTAGTCTGGTTGGGCTCGTGTTTGTCAGCAAACTGTAAAAGCAGCCGCACGAAAGGTGCCAGCTCTGGAAACCTGAGTTTCTCCTGATTAGGAAAAGAAACTCAGACAAAAGTACAGGGATGAGGGGCTCTTTATGCTGTCAGTGCCTTGTGGAGGTACATGGGTTTGAGATGCTGTCAGCATCGATGCTGATAGCGTGTGTGGGGCTGGGGGCCATTGTGCATAGTCAGGGGATTGTCATTTATTGGCTGCCATACAATAGCATTGAAAAACACTGCCCATGGCTGTTTTATACTTGCATATAAACCACTGTTAAACCACTGTGGATGTCTGATTTAAGGTTACTGTAATTTAAACTGTTACCCTTGCATTAAGCTGCCATGCTTATTAATCCAGGTTTTTTTTCCCTTTTTGATATTGTAAAAGAATTTCTTAGCATTTTCACTGATTTTCTTTCTAAGGCGACATTCTAAAATAGATACAAAGAAGTTTCTTTTCTAGAATTTAATTTGTTTTTCAAATGAAAAGAAATTAGATGTAGCAAGTTGCTAGGTGCTTTCTTGTTCAAGCACGTAACCATCTTGTTAATCCACATTAAATAACAGATTTTGGTTTTTGTTTTGTCTGCAGCTTTTTCTGGCTGTTAGTACTTGATTCTGGTCCCAGATGAGACACCAGAATGTATAGGTGAGAGCTATTCAGTCCCACTGCAATATAGAATTTAGTCTCAAGTTATATTACTCAATTCCAGATGCAGCATATAAAAATTGTGAGAGAAAGGGAAGTGAATGAAACCAAATTATTCCATGTGTCCTCTATGAATGCTGAGGATCAATTTTCATGTGATGTCTAAATCAGTGACAGTTAAGAAATACTCACCTCTAGTAAGAGCCACAGAGCAAAACAGCCTCCTAGTTTGAGTGTGCCTTATTTATGAATATTGTATGGGGTGTAGTTGAGCAGCTCAGTTGAGAAATGCAGTTCATACTTGAACAGAATTTGGAACTTGAGGCTGTTTTAAATTCCTCTCCTTTACTGTTTTATTGGCCAGTTGCACGTGGTAATTCCACTTACATGGATTAATTCACTTGGTCACTTTTTTGCAGCTGTTTGCTTGTCTGCTACTGCTCTGCTGCAAAAAAAAAAGAGAGAGTAGTAAATTGAGGAGCTTAAAGTGCAGACCTGTGAGCATTATTCTCCTAAAGAGCTTCTGAAAGCAAGCAATTGCAGAATAAAATCAAGTTTACATTTTGAATTAATTGCAGTTACTTACTTTTAGAAGTAGGATTGTATATAGGAAAGGTATCTTTCAGCTTTTTCAACATTTGAATGAACTTTCTTAAAACATAGGGTAGGAAGAAGCTTCTCTGTCCTCTAAATACACACAGACATGCTATAGATCTGCTACAGGCTCAGCAACTTATTAAAATACAGAAGCTTAGAACTAAGGCTTTATAGCTTTCCCTTTTTTCTTTTTTCCCTTTTTTTTCCCTCTGTAACATAGAAACTTTATAAATGGCCTAGTAAGCTTCACATTTCTGGATTCTGTCTAAATATTTTGTTTTTAACTTCTAAGCTCATTATGCTGTCTTTGTGTTAACTTGTATTAAAATCTGTCAGCTATGACTGGTCTCATAACCACAGTCAGCGGACCAGAATAAGTTAATTATTTACTTGTGTCACTAGTGCTCTTCATCTAATGAAATGCACAGCTGTGTTAGATCTGAAGTTGGGTGTGTAGGTCCTATTGTTACACAAGTCAGCGGAGGGTAGAAGCCGCTATGATGGAGAGCCCTCAGTTCTTTCTGCTGTTCTGCCTTTCTGTGTCGATTTCATGGATCTTTTATCATTCACTTTCACACAAAACAAACAACACAGTGGCTGTCTGCTATGGGAACCAGCTTGGCATATAAAAGGTTTCCAGAGCCTAAAGTAATTTTAAGTTAGCTGAGATTTAATTCTTGGCTTACAGGTGCCGTGAAGTCCAGATGCAGCCTAATACTTTCTTAGATGTTAATGCAAATAAGGCAGAATATATGCACGATAATACACATATAACAGAGTATTTATGTGTAAAATTTAAGGCAAAAAAAAAAGAAGAGATAGTGCAAGGAAGAGATAGTGGGTTGGTTTGAGGGTTTGTTTTGTTTTGTTGTTGATTTTTTTTTATTTTCAGCAAAAGATTGCTCCTTGGCAGAGAAGAGCTGGAAGGATGTTATTGATTTATCACAGTAGAACAATGAAAATTAGTTTCAATAGGTTTAAAAACGAAATACAGCAGCACACACACCCTTGCCCCAGATGGTTTTTTTCTCCTCCCTTCCCCCATACTTACCATTCTCATTCTATTAACTACTGTCCCATACACCTATCCCTGTCTTGCTTGGACAGTGGAAGAGGAGCTCCCTCCTGAGCAGACGCCGATATCCCCCTGTGAGCTGGCTGGTCGGGGGATGCCTTTTTAGGGATGTAACCAGTACTCTCGGTCTTCCAGGAGCCCTCTCCACTCCAGGACTGTTCCCAAAGCCTGCTCTGCCACAGTTGCAGCAGGCTGGTCTCAAATAGCTTGCAGACTTTTTCAGCTCTAAGGTGTTCTGGAAGAAATTGTCCAGCTGAAACAGTAGCTTTGGTTCAAAGGAGTATGGGCTTAAGCAGCTGCATTTTAACACCTGAATTTGAATGTTAGATCTCTTAATGGTTTATAGCTGCAGTATGTTGAACTGCAAAATTCACTATAGAAAGTTATAAGGTTTGGAAGGAAAATGTTGAGATGCATGATGCATATTTAAAATGTATTTTCATGTTTCTGCTAATTCTGTCTGCAATATTTTTAGAGTTTGGAGGGTTTTCTTTGTTTTATATCCAATACTGATAGAGACTGAAAAAAGCTTCCAAAGCTTTTCAAGGGACAGGTTGTGTTCATGGACTGACAAAATAAAAGCAGCCTGTGGAGTGGATTGCACTTTGTAATTCATTGATAGCAGTCTTTACTCTGCAAACAGATGTTACCTGAAAAAAAATCTTTGTTATTTTTTATTTATTTTCCCCTACTTATCCCTGTCAAAGTCCCATTTGATGTGTTTTTATTGACAGTATTTTGCAAAGATACATATGATAAATAAAATTAAAATCAATAATAATTCTGTATGTCTAAAGGCATAACCTAAGAGGCCAAATTACTGATGTTTTTTTCCTTTCATGAAATTATAGCATCAGCTTTAAAAACTGTGTCTCTCTTGGGATATTCCAGTCTGATTGGACAGAAGCTTTTAGTTGCTTCTGAAAATAGGATCCAAAGCTTTCTTCCCAAATTTGCTAACTCACGATTGACTGTGAGCATTATATAAAGGTATGCTAATTTTACAATCCTGTCACTAGGGCTCTCTTTTCCTCTGCAGGTTGGGAGTACTGGTCATGGTAATGAGTCTGGGAGAAAAGTGATCCATAAGAAAGTGAGGAGGAGGAAAACACTAAAGAAAATCTGGTGATGAGCGTCAGCCCTGCTGGTGGTTTGCTGTTTTGTGAATTGAAATGTTTTCTCTTCTGCAGGGGTGTGTGGACTGATTGTTCCTCAGGAAGACATGCCATTTTGTGATACAGGGATCTGCCCAGATATCATAATGAACCCGCATGGCTTCCCATCGCGTATGACGGTGAGTGGGGCTGCTCCATTCACACGACGCTGTCCCCCAAGAGGGAAAGAGAAGGGAATCAGCCACTAAAGACAAAAAAGCTTTAAGTGTGATTTCACTGAGAATATTCTCCAGTCATCATGCCAGCACTTGCTCTGCTCTTAGTAGTCAGCCCTCTGTTTCACTGTTTTGAAACATCCTACTGTAAAAGGAGCAGGGTTGCAGGCTCTTTGTGCATCATACCCATTTTGTTCTGTGTCAAGCTAAGAGGGATGCTACTGAATACTTCACTTGCGCCTTTTGTGTTTGAAAATTTCTTGTTCTTCCTTCCCTATTGCCTGTGCCTACTAATCTGGCTGGGGCAGACTGTGAGGTGAAGGTTGGAGAGGAGCTTCAATTAGAGATGCAGACCTGTAAAACTTCTTAAATTATACACATCTCCCTGGAACTTAAGCGAGTCTTGCACCTGTGCTGCAGAGTCACTGCCTGCTAAACACCTCGCTGCCTGGCCTTTTTGTGGGACCTCAGTGCTTCCTTCATACAGCCTCTGATCTTCCTTCCTTTGTTAGCATCTTCCCTTCTATTCCCCCTGCTGCACTGCAGCAAATCAAGTCTCCATGGCTGTTTCATACAGCAGAAGGCCACACAGATCCTGCCCATTTTTCAGATAACTGGAAGAAGTGGAACTGCCTGACTTGGTACCTTAAGGGTGTTCCCAGACCCTGTGATGAGTCCAGTTTTCCCCTTCACACAGGAGTACTCCTGGCTCTTGGGCTGCTTCCACTCCTCCTGTTGCATGCAGTAGCCCAGGCTGCCATCTGGGATACTTTCGCTGACTAACTTGTGCTGTGAGCAATCCAGCAATTTGCTTGTCCCAGTGACCAGGCTGCTAACTCTGCTTTTCTTTGACAGGTAGGAAAGTTGATTGAACTCCTGGCTGGAAAGGCTGGGGTGCTCGATGGCAGATTTCACTATGGAACGGCTTTTGGCGGCAGTAAAGTTAAGGATGTGTGTGAAGATCTTATTCGCCATGGTTATAACTACCTAGGGAAGGACTATGTAACATCTGGGATCACTGGGTAAGAATCTGCTCTTTAGATTTAGGTGTTTCAGGAGAGTGGAGAAATTCTGTTGAGGCACATCTGAAAAATCTTCTCATGTCTCAGAGCTCAGGAACTTTCTCTTGTTTGAAAACTGCTCTGTGAGATTGAGAAAAGAGGCTGAAAAGTAGTGTGCATTTTGGGGTTTTTTTCTTAGAAACATTTTGTGGTTCCACATTTTAAAAATTGCTAGTGTATGTGTGGCTGTAATAGGAATGGCCCTCGTGGTACATATGAAAATTTCGCAAGTTTTACTGCCTGGCAAAAAAAAAAAAAGCTAAAAACAAGGCTTTCTTTTTGAGAGATAGAAAAAATGTCAGATTTCTGTCAACAGAAAGTCTTGCATATGCTTGGAATCAGATAAGCATTTTCATGTTGACTTTAATAGTACTGCAAATATGGATTTGGAGGCAAGCATCTGTTCTTGGGAATATTTTGTGTGTGCTCTTTTCTTCCTTTTTCCTTTTTTTTTTTCTTTCGATTACACAATGTTTCGGTCTGGCATAATACTCTAATCTGCAAACTTCCTGCTGTGTTGATCAGACTGGCTTCTGAGACACAGAGTTCAAAGAACATAAGATAGTTTAGGAACAGGAAAAGGCCATATGGCTTCACATGTCTGCCCTTCCAAAATGTATCTTAATCCTACCTTCCTGCTATTTTTATTATCCTTCCAGTCCCCTTCTTCTCAAGAAGCAAGTTTAGGTCTCTCTTGCAAGTTTTTTTAATATACTTTTTATTTTAATTGCCTTTCCTGCCAATTTATTCCATATGTTGCTTCTCTTTTTGTTTCAGAAATACAATTTTATTTTCCTTATTCACTCCATATTCCATAAATTGTATATCAAGTATCCTGGTGCTTGAAACACTTCCTCTTTGTATATCATGGTAGCTTGTAAAAAAAATCTGACTAATCATGTTTCCTAGGGAGAATAAAATCATCTAGCTGTAAAAATCCCCTGTCCCCAAACTTCAGCTTTGAAGGGCCCTTTTTAGAGACTTTGTTTAAGGATACTAATACTTTTTTCCAAGCAAATTACAGAGGCTTAATCTGTTTGTTATGAAACGTGAAGGCAGATTTCATAAGAATGTGAAAGTTTGCGGATTTCAAATGTCTAATGAAGTTTTATTATTTTCTTCAATAGCAACTTTTGGAATAACACTGCATAATATCAGTAATGACTCTGAAAGGGTATAATACTGTTGTCTTCTGCTTGTTTTTACATTGCATTTTACCTTTTTTCTTTTCCCTCAAACAAATTGTGGCCATGTTGAGTCTGTCGGTGTTAACTCTGGTCATTCTTAGTGCTGTAGGTGGTAGCTGGGTGAAGGTGGTAGGTGGGAAATAACTGAGTGCTTTTCACTGGTTGCTTTCTGATCCTTAGGTGCTTACACTCCTCTTACAGTTAGGGGTGTTTTAAACACAAAAATCTTTAGCCATACTCCAGCTCACAGAATGGAGTAACACCCTCTGTACTGCTCGCAGACGTTCTCAAGCTGATGAAAGTGCCTAAATACAGTTCTCAAGAGCCCTTCACCCAGCTCATCTGAGCCCCAGGACTAGCCAGGGCAGCAGTCTTTGTCCCTTGGATGCAGCTGCTGGGCAGTGCTGCCAGGGCAGCTGCGCTGATGCACAGCCAGGAGGGCTTTCACCCATCTGGGCTTTGGGTTGTGCCTCAGGGTGTTGTGCAGGGAGAATTAGGGGATGAGGACACTGTCAGGCTCACAGTGTGCCAGTGCTAAGCGATTCATGCAAATGCAAATTCTTAAAATGCTCCTACAAAAAGGATATTTTGAGCATTTATGCTGGATATATTTGCTTACATATATGCTTACCTTTATGAAGGAATGTAAACAGAAATACCCTAAGTCACTCTTCAGAGTCTGAGACATTTACCATCCTTCCTGGCTATTGATGACACTGTTGAAACACTCCTGTACAGATACAGAGGAGGGGCTTACCATGTTACAGCTGACACGGGTACCTGCAGAGCACGCTGTAGCAGCGTGTCTGCACAACATATGACCAGAGTTCAGGAGCTTGTTTCTTGCTGCACTGGGGACAGCAGCGTGTGGTGTTGGCAGTGTACTGCCTCTGTGTTCAGAAGATTGCCCTGAAAGAGGTTTCAGACTGGTTGCCCAGAAAGCCCAAACACATTTTTCTAGGATTCATTATCACATTTCTCCTGTACATGGCACCCTTGCCTCTCTTAAGGTAGATGTGTGCTAACTGTGGTTGTCAGTTTTGCTTTGCTTTTTATTCTTTCAGGGAGCCTTTGGAAGCATATATCTATTTTGGTCCCGTGTATTACCAGAAACTGAAGCACATGGTGTTGGATAAAATGCATGCAAGAGCTCGAGGTCCCAGAGCAGTGCTCACCAGGTATTATTACAAGCTGAGTACAAAATTCTTATGTATGTGCAGAAGTATGCCCAGCTGACTGATTGCTCTAAAACTGAGCCTTTTTACCTTGTGGTCCTTCGCATGAAATGCTTTGAACTGTTACTATATTGTTGCAGACTAAAAACTCTTGACAGTGGACTGTGGCAAGAGGTTGTTCTGAAGGGTCAGGTGTGCTCTATGTGGTTGAAAACTTGAGTTTGCTTCTCAAACTACTGCTAGCTGCTGGTAAAAACATCATCTCTGATTGACCATACACACTGTGGGCCCCTTCCTGTCAAATTGCTCATGTCATAGGTATTTTAAGAGGTTTGTTAGGTATTTTAGCTCGTATTGTAAGTATTTTTCTTTAACAAAATCAGTTATGAGTAGAAGGAAGACATTTTAAAGTATGATCTAATATTTCAACATACTTTGAGAAAACCTTTGGGGAAATTGAAGCCTCCTGGTTTTACTGGTGCTACTTACTTTTTCTCCTTAAAGCCAAGGTCTGTGTCTCCTTGCACTCATGTTCAAAGTTTCTGATATTCTTTGCTCACGAAAAAGAGTTTAGTGGCACAGGCTTTGCTTTGGGTATGTTTCTAAGGTATCATTTAGTTCACCTCTCTCCATCACAATAGGATTATTTACTGAAACTTGCCAGAAAATTAAATTCCAGCTAATCGTAGAAGATTATTCCAAATGTCTTTTGCCAGTCTCTCTAGGCTATTAAGTAGACCCTTATACCTCACCTCCTGCATGGTGGCACCTTTTTTTTGACCTGTCAAAACTTCTGATTCTTACTGTAGCAATCTTTGTACTGTTTGTAAGATGTAAGCACAGACGTGTTTATCCCTTACTCTTCCCTATAACAAGTATGATTTGTATTCTTTAATTCTTCATTTATTTTTATGCCTCTGGTCATGTGAGGATCCACCACTCTTGCTTTGCCTGGCTGCACAACAGCTCTTAGTAAAGTGCAGTGTCTACCTATTGATGTGCTGTTAGAGAAAGGAGGGGCAGGTCTCTGCTGTACTGGATACAGAGGTGTCTTCCTCTTTGGCTTTTCATTGCTTATTTTCTATGCCTTTTTGCTTTCCAACCTCACGCTGTCTATAGGACAAACTTGTGCTTTCTGTGAAAATAAATGCCAGTGGTTGAACTGGGAAAGAAATCGTGAAAAGATTTTGTAACTCTTGTCTGAACTTTTTCATCAACCACATTGAGAAAAGGAGGTGTTGCACAATCACAGCTGCTTGCCTATATGAACATAAATGATATTCCCAAATAATAGGCTGTCTGTCCTACTTTCTGTTCTTCAGTGTTAAGCATTATATTGGTCTTTCACATGAAAGTGATAACTCTATCTTAGCTAACAGTACACAGGATTTACTGGAACTCCTGGCTTACCCAAATCCCTTCATCTGCCTTTGTATTGCCTCCCCAACTTCTCAGCTGTTCAGAGACACTGAATTTAAATGAAACCTTAGTACCAAGTCAATGTAATGTTTATATGTAAAGATGAAGTTTGTGTGATTTCCCCCATCATTTCCTTTCTGCAAATTTGTTGTTTAGTCAGTAGCATCATACTACTTAACTAGGGCTCCTTATTTGACTTTCAGGAAAGCTAGTGGATGTTCAATTTATGCTGCCTCTTGACTAGTCTTTCAGGAATTTTCTTTTTTCTCCTGAAATAATAAAACATTTGTTACTGCCATTGTCTCTGCTGAGAGAGTCGGCATTGCCAGCTTTCATATTCGCTATTGTTTTATCATCCATTGCACTTCCTGGAGAGTAGATTGCATCTAACATTCTTTTTTGATTTTAAAAGTAATCCTGTAACAGCTTCCAACGTGGAGTTTGGCTGTCATTGTCTTAAGTGCATTTTATTATATATCAAATGTACCTTAAGTGACAGAGCAAAGCTGTATTTCCATCTGGAATAAGGCAGAATACTTTAGCTTCTTGATCATCACTGATTCTAGCTATTGTTCTGATTAAAACAAGACTGCAAAATTGCTAAGCAGCACTCTTTGTCAACCATGGTCAAACCCACCAGGATGTTGCCCTCTGGACTAGTACTGGAAGTGAAATGCAATCCTTAATTTCAATGCCATGGGTAGTTGACAATGTATAAAACAGTTCTATATGTGGTGTTGCACAGATACCCAGTCCTGCTCAATCTTTTTAATAGAAAACCTGCTTTTAATTTTTCTTACAAGAGAGCAATGTGAGCTTTCTGCATGCAGAGTTGTTTTGATGGACATGGTCAGAGCTGCCACCTCTGTGTCTTTGGACATGTCAGATGTGCCAGGTCCTGTTGTGCGACAGGGGAGCAATGGGACCAACAGCGCTCAGGGCTCCCCTCTTCTGGGGCTCTGCAAGCATGGGATGCCCTCCTCCTTCACGCAGGGTTTTTAGGTAATGTTCCACTTCTTGGAGATCAGTGTTTCAGCAAACAACTCCATTCAAACTAGTCACTTGTTCTCCCTAGCAGGCACAAAGGAGATCTGCTGAGACCATGGAGGCAGACTTATTTCCCCCACTGGCCAGTGAAACAAAGTACAAGACCGTTCAGCTGAACCCGCTGTTCTTGCAGAAAATGCAGAATTAATGTCAATAAATTCTTAATGTGCTTAAAAACACTGAAGTTAATTGTTTTATGCTTTTTTGTTCTAAAAATAACAGTTGTATTGAATGAAGATCACTTCTTTTTTTTTATTTGAAGTATCACTGCATTTTATTTAGCATTTGAGTATTTTAGGAACTTACATATTTCCTTAATACTAAAAATATCTCTTCTTCTTGATATTCCAAATCTTGTTTTCAAGAGTCTGATTTGTTTTCTGATGTTATATTTAGAATAAAGAAGTTTTCGCCCAGAAGTTAGTCGCCCAGGGCAACAGCTGCAGTGTACATGTGCATAGTGGGAAAGGGGAAGCACAGATGCTTTATAAGTACTGTTTTAACATTTTAAACAACTTTTTATATGAAGAATTTTATAACTTGTGTGAACTAGAAAAATAATCTGATAATCTTAGGAAGCAGAAGATAGACTTATTTCAAAGTTTAATATTCACTCTCAATATTGAAATTTTTGGTACTTTAGAGAAGACTACTTTTTAGGTAGGTGGAATTTTGTTTTCTTTTCTTTCAATGAGGTCAGAGCCAGTAGGAGTGAAATTTGACAGCTAAAGGTTCAGGTTGGACTTTTTTTATTTGGGGAGCTTTTTTAATTTTTTTAATGGAATTTCATCTGCCTTGAAAATGTTCCTCCTGGATCTGTTGGAAGACCTATGGCATATCTAGGCATGGTGTTGAGGCCCCATACTACTTCCAGAGGTTTTATCTTGCCATAATTGGTGTGAGACTTTATTTGGGCTTACATTTGTAAAACTATTTTATCCTGAACAGCAGCACCAGGTGAAACCTCTGAAAGCAGACTAGTGTATTAAATAATATTATAGAAGTCAGTTCATAAAAACAGCTTGGGCCCTTCTAGCACCATAGCAAATATGTGATTCCTTGGAGGTCCAAACTGCTTTTAAAATCTGCCTCTTGGCACTTCACAAGAGAAGCTGCATTCACCACAGGGTTAGCCTTTAAAACAGCATCTGAACAGTGATGGTGCTATCATCTGGGGAGGGGGCCCTGGGGAGTTTAATCAGGATGTAAACAACTTCTATCCATTCTCCCAACAGTGGGAAAAACAGAAGGTTATATGAATGAAAAAGACAATTTGAATTACAAGCAGATTCGTTTTAAGGTTCCACTGCGGTCAGAGTAAGAGAAACTACTTGCCCCTAAAAACAAATACAACTTGTATCTTTACAAGGTGTTTTGATCTGGTAATTAGGCTTAGTTTTTACGTGTTACAAAAGATTATTAGATGTTGAAGGCTTTTATAAATTCTTTCCTGTGATTTGCAGCAAGTTGGCAAAATCTTATTTTTGTTGTCTTTAGTAAGCTTAAAAAATTCAGTTGTTAGAAATAATAGAAACAAAATAAACTCCAAAAGTAATGGGCCAGATCTGTCATTGAATATTTTAGGTGGATTACACTGCTACAAGTGTCAGAAACAGCACATAAACATGAGGTTTCAGGGAGCAGTGAAGCTCAGTAACTTCTTTTAAATTCCTTCTCTTTGCTGTCATGTTTCAGGGAATATACTAAGATAGAAATATTCATTAAAATGCATGCAGTATATTAGTGCTGTAGGAATTCAGGATTGTTTTTGTTTCATAGTTTGCTCTGATATTTGCATCCTACGTACTACATCATGGTACTGGTATATGAGAGTAGAACTGATACTATGAACTTGCAGAATGACAAACAAGAGGTTAAAAATTTTGATTGTGTCCAACAAAAAGATTGTCTTACGCAGTCTTAATGTTAGATTATATATAGTACCTTATTTTTTTACTTCAAAATCTTTAATGTATACTTGATTGCTTTATTAAAATTTTCCTCTAGCACCATAAGGACAGGAAGTCTCCTCAGACAATAAATAAAAGTTTGACTTGTGTAAAACAACCTATAGAACACAAAAATCGGTCTATTAACCATCATACATGAAAAAAATAAACTGGATAAATGTTACTTTAAAAAAATAGCATTTCAGTAATGAGTTAGCAATATATATACTACTCATTTGCTGACTTATTTGGGTGTTCCCTCACAGATCAGAACCACCTTTATTTTAGAAATTAGTCTTAGCTGTAGTTCAGCTGAAGCATTAGGTTGATGATTGATTCATTAACTGCTGAATATCATTTCATTTTGTTAGCTACAAACAATAATGTCTCATCAAGAAAAATGCCAAATCTGTGTCCAGATTGTCTTGGATACTCTTAGACATCTTTTTGTTTTCACTTATTCAGCTGCATTCTGAGAGGTAAAGAGCTGTGGCCTGGTGCTGCAGTTGCCATTTACAGAACTGCATCATATTGCAGGTACAGGAGCAACACATTTGTGGGATCAGCAGCTCTGGTTTGTAATGTCCGTCAACCCTGTGTTGTTCCTACAGTTTGAAGATAGCCTGGAGTCATAGAATGCATGTTTTGGGGTACTTACTGCATTTCTCAAATATTTATTTCAAAGGCAACCCACTGAAGGTCGATCCCGTGACGGTGGTTTACGTCTTGGAGAGATGGAACGGGATTGTTTGATAGGTTATGGAGCCAGCATGCTTTTGTTGGAGAGGCTGATGATTTCAAGTGATGCCTTCGAAGTGGATGTTTGTGGCCAGTGTGGCTTGCTAGGCTACTCTGGATGGTAAGTTGTCAGGTGCCTCTGTGTAACAGAACCTTGCTCTTGGTTGCAGTGCTTCTCAGTTTTCAAGAGCTCACAGGCACCAATTAAAAATCTCATGCACTTTAATCAAAAAGTTCAAAATTGGCTGAATTGAGTGTGTGGTCAGTGGGCCAGGGATCTCTCCTGTTGTGGGGGCACAGGTGTTGTCTTCCACAGCTTGGCTGTTCCCTTCAGTCTGTCTGCTGACCTTCCATTCCAGTGCTGACCTTCTGTCCCACGCTTGCAAGGGACTGCTAAGCACCCAATCCCATATATGATCTGTATTTTGAAATGGGGAGAACAGCAGTGTCCATGTACTGGATGGTTCTGCCAGCAGAAATGAGGATACTGGCTGGGCTACTCACACATCTTCCTGCTACAATGCCATGTTGAACCTCACAAGGCTGAAGAGTGAGAGTGGGCACAGAAGAATAGGAGAAGAAAGCAGTATCTACTGCTTTCTTGTTCTCTAGCTACAGTGTTCATAATCCCATGCATTTGGGTTTCTTTGGCTGTTCCCCTCCTAAATGCCTTTTGCTTTGTAATCTTGTGAAACAAGGAGTTCCTTCTCAAAGCATCAGGCAAGTGCACTGATCCCATGTTGGAGCTTGAGAGACAACCAGCTGCCTTGTGGAAAGCCTGTTTGGAAATCCAGTTGGCTTCTGCCTGAATGCCTTGTCTCTAGGAGACTTCTCTCTAGACTGGCTGGTTTACTCTGAGGCCAGTACTAACACAATACTGAGCTGGTCTCCTGAAAACAAACTGGTTTTTAATGTAGGGGAAGCATAAAACTAAATGAAAAACTATGTGTAACTCACCACCTGTAGCTGGGTTTTGCTTAACTGTCTCTTCTCTCCAGCAATTTTGAGATGTTAGATTTAAAATTGTCCCGTAGCATGCTGAAAATACCCACTCTTATTGGAAGATAAACAAACTTCTCTTTATAGTCTTAGAGGTCTCTGAGGGAGATGTTTTGCTTTGACCTGGTTTGGTTTTAGGCAAGCAGAAAACAGACTTGCGAGACCAATAGGAGTTTGAGATACAATGTTCTTGCAAGCTTTGCAAAAACAGGTGACCTGAAATCCCATGACTAAGGGAAGAAAAAATACATGGTGCACATTCAAGATAAAAGGTACTCTAATATTTATGTTGGGAAAAGATAGAGAATTAAAAGGAGGAGGAGAAAGATTCATTTCTAAACCTCAAAAAGCCATAGTTGGAAACTTAAGACATCTTGGATATCAGCATTAATTTAATGGGAGGGACAGGAAATTGGACTTTATTCACTTCACTGTCTCAAGTGTGATTTTTCTATGATGTAATGAAGTAGGAAAGTAAGGTGTATCCTCAGTTTGTAGATGTGTAAAGGTGACAGCTACTGTTTCTGCCCTTGGTCAGACCTTTTTTCTGAAGCATGTGGCTTCTGGCCAGAAACCAAGCACCACCTTTGTCTGCTCACAGCAGCAGCAGCTCTGCTCCTGGGGAAGCAGATGTTCAGACAGAGGTGGGTAAACCCATGAATTCCAGAGGAGAGATGAGCCCTTCTCTGGGCATTCTGAAATCGGTGATTTTCAGCTAGGCATGGTCCTGCTGGCTCTTGTGCCATAACCCTTTTTGAAAGTCCTATTTTTCTTGAGGGTGTGTTCAGTGTGCGTAAGAGGGGAGGCTTTTTTCTGACCCAGCTCTCTCAAAACTACTGCAGTGCAAATAACAATTGTACGAAGTAATGTGAAAGGAAGAACATGCCATAAATCAAAAAAACAACCACTTCTAACTGTGTAAAGCATTGTCCTTAAAAAATCTCACATGCAAATGTAGCTCAATTATTTTTTCAATAAGACCTTGACTTTCAGAGCAGTCCTTGAAGATTTTCAGAGTCCACAGAAAGTGAAAGTACCTTGAAGAAAATCAGGCATTTGAACTTTATTTTTAAGGTGTTGCTAATACAATTAAGTTTTTGAAGTTCATAGCAAAGTTAACTAACTCCTTAAATAATTGTGAAAGAAGCTACTGTCTCAGACAGAGCCAGACATTCTTGCAATCTGATTCTGTGAAAAGCTGTCTGATGTGTGAGAGTAATCAATAAGAGAGCTTCTGCTGAATTTTATACTGTGTCTACCAATATCTGAGGTAAGTGGCCCTATAATGAGCGTCACAGTAGAGACGAAGTCATTAAGAGAAACTTCCAAATGGGCCTTTTCAGTGACTCAGGCATTAATAAGACATTGCTGCAAGAAACCTTTTAGAAACATTGTTTGTATAGCTGGCATTAAGGGCACTTGTCTTATGGGAGATGAGCCCTTCCTCTCAGATAAGGACTAGCCCCTGGGTATGTTTTTCTGCAAGACAGTAACAGCAGATCAGTGTTGGGGCCTGAACTGGTATTTTCACAGGGGTGGGGGACTCTTGTGGCAGTGATAGAATTTGTCCCTGTTAAAAATGTGGTTGAAACTTACTATGATTTACATGGGTTTATGCAGATTTTCCAGCTGAGCTGTTGGAAAGGTGTTTAGGAGCAGAACTGCACTGAATGCCATGAGCAAGATTTGGTCCTTTTTTGGTGATAATTTATTCTGATCTCTCAAGTATTTGTATTTTAAACTATACATGAAGAAAAAATTTATTTCTGGTCCAGATCAGCCTTGAATGGTACAGTTGCCTTTTTCTGACCAGTTTAGTGTCAATTCTAATACTAAATGGTCTTAATGTACTTGTTTCTGTGATCTCTGTTTGACGGAGTTTTGTGCTTACTGCACCTTTCTGGGTGGTCCCCATCAAGTACAAAGCAGGCCCAGAATGGTGTCATTTTGAGCCTGGGTGCAGTGAGTAATCTCTGCTCCTCAGTCCCTAGGAGGTGTAATCAGATGCCAGACGTGTGCTTATAGCAGAGAAGTTGTGTCTCATCAGGCTTCCAGGGCCTGCAAGGAATTCTGTCTCTCCTATAGAAAGCAATTGCTTGCTTGCCATTGCTGGAGAACGGCTCCCACTGAGGTCACTTCCTCCCACCATAGAATGTACCTGTCCCTATAAATAGGGACTAGGGGAGTAGTTATAAACCTGCATTGACTGTGAGCCTTATTCTGTACCATGGAAGCTTGCAGGAGTTTTGCTAATTCCTCCTTAATTGGATCTTCAGACTGTTATGACTTTATGACAGAAATACAAATTTGAAACACAGGAACAAAAAAAAGGAGCTTTGTTAGACCATTAGGAAGTGCTTAGTCACTCTTTGTTCCCAAAGGAGTAGCTTTCTCAACTGTCCAAAACCAGAAAATTTAATATATAGGAGAATGAAGAAATAGGGAGGTTGGAAATGGGTTTTTATAAGAAATATTTTCTACCACCACTGAATTTGAGTCCAAATACTGTAAAGATGGCTGACTAGCCTATTTATTCCTTATATAGTCACGGTTATATCTATTTGGCTTAAAAACCCTTTCTCTCTGAATTTTAAGATCATTAGAGCAAAGAGCACCAAGATATTGTGTTAAAGCAATTTTACTGAGTTTCTGTCCTGACTAAAGTTTGAAGATCTAAGATGAGAAGGGCCTCTTTTCTGGAAAATGTAATGATTTGAGACATTATAGGGTGAAATTGCATATTAGAAACCTTCTTTCTTCCTGACTCTTCTTTTTGTGACATACATGTAGCATGGAAATTGGACCGTTAACCATTTTTTCAGAAGCACTTGGCTTTGTTCACCTCCTTTCTCTCACTGTGCAGTGCTGAATTTGTTGACATTTATGCGAGTGCTAAAGAAGCAGAAGTCAGTCCTGTTAGGTCCGGAGCACTGAGTGATTGCCCCCCTAGAAAAGTGCAGGTTTAACATTAAGCTCCTATTGATTATTTAAGGACTTTAAAGCTATGACTTAAGCACTAAAATGTGTCTCAAGCATTTGGTGTTTCTAGGACTGTGGTGAGTGTTTAAATGTAGATGGATAAAACAACAGTGGCTAGTGGCTATAAATTGGGTTTTTTCAGCAGAAGTTACTGACCAACTCTTAACTTTTTGTTTGTTTCCCTAGGTGCCACTACTGCAAATCTTCATGTCATGTGTCTTCACTGCGCATACCTTATGCCTGTAAACTCTTATTCCAAGAGCTGCAATCCATGAACATCATACCTAGGCTAAAACTTGCTAAGTACAATGAATGAACAAGATGAAAAATACCCCAAAAAAGTACCTTAAGGAATTATATGAAAATCCAGCATATCTCACTGGGAGTTTTTTTGGTGAACAGGAATAAACTCTAAAATCTGAATGAAGGGAGGTGCAAGACAGTAGGAAATCTTTCTTACATATCCTCCTTGTGTTTAGGCTGACATGGATGAGTCTGTCAGTGAAATACACCAGGAGCAGTTCAGAAGCCTTGATTAGTCATGAACAGGACATGTGGGAATTGAGGAATAAGGCCATGGTCCAGCAAAGCACTTGGATCACTTCAAAAAATCCCATGCTTGTGTTTGAAAAGGTCTTTGCTGGGCTAGTCATAAGCAGAGCTAAATACACATCTTATTCATAGAGGTTAAAAATGTTTTCCAAACCATTGTAATAAATGTTTTAAATAATACTGGCTGAATATGTTAACAGTTGTGTAAGGATGGTAAGGTGTTAAAATGTCTAAACCATTTTCTGTTCCTAAAGTATGTTCATTAAAGTGTTAAAATTTTCTAAAATAATGTCAGTGTTAGAGAAATGGAACTACTTTCTCAAGGGCTTGAGATCAGACATTTTGAGTGAGATTTCAGCATGCAGGTGCATTTGTGTGCCAGCAGTGGTGTGCTTGTACTGGTAGTATGTTGCCAACTAAATGTACGCTTCCGTGAAGTTCAGGGGAGGAGGTAACTGCATATGTAGCAAGTGCATGATACAGCACACAGATACCCATTCCATTCCTACTGATGGTAGCAGATCTGATAATACACTGGCTCAAAGTCCTGAAAAGACAGGCTGCAAACACCAGGTAATGATCATTACCTAGTGTGCTGTCATAGGACTCTAGAACTTTTTTAAAAATATGAACATAGCTAAAACATTTTAAGAACAAAACAAAACCAAACCTAGGAAGAACAACAAATCCTTCTCTGACATTGAAGCAGGTTTGAGTGACCCTGAAAGGATTTAGAAGGGGAACAGCTGGATTGTTTTCATGAGGTCTAAGCCTAGAACTAAAGCAGTGGATGAACTAAGAATCATTTAGTACTCTAAACTGATGAGCCCTTACTCAGTTAACTTTTTAAGCAAAGGACATCAACATGCAGATTTCCTTCAGTGAAAAGCAGCACTCTGGGTCAGCGAGGATACGGAACACTGCCTATGATGTAGAAGTCCTGAGATGCTCTTTGGCTCCTCATGTGTCTGAACTTTGTGTGCTGATCTTTACGATCCTGCTGATCCTGACACTGCTCATGCAATAATGTTGCTTCTGTTCTCTTAGCTCTGAGCTTAGATGAGTATTAGCCTGAGCAGATTTCTTTTTAGCCTTCAACTAAATGCCTAAACTTGAACTTTTGTGTTGGGGCTTAAACACCAAGCCTGAAGAAATACAATCTACTTTCCTTCTCTCCCTCCCACCCCCATTTTTCTTGCAGTTGGACTGGTGACAACACAGATGTCAACACAGCACAAACTGGATTGGAAAAGCACTTGAAGCACCTCTTCCAGCATCCAAACAGCTCAGGGTTATTTACAAAAGAGTTTTAAGAGAATGAGAGAGTGACATCCTCCACACTGGAGGAAGAGGTTAACCAAAAGCCTCAACTGAATGAGCAACTTGTGCTTTGGTGCCTGAGATGCCCAGCTGCGGCTCGGGAGCACCAGCAGAGGGAGTGAGCCTCTAAGGCTACGGCTGCTGGGGGGCACCACAGAAACACGCTGAGGATAAGGGTCCTTGCTCCCTAGTCCTCTCCCTAGGTTGGGTGGTCAGAGCTGCAGGACATGAAAGACTAAGCAATGTGTACATTGCATATGTGGAAATTGAAGCAGTTACAGCAGAGATGGAGGAGGAACAAAAAATGTGCTCGTGAGTAACCTCATTGAGAGAAAAGGTCTGTGTGCAGCCCTGAGGAGGAGCCTTGCAGCTCATTCACCTCAAGCTGATGGAAGCCTGGGGATGAAGGATATCCTGTAATATCTGGGGTTTAGGAAGAAAGAAAGGACCAGCCATAAGAATGATTGATAGATCCAGTAAAGTATAGAAACTGGACATGTCAGGCAGTAAGTAAGGGTAACCCACTGTCAGCTACTCTGGTGATACCTACATCAGCTGTGTTTATACATCACTGCTGCCTGACCTAAGCCTGTGCCTACACTGGAGGCTTATTTGAGTGCAGATCTGGGTTGAAACTGATGTTTACTTCTTATGTCTCTCTAGGAGGCATCTCTCTATGTTCCATCATAATTGACACCTACAAGTAATCTCTTGGCAATGGAATAAGCATTGCAAAACCAGCAGCAGAAACAGAACAAATGGCTATGGATTCCTGAAATATGGTTGGTCAAAGTGGCAATTCATGGAAGGAATCCTACTATAGTCAGGAAAAAATTATAATGCATGGACTGATGAGGTAAAATACAGAACCCCAGAGCTGTCACATTACTTTCATCTGGTGAGCCTCATCCTTGCAGCGGTTTGAATTATCTTCCCAGACACCCTCCCCTCCCCCCCTTTTTTATACTGTGGATGCCTTCAGAAAGTAAGTCTTATGTCAGCTCATAGCTGCATTGCTGGAGCTGGTATTGCCCAGATCAACCCTGCCATCACTGTCTAACTACTGGATTAGATACCGTATTCTGAACAGCACCTGACACAATCTGAAGGCTTTAGCTCTAAGAGCTGTGGCTAGAAAAGTACCACAAGGTTTCCATTCCATTGCAACTTCTTTATTCCCTGTATATAGTGTCCAGGTCTTGAGCATCAGTCCCAGCATCAGGCCCATACCAGATGCAATGCATTTTCTGATGTGAGCTAGAGCTGTGTGCTGCTGTTGGAAAAGATACCTAGCTCCATGTAGTATAAGTTATCACTTGCTTTGAAGATAAAGGGTTAGATGCTATGTATCCTAATGAATACTGTACATGTCCAGCCCTACTGTTTGGTTGTGAGAAACAAAATGAAGCTAGGGCTGAGCTGCAGAATGCTGTGGGGTAGAGAGCAAAGCACAGGGCTTCTGGCCAGTTCTGGAGCTGAGAGCAACACAGGGCACTAGTTCAGAGTTGGGAGAAACAGCTACACTTCAGATCATTTATGTAACTCTTACAGGTATTTAATGTTTATTTTTTCTTAAGGTAAATGTATCCAAACATTGAAATAAGAAAAACAAACTGTAAAGGAAAATGAAACCAGACTGGCCAATTTTCAAACCATTCAAAGAGGATATATTTTGAAATAAAGGCATACTGAGATGTAATAATTTTAAGATGAAAGTAAAGGAAGGGCTCCCCACTATGCACAATTGGTTTTGTTTGTAATGCCCATATCTCGTTAAGAGTTTTTCTTACAAAGAAGCTTCAATGTCCAGCAAAGTGAGCTTTTTAATTCTTTGGACTCCTTATTTCTTGCCTAAACAGGGAGGAAAACCAATGAAAAACATAGACTCATGATGATGAGAAATTACTATGTCTCTTCTCATGTTTTCTAATGGTAAATAAAGAAAATATCTGTGGTTTATAGCAAAATGGGAGTACATAATAATTAAAATCCTATAAAGACTGAAGAATATTTCGCTGGTTTGTGGTAACAAATGGCTAACTAATGAAAAGTGCTGTGCACCTGACAATGAATTTGCAAGCCCTGCTCAGACCACCTGTAAGGCCTGACAGTAACTAGTGTCACACAGCTGCAAAACAAAACTAGAAGGGCTAAAAATACTACTGTACTTTGCCCCAAGGCTGTTGAGGATGAGGATGGCCCTAGTGAGTGGAAGCATAGGCCTTGAAACAAGGTCACTGGCCTGCAGCCCTCCCACAGGAGCCCTCCTCAGCCGTGTCTCAGCACAAGCACCTCTGGAGCTGTGGCAGGGAGTGCCTCCAGCCGGCCTCTCCTCCCATTGGAGCTGAGGATTGTTTTACAGCCCTTTGCCATTTCAGCAGGGCCATGGGGCACTTGATGAATCCCCTCCTCTGAAGAGGACGTGACTTGCCCAGGGCCACAGAAAAACTGTGCCAGAACTGGGATCAGGGCTCCACAGTCCCCAGGTGCCAGACACGTGCTTGCCTTAAAACTGAGCACTTCATCAAACCGTAAAATCCAGCCAGATGGTGACTCGTTACTATTATCTGGACCAGTGCTGGGAGGCTTAACGTGTGCAAGGCACGATGAGGATCTGGATTCCAGTTTCTGTGTCTAAGGCTCAGAAGCCCAGAAATGGACCCATGTTTTGGACCTAAATGCTGCTAGGAACTTGAATGTGTTTGAATCGAATTCTGACTTCAGTCCATCTTTCTCATGAAATTCTTCTATCTCAGCATGGGCCCACCAATTTCAGTGGAGGAAAGGGGTTCCTTTCTTTGGGAAGGGGTAGAAAGATGCAAGAGTAAGAACATCTACTTTTGTCAATCTTACTCTGCCCTGGATATGTGGCCCCAGTCAGACTCTGTGCTTTCAGGTAGTGAAGACTGCATGACTCAGTTTTGCCTCTCTGCAATCATTTAAGAACTCACCATATGAACGTGGGAGGCAAATGCAGCCCCTCTGCCTTCCTTACGTATGAACATACCTACATCCCAAAACACCAGAACTCTCAGTTAAACTCTCCAAACCTAGGTCAGAGCTAATAAAGAGAATTTTTGAAGTTGTTTTTTTTTTAAAAAAAAGCAGTCTATATGGCTTTATTCTTTCTGTCTCAAAATCAACAGCAAAATTTTTGTTGTCTACCCAGCAAATGGACTTAGGCCTTTGTTTCACCTTCCAAAAAATTCTTCCAAGCTCATGAGCTGCCCATTGCTCTTTTCATCTCACTGCTGGGGAAAAAAAACTGCTGTCTGTTCTCCTAACTGTGGTTGCCTGTTTATTTTTGTGTTTCCTGAGGCAGGTAACTCCGAGGTGGTTCCAGTGACCACATATTTTTTCCAATAACTTTGTTGTGCATGTCCTTATCCCCACCTCCCAGTCAGTACAAAAACAGCATGTTAGATCCAAATCAAAAGTAATTCCCTGCTGCTGACTGCAGCAGAGCCTTTGTCTTTCCCTAGCCTGAGTTTTGGGGAGCTCCTTGACCTGTGCATATGCTTTACCATTGCAGATGGTGCCCCGTTGTCATTGTCTACTTGACAATAAAATTTTATAAACTAAGAAATATCTCAAGAACTAAGAAAGAAATGGGCGTGCTTAACAGCAAATAGCTCAAGAACTAAGAAAGATATTGGCATGCTTAACAGCAAAGTTCTAATTTCTTGCTAAAATTATGTTCTAATAATGGAAACAGTTTTCCCCTGAACTCCTGGTGAATTGGAAACTTAAACTCTTCAAGCCTCCCCCTGCAAGTCAGAGGCAGGCACTGAAGGTAATTCTCTGTGCTCCAGGCAGATCAAAAGAAGCTCATTATCAGTCGATCATCTAAAAGGATATGACAGCTTCACATCCAGTTGTTCGGCAGCTGAGATGCAGTCTGGAATGGATCTTTTCTGTGTCTGTTGTCTATAATAGCTTTTAGGGCTGGCTCTTCTTCCAACACACAGTACAAATCCTCTGGTAACTAGTACCAGCCACACACAACAAAAGCCAGCTAAATCTGGTGTAAGCTCGGAAATCGATGACTGCTTGCCCTTTTCTCAAACTCAAGTCATCAAGTGTGTCCCAGGCTGAGCATTCTGGTCAGCAGTCCTGGGAGCAGTGGTTCTTCTCAACAACATATGCTGATACTACCCAGGAGAGTGAATTCCCTTTCTCCCTGCAGACTGACCAGTGACCAGTGTGAACCAGTGGTCTCTTCTGGCAACACTGTCACTGCACTACTTTATAAACAAGAAAAGAGCTTCGGCTGAGCAAAATTCCTTTCACAGACCTTAATAAGAGAAGATCATCTAAGGCCGACTGTGCTCATCTTCAACAAAACTTGGCTTCAGAAATGTCTACAGTTACAGCATACCAGCTGCAATTCATGTTACTTTTCTTTCCAACTAAAAGGAAGGTGCCCCCTGCCCTGTGCATGTGCAATCCATCATTTGCATACCTCTGCTCTTATAGTTTTCTCCCAGATACCTGCATATGTGTCTGCCCTAGCCACTTTCTCGTGGTGCTTGTGTCAATTAAAGGCTTTTGAAGGAATTGGTGCACTTGTTTACCTAGGCAGCCTTTTGATGTTCCACTCCCGGTTCCTGCATCTGTCAGCATCATGTTCCCCAAGCACAGACACAGAGTTGATTCCAGAAGTCATCTGTCAGCTTACTCCATATCCTGTCCTTCACCTATACATATAGCTTCCTCAGGGGTGTTAATATATGTAAAATAAAGTTAACATTTCCTGTTCTGGTAATAAAGATGAGGAAGTGGGAAAGAGAAGCCAGTACAGAAACAAGATCCTTCTCTGTTTCTTCCATGGGATTTGCCCAGAAGATGAAGATAGCAGAAACAGGAACGGAGCTGGAAAGGAAGGTTGACAGAAGCATGGGTTCATACTGAGAGGAGGAGGCTGCTGGCTCAGGCAGGGAAATATGGAACCACTCACTGCAGGCCACTGATAAAATAATGAAGTGTCACTGTGTGTTTGGCTATTGCCAGCAACCTTACAGTCTTCACAGAGATACTTCAGATCCAGAAGGATCCCCTGAGTCACTGAACTCAGATCCCTGGTATTGCAAAGAGCCATCTTATGTAACTCCTTTTACGAGCAATTCCCATCCATTCCTGAAACTAATGCAGGCTGCCTGGGAATCTATGGGAAAACTTCAGTACAGCTTCAGCCTTAAGTTGCATTTAGTAGAATTAGCTAAATTAATATATAACAGTTTGGGGTTTTTTTGTTTTGTTTTGTTTTTTGTTCCTGTGCCAGTAGTTTTGCTGAAAATGCTTTTCTTGGGGTTTTTCCCCAAAATATTTGTTAAGAGTTCAGTACAGATGCTCAGAGTTTAGTACCAGCATAAGGAGCTTTTTATGTCAAAAAAAGTGTGGTCACAGCCTACTGGCACAGACAGCTGTAGAGTAAAAGACAGTCCTAGAAATGTGTTTTTCTGCAAGATCTCAAAATACCTGGGTGGTAAGTTGATACAAACTGTCATACTTCCATTCTGCCTCTGTTTAGCTGAACCATCAAAAGAAACTCATTATCTGTTGGTCACCTAAATTGGTATGTCAGCTTTGCATGCAGCTGTTCAGAAGCCTGGAATGTGTCTTCTCTTCTCTTGATGATCTCGCTCTCCCTTCCTGCACCAACAAAAGTTTGTATTCTTGAATAAAGGTGATATTCTTTTCACAATAGCAGCTGAATCCCGATCCACTCAAAATGCATAATCTGATGCAGCGTAGGGTTAATCTCCATATATTTTATGGCTTGTGGATGATCTGCATAGGCAAGAACTTGGAATGAATATTCCCATTTGTATACTTTTTGCATCCTTGCTGAGACCTGCCCATTGTATTAAATAAAAAACTGTAGCTAGTGACTTGTAGTGCTTCCATCTGAAAACTGCCAGCCTGCAGCACAGGAGATGCTCTGTGCTTTCAGAAGAATAAAGTACTTTAATGTGTCCTATGTGATATTCAGAAGCATGAGATTCTATTTAAATAGATAAGCAAAACCCAAACAAGAAATATTAATGGAGCTATGAAGTACACTGGGATGACCTGAGACACTGGAGGGGGGATTAGGTAAGCCGGAAGGCAACAGCATTGACATATTCCACAAGAATGTTGGGACAGGAACTAACCTGGAGAGGCAGGGAGTAAACACATTGCAGCAGGTATCTCTGGTCTAACAAAAGTGCTGCTGCTGATCCTACCCATGCATCATCCTCCATAGAGAACACACACCTTTGCATCCTGTCAAAGAACAGCCCAAGCCTCCAGACTTCCAGGCTGTGCTAAATCCCATCCTTTTCATCGCCCCCAGAAAGAGCATATCCCTATCTTCACAAATCCTGTATTTTCGTTCTGCTCATCTCTGAAATACCAGCAACACAAAAGCATCTCTGAAGCTTTACACCGGTGAAGGTGAATTTTCTACAGGTGCAGGGTGCCCGTGAGGGATCCCCTGCGGCTGCCACAGCATGTGTTCCACATTTCCAGCAGCTGGGCTCCTGCCTGCGGGCACCTCCCCGCGCCACGGGGCGATGGATGGCGAGTGCCCGCGGGCTTGTGCCGGCCCAGGGCTGGGCGCCTCGCCCCGGGGCTGCCGAGCGCTGTGACCACCCGCTGGAAGCCGTGGTGACGCCAGGTAACTCCCCGCGAACAGGCGGCGCCGCCGGCATCCTCCTGGGTTTTAAAGATAACGAGGGTTTCAAAACCCCTTGAAGAACGAGCCCTGCTCTGAGACAAAAATGTCCCTGAGGTTTTTGGGGGTCTTCTGCCCCCGCACGGAGCCCTGGGCTCTCCTGAAAAGAGCAGGCTGGTCCCGAAGGGCCCTCACCCACGGCCTTCCCTCGGGCCCCCTTAGGGCTTGCATCATTCACGATAAAGCCCCGGGAGAAAAAAAAAATGGGGGGAAATCCATTAAAAGGCGGAGAAATGTCACCGTTTTGGCTGTGACAATCAAAATCCACCCGCATAGTCCGCAGGGGCGTTTTGCCGCGGGGCTAAGCCTGTCCGCTCGCTGCGGGAGCGGGAGGCTCCCCGGTACGTGCGGTGGGGGCGAGGCGGCCGGGCCAGAGCCCCGCGGGGGCGGCAGCCGGGGGCCGGGCAGCCCCGAGGAGGACGGGCCGGGGCCGATGGGTCCTCTGGGCAAGGCCGGGGCGGCAGCAGGAGCCGCAGGCCGCGCCGTCGCGGGGAGGCAGCGTGGCAGAGCCGGCCGTGCCCGCCCTGTCGGGGCCCCGGTGCGGCGCCGCCTGGAGCAGAGCCAGCCCGGCGGCACCGGGGGCTGCGGGGAACGGAGCGATGGAAGCTCCCCGTCGGCATTGCTATGGCCGTCGGGAAGGAGTAGAGCCCCTGCGTTGGGTTCGAGTTGTTTTTTGTGGTGTAGAGGGCAGAGGGAGGAGAAGCATCAGGCACGAAGACCTTGCTCCCGCCTCGCAGGACGCATCCCCGCGGCGGGCAGAGCCGGCCGGCGTCCTTGCCGCCGCTGCGAGGGCTTCTCCGCCGGCTGCGTACTCGATTTTGCACCGTCTCTCTCCGATATTATTTTTACTTAGTGCACATTGGAGGGGTCCCCACGCCAAAACTCGGCCTGTGGGGGTGCGCAGCGGCCCCCCCGGTGCCCGCCGGCCCAGCCCGAGGGGCCGAGGTGCTCCGCCGGCTCCCCCGCCGCCGGCCCGCCTAGGGATGGGAAGGCACCGCGGAGCTTCCTCTTTAGCAACCTCGCCGCTTGTTTTGCTGCGTGGAGTTGGTGGTTTTGTTGTTTTTTTTTTTTTTTTTCCCGACGGGGAGAGGGAAGGGGGGTAGTCTGGGTGTAGGGAGGGGAGAGGGGGAGAAGAGTGGAAAACGTTGGCTCTGTCCATGGTCAAAGTAATTCAGCTATAATCCCCCTTTCTCTTCCTCTCCTGGAGCTCTATTCATATTCTAATCACAGCTTTTCCTTCCCTAAACCAGCCACTTTTATCAGAGCCTTAGCTTTGCACTTTTACTTCCACTTCCAGCACATACAACGGCACGCAGAATAAGCAACTTTTTCCATCCTCTGTCCTGCCCCACTCTCCCCCCGCAGTCCACTAACCCGAAAAGGGATCCTCGCATCCTCGGACTAAAGCTGGGAGGCAACACCAGTTCGAAAATGCACCCGTTTAGTTCTTCAATTCTCTTGGCAATCGGGATCTCCCACCCCCCTGCTTTCCGCCCGGTCCCATGGAAAGCTCTCCGGGTCAGCCGCTCTCCGCTGCCAGACCAGCCGGTGGCGAGCGGCCCCCACCCCGCCTTGCTCTCTCTCCCTGAGGCCCGGGGAAACGCACGAGAGTCCCCGCTGCAGGTCTGCAGTGCCAGCATCGCTTGCAGAGACACTGGCAACTTCTCTCTATCCTCACACCCCTCTTTCCCACACACATCGCCCTTTTTTTTTTTTTTCTTTTCTTTTTTTTTTTTTTTTTTTTTCTCTCCAGTAAACTAAGCTTACAAGATATTTGGGAAGCTGTGCGGCTTCCAATGCCATGTGCCCGCGAAGGATCCTAACCCAGCGCCCACCGGGAGGAGGAGAAAGAGGAGGAGGAGGAGGAGGAGGAGGGGAGCTCGGCCGCGCTGCACGCACACCCGGCAGCCCCAAAGAGCACAACCCCAAACCTACTGCCCGTTTGAAGATCTAAGCCAATTTTGATCTCGGTCTGTAATGAGCCAAGGACCTTGGGTGGGGGTTGGGGGAAGGAAAGGAGGAGTGGAAAGACCGCTGGAACTTTAAATAAGAAAAACGTTTCTAATGCTCTAATAGAAGAGGGAAGTCGAAGTGTTGGGATTGCGTAGATCTAAGGCCCCCCCTTTTTGGAGGAAAGCTTTTCTTATTCAAAACAGCATCACAATGGGCTTCACATTGAGCCTTGCCACATCCCCATCTGAGTAGCAGCCATTCATCAGGCTGGCTGGCCTATCAATGACATTTCTCCCATCAGGGCTTCTATAAAATGATGCTTTTTCCCATGAAACATCCGCAAACATTTTGACGGGTCTGGCTTTGCCCCGCTGGATTACGGAGTGTCCCTCTCTCCCGCTGTACACCCCCCCCCCCCCCCCCCCAACTATCTGCCTGTGTCCTGTCTCCCCACCCCCTCGCCGCTACCCTGCTCCCTCTCCCCTGCGTATCTCTGAGATAGGGGCTCTGCACACCCCGGGACCTTGGGGCTCCCGTCCGTCCATGGGAAGAGCATGCATTGCGGGTTGCTGGAGGAACCCGATATGGACTCCACAGGTAAGTCCCCCCCGCAGGCAGCGGGCTCCTTTCGCCCTCAGGGAGGACTTTTCAACTTGACCGTGGCGACGGGGGCAGCGGGGGCAGCGGCCCGCAGCACCGGCCTCGCAGGCAAATGAGCCCGGGCGTGTGCGGGGCAGCGGGGAGCGGGGAGCGGGGAGGCGGAGGGGGAGCTCTCGCTCCGGGGCTGGAGGACCCCTATGGTTCCACTTGCAGATACGGTGGAGCAGAGGGTGTTTTCTGTTTGTTTTTGTTTTTGTTTTTGTTTTTGTTTTGTTTTAATTTTTTTTTCGCCCTTCATCATAGGCTGTCGGCCAGCAAACTAATTGCCTCCCCGCTTCTAGTTTTAGGCGCTCACTTAGGCTAGTGCAGCAACGAAGCGGGAAAACAGTTTGGGCAGGAAAACTGGGTTTGCTAGGGAAGATGGTTGGTGGGTTAGGGCAAGCCCAGCACCGAGGTCATCCTGTCCCGCGGGCAAAGTCGGGGCTGGGCCGATTCGGAGGGAAGGAAGTTTGGGGAAGGGCAGGGCTGGGTCTCTCTCCCCGCACCTCCAAAAGATGCGCCGGCCGGTCCTGTAACCTGGCGGGAGAACCGTGGCCGAAGTACCACCAGCGGGCGCCGCCAGCGGGGAGAAGCCCCGGCGGGAGGGGACAGGGACTGCCGCAGAGGCGAGGCCGCCCTCCCCGAGGGCCGCGGCCCGCGCTCCGCCACCCGACGGCCGCCTCTGCTGCCCGGCCCGGCCCGGGGGCGGCGGGGTCTGGAGCCAGGCCCCAGGCCTAGATGTTCCCCCTGTCAGCCGGCAGCCTCCCGAAACGATGGCCCCTGCTCTCCCGCTCCCTCCCGCCCCCCTGCCCGCGCTCCCGCGGTTTCCACCGCAGCCTCTGCTCTACCCCGGGCTTCCGCCTGCCGAGGAGGGCGGGCGGCCGCCACAGTCACCTCTGAAATTTTCATTTATTTTATTAGCGGAGGAGAACACCCCCTCCCTCTCCCGTCCCTCCCTGCCTGCCCGCCCAGACGGACAGCCCGCAGGTTAGGCAGGGCTTAGCCCGGGAATGGCCCTCCCGCCTCCCGCTCCTGATCTATCCCGTCCCCTCTGGCAGCCGCTGCGCCGGCTGTGACCGCCGTGCGAGGCGGCGAGGCGGCCGCGGAGCTGAGCTGCCCCGACCCCGCAGAGGGATCCGGTCCCCTCCGCGCCTCCCCGACGGCCTCGGCAGGCCGCGTTCCGCCGCTCTGTCGGGGCCTCGCCGCTCCTTCCCGGCTCCTCCGGTGTTGCCGGCACTGTGCCGGGCAATCTGGTGCAGGTGGAGACGGGGCAAGGGGCGACAGAGAGAGGCAGTCCCGCTTCGGAACCGCTTCGCTCCGTGCCGCCACAAACCTGCGAAGGTCTTTCTCATCCCTAGTTCCCAAGGCGGCAGATGGGCTCTTTGTAAAATTTAAATATTGATTAAAAACAAGGAGGAAAAGAGAGAAGGGAGGGGTGTTGCCCGACCCGGCTCGGCTGTTCCTGGAGCGGTCCGAGCGTGGAGCGCTCGATGCACCGGGCAGGCTTGGCCCCTCACCGGCCACCGGCGACACCAGCCGCGTTTGGGCCACACGTGCTGCGGAGTCCCCGGGACAAAACCCAAGCGAGCTGTTCTGGGGAGAAAGTGTTCGGCGGGGAAGGAATCGTTGAGTTCGGGTCAGAGCGTGTGCAGGAGCTAAGACGGTGTTAGATAAAGTTCTCTTGCCGTCCGGCGGCACTGCTAGGCGGGGTTAAGGGGACTGCCGGCAACATCTCGTTGTCGAGAGGAGCGGGCCTTTAGAGAAAGAAAAAAAACAAACGTAACAAAAAAAGCCCCGCATTTTCTGTCCCTCTTTTAAGAATTATCGATTCTCGTGCTTAGCCGACAGAAGGAACTTCGTTTCCTAATTTCAGTAAGGTTGTAATAAGAGGCAGCATGATTGATTAAGATAATATTAATCAGAAAACACTTTAGTCTTGCTAAGCAGATGGCAAGAAAAGTGGAGCTTTGCAGTTGTCTCATTCAGACACCTTAACCTCCCTTTCACAGGACTTAATCCAATTAGCTTTTCTCCTGAGTTTCAGTTGTTATGTAAAGATCCTTTTGCATTGTGGAGAAATATGGCTTCATTGAAAAAAATCAGTCATGTTTTAATTCATCTTCAACAGATTTTCCCTAAACCACCGGGATTAAAAAAAAAAAAAAAAAAAAAAAAAAACCAAAAACAAACCACCCGCGATTCTAATTTTAAGGCAGGGAGCGGTTTGATTCCTTCACCTATCCCAACAGTGCCGTGTGCTTCCAAAGAGTTTCGTTCCCGTTCCTCTAATCTGTGGAGTGGCCCGTGGGGGCTGTCACCAAGGCCAAAGGGCTTTCTGGCCGCCTGGGCTCCCGGAGAGCCCCCAGCCCCAGGTGTCCGGCGGGACAGCGGCAGCGCCCCCGCAGCAGCGCCCGGCCCCGACGGCCCAGCCCAGGCGCGGCGGGACACGGCGAGGAGCTGCTCCCGGGGCTCTCCCGCTGCTCCCGGGGCTCTCCCGCTGCTCCCGGGGCTCTCCCGCTGCTCTCGGGGCTCTCCCGCTGCCCTCGGGGCTCTCCCGCTGCCCTCGGGGCTCTCCCGCTGCCCTCGGGGCTCTGCCGCTGCCCTCGGGGCTCTGCCGCTGCTCACACAGTAGGGCCACACGCCCTTGTCGATGGGTCTGTTACATGTTTCATCGCACGGTTTTCCCGCCGCCTATAACCCCGTCAGTCGGCGGCTCATCCCCGGGTGTAGTTTCTCAAGCTCGTAAGTCCCCCGAGCCGGGCCAGGAGCCGTCGAGCCGCCGCCGGAGTCCCCTTCGCTGTGGAGCACTAGGGGGTCGTTCCGTGGGGATGTATCCGGCTTTTGGGGCTTGCCCTGCGCTCGGCCCTGCCCTCACCTCGCAGCCCCGCCGGAACCCGATAGCTCCGTGCCCGCCAGCTGCCTTGGGACAGCGGCACCGCGCCCGTCTCAGCCCGGAGGAGCCGGGGCTGGCAAGAGGGCTGGGGCGGGCTGGGCGCTCCGGGCCCGGGGCTCCCCGAGGGGTGGCCGGAGCGGGCGGGGGAAGCTTTGCGGCGATCCCGGGCGCTCACAGCGGCTCTGCTCAGCCGCAGCCCCCCCTAGTGACATGGGCAAGGTGAGTGCGGGGCGCACAGCCCCGGCCCCGCCGCAGGAGCCGGCCCGGCAGGGGATGCCGCCCGCTCGGAGCGTGCGGGACGCGGGGCGCCCTGGATCTCCCGGGGGATGCCGAACCCCTGCCCCGGCACCCCCGGGAAGGTCCCACCGCGCCGCTCAGGGAGCCCGAGCCCAAGGAGGCGCGTTCTTGAAGCGTAACTTTGCCGCGCAGCTCAGTAAATAGGCCTGCTTATTCCTGTGTCGGAGCCAGGCAAAACCTCCGCTGGTTTTCAGGCACTAGATGGATGAGATCCTTGGGACTTGAAGCTGGGACTTAGGAACTGATCCAAAGCCCATTAAAATGAGCAGAAAGCCTTTCAGCGCTGTCAAGGACGTCGGGATTAGGCCCTTAAAGCAGTTTGTTTGAACCACGAAAAGCTGCTTGCACTGCCTGCGTTGAAAACTTTGTGGCAGTGCCCAGATTTCAGTGTATCTTCTTATCAACATAGAGAGTTGTTGCAGCAGTGGTGGGTGACCTTTGCTACGAGCTTGTCATTTAAAATGGATATAGCATATTAAGCATTGATTGAAGAGGATTAATGGCTTTCATATCCTGGTTCAATCAATGAAATCACCAGTATTGATACTAAATACTTGAATGCTAGTTGGGAATGGAGCTGTGACGTTTCAGAATGCATGTATGATGCTAAAGTGCGTGATCCTCGGTCCTGATTTGTTTAATCCAAACAAATGGTTGATTTTGCTTCTGAAAAATGTTTGCTTTGCTTATTGCAACACAGTAAAGAGGAAGCTTGCTATTGGCTTTTTTCCTTTACTTTCCTTTTTTCATACTTTTTTCATACTTTTTTATTCCAATAAGGAAAAAATCCGTTCTTTATATTTTAGATTTTGTGTTTATTAAGGTTCTAACATGCTGAGCAGTTAGGATGATCCAATGATTCTTTTGAATCCTAAATTTGATACCATATGGAGATGCAGAAGAAATACCACTGGTCTGTTATATAGTTGAACCTGAGTATTTGTTGTATGTGATTTTGTATCTTACAAGATTTTGCAAACTAAAGAAATGGAGCAGGGAAACAAAAAACAATGTTTTTTGCTTTAAAAAGTGTTTTCTTTTCTGTGAGCTGCAGAGTTTGTGTGGGCAATGTTTGCACAGTAGGGCCCAATTCCCGTCATCTCCCTCTGCCTTCAGCAGCGGCAGCAGAACAAGGATCTAAACCCAGGTCCTGTCACTGGATCAGGTCTTCATTCCTGAGGGGGTTTTAATAACTTTGTAAAATCTGTTGGGATTTTTTAGAGATTTTGAAATGTGATGAAAATTACCTTGACCTAAGAAGTTCATCTTTTAAGTCTAACTCAGAGAAAATAATGATTTTATGATTTACTTGTCTGCTAATGAATTAATTCTAAAATTCTTAGGGAGAGGCAACTGTGATATTTTTCACTGCTCTGTAATATTTACCTGCAGTAAAGAGCTTTGAAAGGATGGAAATAAAAAAGAACTAAAACAAGGTTTTGCATAAGAATAGCTATAGAACTCTAGGAAACTTTCATTTATTTAAGTTGGAGTTTATGGTTTACAGTCCTCAAGATTTTGAGTGTAATACTCATTACAAAAGAGACTCTGGATTCTGACAGTGTACTGTAAAGAAAGCTGCAGCCTCAACCGGTCTGTTTCAGGTGCACCCTTACTATAGTGAACATATATTGAGTAAAGACCTTCTCAAATGTAGAAGAGACCATTTTGTGCTAAGACACTTGTGATGCTGTTACAGCTGTCCCACAGAAAGTCATCAGAAGAGTATCCTGCTTCCATCAGGGTTGTTGGCTTGCTTGCCTTTAGAAAAGAAGGCTGATTTTCAGCTGGCAATGCATTGAGTGTGCAGGCAAGGAAGAAGGTTAGGGTAGTTGTAAAATCTGCAGTGTCTCTGAATGTAAACAACTTTGTATTTTGCTAGCTTAATTTTCAGCTGGTTTGCAAGTTAGGATGGTCATAAAGAGGTGCATCCTCTGGAATACTATTTCCAAACATAGGATTTTGGTATAGCAAACTAAAGACCAAACCGCGGGATCACTGAAATCTGCTTGGTGATGAAATTTTAGTACCTCTTCAGATCAAGACTTTTGAAGAGGTGGCCTATATACAGCTGGGGCTTGATTGATCATAGCAACGCCTTGAGAGCAGTGGTGGGCTGTCATGTAACTAATACAAATATAAGGTCAGTCCTTTGGGGATACTTGATGACATTGGAGTACAAATAATTAGCTCAAAATTCTGTGAGTGCTGAGGTTTGTGAATTTCCTGAGTTCACGCTCTTGTCTGTTTCCCTGCATCTGTGCTGGATTTTCTGTTTGTTTCATTGTGTCTGAAAATGAATACCCGGTATGATCCCACCCTGCTGGAGCCCAGCATCCTGGCAGCTGAGGGGATTTGGTTGCTGACATTCTGGTGAGGAAGATGGATAGTGTAAAGGCGATTCCATGGCTGAGTGATCATATGGATAACAAGTGTAGGAAGGAAGAGTATGTGGTGATGATTAAGCCAGTGGAGGCCTGTGCAGGTTTTTTAGGATATCTGGACCACTGGCATGTTTACTCACCTCTTTAGGATCCTGTAGAATTGTATATATGTGCCAGGGACTTTCTGGAAACTTTTAAAGTTAATATAATTTGCTGTTAGACATGGGTCCTGATGCTGCAGTGGCTCTGCAAGGGAAACACCTGTTGAAGTCCATGTGTGCGCCTGAGGGAGGGCAGATGCCCAGGGTTAGCATGTAATGATCCCTCCCACAGCTGGAAATGTCTAATAACTTAATTGTAGCTATTTTACATGCATAATTTGTGGTACTGGCCTGTCTTAATTTACATTTATTTTTCTCTCAGGAGATTTGCAGCAAGAGTAGTTTATTAGCTATGAAATACTAGCCAGTGTTAGAGATGGTGCGTAAAGTCAGCATCAGAGTCTTTCTTGCTTACTGCAAGAGCTGTCTGCTTATAAACACATGTTGAATTAAATGCTTTTGACCATTCTTCCCTTTATGATAAATTTGAAATCAGGAAAAAGTGGTGAGGGTTAAACAGAGCCTTGGTTCTCACTGCACCCAGTAAGAGAAAGCTCATTTGCAGCTTAATTTGCCTCAAGTCTGAAATGTGAAATGCGGGGCTCAGTGCTGTCTTGTTTCCTTCACTTCAGCTACAGTTAAGCACTTTGTTTTCTTTTATTGGTAGGTGAACATAATTTCTCTGAGATGGAAATTCTTACAGGGACCAAGGAGCTGATTCAAAGCTGTGAATGATAGGTTCACAACTAATTAGCAGCTTATGCTGAGCATTTTTGTGCAGGATACCAAAATATTATCGTAAGAGCAAACAGTATATTTCAGATAGCCAGAATATTCTCTGAATGACTGATTCCCTGAAACTTACAGCCCTGGGAATTAGAGGCATTCATTTCAGAGTAGTAGGCTGGGGACAAATGCTGGGATTTCATCTGTTCTCTAGACTGGCTGTAGTCACAGTCTGATGCTGCCATCATCACTGACAGACTTTGGGCTGGAGCTTTGGGTGCTCACAAACCCCATGGCAGAGACTGAAACAATTAAAACCACAAAATCCTCTTCTCTAGGGGCTTTCATTTCCTTGCTGAGATCATATCTAGAAAAAAACTGATGTTTGCCTGGAAGAAAGGACTCCAAGTTTCAAGTGTTAGAAATTACCGCCTTTTTTTTTAAATTAAAGAATACTGTATGTAGAAATACTTGTTGTCATTCACCTTCTCTTTCCTCTCTTTTTAAACTTCCACTCCTTAGAATTATACTATCAGAGTCCTGTTTCTTCAGCTGGTTTGGCTACTTGGGGCAAGACTTAGAGATGTTCATATTAAGGCAAGTAAAATTCATTAAATGAAAAATGTCTTATAAAAAATATAAGTTTGCAAATGAGATCTACAGGTCAACAAAGGAAAAAAAAAGACAGGAGCTTTCTGTTCTTGTAGAGGTCTGTATGTTGAGATCTAGCTTGTGCTATACTTGTAAAGCAATAAAATACCAGAAATGCAGTGACAAAGGAAATTTAAAAATAGTGAAAAAAGCAAAAAGTAGAAGTACCACTAAATACAATGTTAAAACCATTAATACATTCTCTTTTTTTTCTCCTTTCTAGAACCCTTTTAACTGCTAAACTATTTCAGGAGTGTTTGAACTACCTCAGCTACAGCTGAGGAAGGGAAATATGGAGGGAGAGCCCAGTTGGTTAGTGGGGTCTCATGACTGGTCATCTGGTGCTGGGTGGAATCACCTGTGTTTCAGAGCAGCTCCCCCATGGTGACAGCAATGCACACCTGATTCAAAAGACCTCACAGAACGTCCATTTTACTACTAAGGACACTTCAGCACCGTATGACAAATGTGCAATCTACTGCAAAAAACCAGGAGCTGTTTTAGAGCCCAAGCAGGAAAGGCTGTACGTTTTCCTAATATTTTAGGATCTCGCTGAAACAGACCATTTGTTGAATGAAATTCATGGATAGTTGTAGAAAGTAGTCAAAACCTTACCCTTCAAAGGGGAAAAAATCCTCAACAACCTGACTTGCATGGTTCCCACCCTTATCTGACATTCACTTTAAACACGAGCCTATGGCAGAATGTCCTAATTAAGCAAATGAGTGCTTAGTGCTTTTAGGTACCCTACTCCTGGCTGTTGCTATCTCTGATGCTCAGAGGAAGTAAAATCCTTCCTGCTCCTTTACTCCTTAAAAAGCTTAAGCAAAAGGGGAAACAGAAATTCTTGGCTGGTCCTTAAGGTGACAGTGGCCTGATAGACACCATAAAAAAAAATTACGGAGCAGAGCAATATAAAAGTGGAGTCCTGGTGCCCTGGTGCTGTGTGTCAGGGCATGGCAGACCTGTGCTGCTCTGTGATGAGAGACACCTGCTCCTGCAGTGGGTGTTCCTGCGTCCACAGGCTCGTGTGGTGGTGCAGGGAATCACCTACCCCTCAGCACAGCCCTTCAGCTCCAGCTCTCTGTCTGCCAGACCAGGCTCAGCAGCAGGATAGAGATTTGCTGGCTAACAAGCTTGGCACCCCAGGGCCACCAGGAAAGGAGCTGTGCCCAGTCCTGCACGTGAGACAGAGGTCCCACTGGGGACAACGTGATGAAAGAGCTGGAGCAGGAATTCTTGGCAGGACAGGTCTGAAACATGCACTTTGTGTAAGTAAAAGGCTGCTTCTTTTGGACCTCTTGAGGTTAAGGGTAGAATCAACTATGTTTTTGTTATCAAGGGAAATTTGGCCCTATGAGAGGCATAGTGCAAATGACACATTTGCTAAATGGTGTGTCATGTTTGCACACCAGCCTCTGTCACAGCTTGGCCTCCTGGGTGTCCACTGTATGACAGCAAAATGTCTTAACTCAGAGGAGGAGAACTGAAGAGACTTCCAAGGTCCACGGCAGAACAAGGCAGCTGCCCAGTGGTGTTCACCCCACGCCCTGTGCAGGCTGAAAGCAGGGACTGTTCCCTGCTCTGCTCCTCTGTGAACTATGCCAGTGCTTCCTTCTTCCCAAGCAGTGGCAGTAGCACATCCTGCTGGTTGGACTGCCTGGCTAGTGCAGGTTTTCCCGAGCTGGGACTCACATTCCTATCCTAAATGTAGAGTCATGGGGACAATACTGGTGCAGGGGCCCCTCTAATGCAAACATTTTTTAAAAATGAGTTGTGGTAGGGGCAGCAAATGGCCTCCATTGTAATGAGATGGGTAGAAGTGGGGAGGACTGCGTTTACAGAGCAGTTTAATCACATGGATGGAGCAGGGTGTTCACCTCTCCTCCTTGCTGGGTCATTTCCACTTTGAGCTCTGCAAACAGACCATCTATTGAGCAGTTAGTATTCAGTGCTGAATATTCAATACTAGACTCTTGTTTTGGTGAGTCTTGGGCAAAAAAAGAAGGAGGAAAGAAGACTTCTCTTTTTTCTCATGTTCCCTCCCTGAGTTTGCTTTGCATATTGTTCCGAGGAGACTAGAGTCTTCTCAGAAGAGCCAGGCTCCTAGTTTTAAAAGCTCTGGTCTACATTCATAGTACTTTGTAAAGGAAGGGAAGATAGTTTGGAAGGGATTAAATTCATACAAGGTTTACAAATCTGTAAGTCTAGGCACATCGGGACTTAGCAAAGACTGTCAACCGTATTTAGACTGTAAAGCTAACAGCATTAAATTAGTTCTGAGGGGTACCAATCTTTGTGGGGGGATGTTATGATGATTTATTAATGTCCTCTCTGCTAGTTTTGGTAGGCACATACTCTGTGTTCATTCTGAGAGCAACAGCATTCATTTGTTTCTGTCTGGTGTGTCATATTTACCCACCAAATGGTTGTGAATGATGTCGTGGCAGCATCCTTTGACAACAATGAGCAACAGATAGATATGGAGTAGATATTCATAAAGGGAGGAAAAGGGGTCACCATTTGAGTCAATGTAACCTCTCTATATTTTAGTTCACACTCTTTTTCAGTCAAAGGATTGTCTCTTTCCTACTGCTGCGATTATGTCCTAACACCTGAGTCATGTATTCTGTGCACACTTGGGTATGTCTTCTCATGTTCCTTCAGTCTGCTCAACTGGATGCTGTTTCTAATGAGAAATATTTACTGTAGCCTCATTCCTTTAGAAGCTGAACTCTTTTCTCCTGATTAACCAAAAAAAAAAAAAAAAAAAAAAAAAAATTGAAAGTCTCTGTAGTTATTTTCTTTTCTCCTATCCTTTATTTTTGGCCGTGCCTTTTTCTTTCTCATTCCTTCTTTTGTTTCCTTTCCATTTTCTTCTCATCTCCTTTCCAACAACCCACCTTACCACTCCTCTCTCCTCTGAGCCCCAAAACTTGTGTTTTGTGTATCCCCCACCCATATCTCACATATTTTCATTTTGTTATCTTTGTGGGGCTATCTTACTGATGTACTACCATCTCTGTGCCAAATTGGCCTGCCTGCTGGATTCATCAGCTCCTGAGGCAGAGGGAAGCATTTCATGGGTACTTGATGCAAATTCTCTTTCTTGAGCCATAGCTCTCCTGCTCAGCCAAGTGATTCCAGCCCTGTGTAATAATGAAGCTGAGCTGAATTAAGGATTTGAAAACTTCATGTCTTCTCATGCACACTAGTAAGCTGAGAGACCATGGCAGCAGCTGGGAATGTCTAACCTAGAAGCCTGGGAGAAGAGACTGCTGCAGGGTGGAAGAGATGGGAGAGGTATCTAGAATTTAAGGCCCTATGAGCTCACTTGTGTGTCTCATGTTAATAGCATAGAAATTAATGGAATCTGGAGCAAAGAGGGGCATCAATTGACTCTGAGCTTTTTTTCTGGAGAAGAATAGGTCTGGCAAGGATCAAGAGAAATGTATGCATTTCCTTGAAAGGATGCATTGCAGTTAAAATTGGAGACACTGATAGCCTTTCCACTGAGCTATGCAGCAGACCCTGACGGACCAAGGAGCCATAACACATCGTGCTGGGGAAGCATCAGGGCACATTTTGCTGTCTGCAGGGTTGGTGCTTGGAAGGCACATGATGTGTGTGATGATCTTACTGATGAAAAGATTGGCTTCATGTTGCAAAACCATGTAAGTTAAAGTTCAGCACTGGGAGAGCTGAATTGGTCAGTTACTGGTGTCACTAAGGGAATGTGAGGAAATGTCACTGCATTGAAATCGGACCAAGTGAGGTTTGCTTTTCTGCTGAATGAGGAATGGCTTTGGTGAAGCAAGAACCAAGCAGCCATTAATGGTCTGGTGAAACTTACTCTTCAAAATGAAACGATAGCATCTCTGTGTGACTGGGAGAGGGAAAGGGCTACTTCTGATTAACATGCATATTGAGTTGGAAATGCAATAGCAAAATGCACTGTGTGATTCCAGAGAAGGGCAGATAGGAGTTCCTTATTTGATCCAGGGTAGAGGCTGCCCTGAACACCAGAATCATTATTCAGAAACATCTTGTATTATAGGGCTTCTGGGGGTGTTTTATCTGCATTTAGGATGCACCTTCATAAAAATGAATATTGTTGACAGAATACGTAAATGAAACATTCAGACAAACTTCTGCACAGTGCACAGCATAAGAATATCACATCTCATAAATTCCAGCTTTTCTGCCCAAGAATTCTGGAGGAGTTAAAAAATTATTAGCTGTGGTGCTTTTTGTTATTAGTTTAAGTATGTAAGGTCAATTTTTAATACATTTTATCAAATAGTTTAGCAGAAAATCAATACTGGGAGTGAAGATCTGACTAAACAAAACAAAAGAGCTCTCTCACACATAAGAGAGTTATTCTTTGCATTCTTATGATATCATGGAGAATGTTCACAATGATTTTTCAGAATCATAAGTCAAAGAAAGAGAACAAAAACATTCCTGCCAACATCTACAAAGTGCCCTGGACCAATGTCCATTAACCCTGAAATAGATCCAATAGAATTGTATGCCAAGAAATGAGAACAAAAGGACTGCAACAAGAGTGCCTGACATTTTCACCTGTTGGAAATGAAGTAAAAAGTTAGATTAGCAAACAAAACACTGAAGTATCTGGCAGCTTGTCAGGGTAGCAGCTCTGCCATCTGCACCAAGGCCATGTGTCACTGTCATCCCTAAGGAGCAGGTCTCTTGGAAGAACAGAAGATGGCTGTGTAGGACCAAGGAGGACACTGGCATGATTTCCTGTGGAGCTGGAAGATGTTACTGACAGCTAGCATGCTCTGACTGAAGGGTGTGTGCCTTGGCAGCTGATGGCACCAAATGAGGCAGCAAGGAACAGGACCAGGCTCTCTGTGGCAGGTCCCCCTTGATGGTTAGAGAGGAGCTGGTTTGGACTAGGAGTATCTTTGTGCTGAGGCAGTTACAGGGAACAGCAGCTGGATAGTGACCCTTGTATGGTCTCAGAAACTTTCCATTTAGCAGTGGAGAGGAGGAACGTTTTGATTACATCACCTATGAAAACCTAAATCTTAGAAAACTACTGTGTGATTGGCTGTCCCTAGTAGCTTGTTCTGCTTGATTTCAGTAGATTTTGGTAAGTTCAATGCCCTCAATGGGAGCCAGTGGCTGCCAAGACCTGTCATGTCACAGAGACACTTATTCATAACAATGTGCTGAGGCTAAGCAAGATCTTGTTTAGGTCTTGCTTTTGAGGCTTTGTAGATAAAGTGATTTTTGTTTGCTTTCTTTCAAGCAGTGTGTTGCTTGAACTACGCTGCTGTAACCAACCTGCACAGCACTGCAGCAGCACTTCTCAGGTGGCAGATGTGCCTGTGACCAGCGGGGCTGTGCTGCAAGGTGTGAGAGAGATACAGAACATGAATCTTGCTTCTATTTAGGCCAGATGTATACAGCAGGTACTAGAATAGGTGTTTAGTAGTTTGAGGGTCAGACTTCAGGTTTATCTCCTGATCATTACTCCTAAGAGAAAGGGATCATCTCTTTTACCTCCAAGGGACTGTTTTAAACTAGTGATTTGTCTTATAAGATATGGCCAATTGCTCCAAAAGATTGAAGTGTTACAAGGCGAAGTCTTCACTTGCATTTGTCAAAATATTACATGCACTGGCTCGTTTTCCCTTACTTTCATTCAGGTAGCATTTAGAAATTAGATTTTCAGCACACTAAGGATGGCCGAAGCAGGCAGGCTACTCAGACTTTATGAATTTTACAGCTCTAGAGGTTAGAAGTTCTCTGTCCACAGCAATGATGCAACATGGAGAGCATGAACAGAGTTTTTGAGGTGCTGGCATGTCTCAGGCCATGTTCAGCAAGGTCAGCTCTGCAGAGAAAAGCTCAATGAATCTTGCAAACCTCAGCACTTACTCTGGAACAGACAACAGAAGACGCTGTCAGGGCAGTGATGGTTTCATTAATAAGAAAAGATATAGAATATCATCCCATCAACTCTCCTGTTGGTACCATGGGCTATCAAAATGGAAACGGGAGGGTCTATGACCTTCAGTCAGCCTCTTGAGCTTTTGAGTCACTGTGTTTGCCTGCTAAATCTCCTGTTAGCAACCACTTTCTCTTGTGGTTACAGATCAGATGAGCAGCTAGACGACAGTGTTGCTGGCCAGCTTGGTACTGAGACACTTGGCAAAGAGATACTGCAGGAAGAGATGAGTAACTCTTCCCTCTGAGAACATCAAACAAGTAACTCAGAGGGGTGCTAAGACTCCTCCATATGCATGAAAGGAGTTCCTCTTCTGTCACTGGAACTGTAAAATTGAGACTGTCCTCACTGCTAAATAGAATTTTTTCCATCAGGTCCTCTTATAAATGCACTACAATTTGCTAGTTCCTTTATATTTGCATTATCTACTTTTAGATACCTTTTCTCACAGTTACTTACAACTTTTTTTTTTTAATTTAGCTTGAGAAATGGGCAAAAAATTACAAAAGCAATCATGAATAAAGATAAGGAGCTGGACTGTTGCAGCTGTGCCATCCAAGTTAGTATATAGCTCAAGAAGTGGTTTGGGTCCTATCAAATCTTATATTCTTATTCCAGTGATAATTCTATTTCAGTGACAAGCAAACTCATGGAAGAGGAGCTGGTCTGTGTTCAGCTCCCTAAGTAAATTGTCATGCTTTTTGGTGACTTAAAAATTTGGAATATGAGAGCCAATCTAGAGCTGAAAGCACATGAGAGAGCTTTTCATGCAATTGCCGTGGCTTTGGTGAAATAAATGCTTGTGCAAATTTTGTCATTATCAAAGCCTTGGATATGTCTCCAGGACATGGGGATTGTCATCTCACACAGTTTCAAACAATGAGTTATTCCCAATTATGCCATATCCTCTGATCCACGTGTGGTCACAGCACTGGCATAACTGGAAAACTAGTACTGTAAATACTGTGTAGGGAATGAGGTGAGCAAAATGCAGCTCAGATTAGGTGGCCACAGAGCTTTGTTCTGCCCATAAACCCTCCTTATGTCCCTTCAGGGCATACCCACATGCCCACAGGCTGCAGCCAGCAGCTCTGGGTACCCTCAGCTCCGAGCTGTGTGGAATAGCCCCCAGTGCCTGTGGCACAGCGCTCCCAGAGGCCAGGAGAGGCTGTGATTACAGCTGGTGCTGTCACTGCAGCTGCTCCTGACCCTCCTGGCAGGACAGCAGGAGCACAAGCCACTGTGGCTGTGATCAGATCCATCTTCTCTTCTCTGCAGAGAGGAGCCTGAGTGGCTCTTGTCCCGCTCTTGCTACAGCGTGCCCAAGCGGGAGCAATGAGTGCTGCAAATACAGGTAGCTAATAACTATTACACAAACAGGGAGTAATTATCTCATTAAATGGACTGGCAGTACACAGGCTCCTCTGCTGCATCACCTCAACTCAGGCTCTGGTGGAGAAGCTTTTCAAAGATGTGTTCCAGAAGCAAGCTTTGGCTTCTGAAGGAGATAAAATGTCAAAATAATTTGTCAAAGATAAATTTCAAGAACATTTCTGCTTCATATTTCTGATCCTTCATGAAAGTTCCTGCCCCTAAACACCTCTTGCATATTTCTGTCTCAGAGCTCCCAAGCCTACCTCCCCAGCTCAATCTTTGAAACACCATACAATTGAAAATAGGCTGTTTGTTGAAAAGAAGTGGCTTGGTAGGGATAGGGTGAAGCTACACACCTTCTGCTCTGCCTGCTTTTGAAAACAAGTTCAGTTTAAACTTCCTCTTGGTAAAAGTGTGGCACATGGAATGGAAGTGAAATACTCTGATGCTTGAGTCTCAGTGGATGTGTCATCTTTAGAAATATTGGGATCAAAAAGAAAAGAGGCAAAATTAGGGGCAGAAATAGTTCCATAGTTATTTTAAATTCATCTTTCAGCATTTAATTTTGAACAATTTCTGATTTTTTTGTTGGTGAATAGTAACTTATTCTGTCACAATATTTACACTGGGAAAATTATTGTAATTTGAATAATGATCTCCTTTCCCTCGTGTAGGAATCCCACAGCAGATACAGTGTATTTGCATTTAGTGGTATGTAAAATTGTATAACAAAAATTTTAAGGCTGAGGAACACAGCTGTGTGTTTCACTACAGTTCACTCTTGACCTGTGCAAAATTAAACAGTTGCTATGATATTTGAAGATGGATCCTCAAAATGCCATTAAAAACATTATTTTCTTTCTTTGCTAGTAAGATTATGATAGTTTCCATACTGTGACACAGTTATGAGTAAGTGACTATACTACATTTTACTGCTAGCTATTCCAAATCTGTTATTTTGCTTTTTCACTAGTGCTGATCCTTGTTTCAGTACAATCGAGGGTACAGTGTGCTGGGACTCCTGATGGGAAGGAGTCCTAGAGGGGGAGAGGAAATGCCTTAAGGCTTGATGCACTAAAAACACAGTGAGTAAAAATATGGCCTGTATTAAGATGTAGTTTCTTTTGTTCTCACAAACACTTCCCACAGGTAATTTTGGGTTTCTCATCTTGTGCTAACGACTCATCATTGTTATCAGGTCTGATATGCACGTTTGCTTAGTTGCTGCCTGAACTCTCCATCATTCTGTGAGTTTTCCTGCTGTGAAATCCTGCCTGTGAAAACTAAGGTTCAAGTGCAATAATTAAGCTTTAATCGCAAAAAAATTCCATCCCACATGACTCAATGCATATTTAGAACAGTAGTGTGATGCAGCTGGTGCAGCCTTGGGATGGAACCACAGCCTGGAGACACCAGAGGTTCCCCATGGGCCTTTTCTTGCTGGGACAGGCACACCCTCGTGTCATGAGGACAAGCACATTCAACATGTAGAGGGACCCCAGTGTGTTCCTTAGTCCTGGAACAAGATCTAATGTTATTAACTCTGAAAGACCTTATAAAAGTCAAGCTTAATTTTGAGTTTTGATTTTGTTTGCTCTGCCTCTTTTTCCTTTTGTTTTATTTTGGGCAGGTGTTACTGTGTCTGGGCTCTGTGGGCTGATGGAACTATTTAAAATTTTATCAAAATTATAGTTGTGTTTTCTTTTAATACCTGAAGACACTGTTATTAATATTGGAAGTTAAAAGCCTTGTAAAAATGTTTTTCTTTATACAAACAGTAGAAAAATAGCTAGTTATTAAATGAAGTTACATATTAGAATCTTTATTTATTTATACTTGCATAATTTGGTTTATGAGATAATATAGCTTTTAAATAGTTAGTTGGTTTTGTCACATTTTGTCATCTGCTAAATAATTTGACAAATTTGCCATAAACTCCCTGACATTTTTGCTCAAAAGAGTTAGTTTTCTTCATTCTTTGCTGCCAGACAGGTCGTGTATCTTTTCAGGCCTGAAGAATTTCTATCAGCTATTTAAATGCAAAGCCACAAAGGGAAAGCCAGACTCAGGCTGCAGCAGGCTGAACTGGGGTGATTCAGGACCAAAGGAGCTGCAGCACACAATTAAACTGTAACTGCACCATGCTCCAGGCTTTATACATGGCAGTGTAAACTGGCTGGTTTTCCTGTCAAAAAGGGGAATGTGCGCAGCTACCACTGACACTGCGTGAACAACGATGATGAAAATGATTATGGAGTGACACTTAAAAAGTTGGGGGTTTTTTCCTACTACTTAGGCAGGGAATTTGACTAAAGATGGCTGCTGGCAGTTCCCTGCTGCCGAGGGAAGAGGATGCATCCCAGCTTCCCAGCTCTCAGTGCCGGCAGGAAAAGAAAGGGCAGAGCTGGGCATTGGTCTCCCCTTGGCGCTAATGGCAGCCGCCTTTGCTTTTACTCCCCGCAGCTGGGCTCCGAGCCAAGAGAATTATATACAGCCATGGCTGTGTGCTGAAAGGAGGAGGAGGAGGTAGGGTAATCTTTCCCAAGGCTTCTTGCACCTCTCTATCATGTTGCTCTCAGCAGCAAGTTTCTCTTCACCTGTGAGACAGCTCACAGTACTAAAATAGGACTGGAAAAATGCTGTGAGCTCATTTTTAGGGCAGCAAAAGAAATCTGGCAGAAAGCAGCCATATTCTTGTGTTGGCCCTCAGACAAGGAGGTGATACATCCCCACCCCATGCAGCTGAGCAGCCCAAGCAGGGAAAGCCTCCAAGTTGGAGCTGCCGCCGGCTTGTGGGTTTGTAACTGAGCAGGGGCTGATTTCACAGCACGGGCCCTGCTGGCAGGTTTTATATCATGGTGTCAGCAGTCTTACAGTGATTTTTAAGCAAGGCTGTGTTGAATTTGATGAGAGAAGAAATATCCTTTACAAATCTATTGCAAACAAGTGGGTTTTTTGATGGTTTTCAGAGAAGCACCTTAAGAGGGAGCAGGCTGAGGCTTCTTAGGCACAAGTGTGATGGTGAATGAGGAAGATGCACTCAGGGACGTGCTTGTATTGGTGAAGGCAGCACTGCAGCGTGTTCCTACTGTGAATAACTGGGGAGGGGAATAGCCTGGAGCTGCCATAACACTGCCTGAAAACCACAAGCACACAAAGCAACAGTACCTGGATTCCCGTGGCAAGGCCTGCAAATTAGCTCTGAAGGGTTCTCAGCACACCCTTTCTGAGATTCTGCACAGGTGCCATTGCCCTTTTGTTTACATGGCAGTAGAGGAGATTGTGTACAGAGGAATATGCACAGGTTTATACAACTGCCTGGGTTTAAAAAGCATTTTTTCCTGCAGGATGTATTTGGCCATGACCATTTATTTGTTTACTGGCATCTAGTGCTGAAATTAGGTCATACCAACTTTTATCTTCTATAAACCAGATGAGCAGCTTTCCCAAGATGCTGAGTTCCTGCTTTCCCTTCAAGCCTGCTGCTGTGATGGGCTTTTGCTGGCTGGCAGACTGCTGCCTATGCTGTGCAGGTAGCTTGGTGGCAGGTGGGGGGGCTTATGGAAAGGAATCTGGAGCCATTTCCATGTCTTTGAAGGTGTTTCTGGCAGCGAGCTGTTTCCCCTTGTTTCTTGTGTATCTCTTCAGTCAGTGGAGTTGTTTTCTGTCATAACTTGCAGGCTTGCCTTGCAGACTTCCATCTATCCCTTCTTTTTCTTGCTTTGACCACAGGGAGATCTCTGAGCATAAACTCGTTTCTGCCCATGTTCACACCCTGGAAAAAGAATCTTTTGAGGGAGGTCAGTTTATTGTAGCAATACCTAGGGATTTAGAGAAACTCAAAAACTCATATTTCATACTTTGTCCAAGGAAACACATAAGAAGGTGTAACTTTTGCCCTGAAGACCTGTAACAGTATATTCTGCTGAGCCTGGTGCATCCTCTAAAGTCATCAGGGGACATAAGTTATAGCTTCCAGGAAGAACAGTGGATTCAAATCAATGTAATGCTGAAGGTAACTCATTTGACTGCTGGGAATGTATTGAAAAACAGGGAGGAGCAGGAGTGGCTTCATTTGCACTGTGGGGTGACAAAGATTTGAGCAGCTCAGTAGCTGCTGACTTGCTACATTGGACTTGTACCAGTGAGGAAAAGATCATGCCTGGGAATCCATCAGTGGGAATGAGGTTGTAGGACTGGGCTTCACAGAGCACCGTTTGATCCTCAATTTAACCAAAATTCACATGAATTATTGATTTTACATCCAGTAATATTTCTTCCAAAACCAGCAGGAATACTCGAGGACATAAGCCTTTGCCAGACTAAGACTTGAAAACCAGTGTGATTTCCATGTTTAATTTGATTTTTATTTTTTAACGTATCATGCGATGGGGGACAGAATATCCCGAGGACCTTTGTTTTGTACACAGAAGTGTTTCAGCCTCTATAGTTTAAAAGCAACAAAAACAAAAACAAAAAACCCCCCCGAAAAATGAAGCTAGAAAGCAACAGCTAAATTTAAAAGCAAGAAAGATTTTTCTTGCTAAATATCCTCAGACCAAGCATATTTTAATACAAATGTTCAAGACCATAATCTCTTGAATGCTGACATTTTATTGAGATTTATCTGTTGCAAGTTTATATTTTATGCAAAGACGAACAAACAAAAGAGAATATTTTATTATTTTTGCAGAGAGTTGGATTGAACGATGTCTCAATGAAAGTGAAAACAAACGTTATTCCAGTCACACCTCTCTGGGGAATGTTTCTAATGATGAAAGTAAGTAACTTGTCATTCATTTAAAGTGAGTGTGAACATGTCCGAGTACTCATTTCCTGCTATATAAGTTGCTACAGCTCGATTAAATTTTTAGTTCTGTGTATTTTAAGGAGTCTACTCACTTGACATACTCAATAGTTTTATTAATTTTTTTTTTCTGGGATATTTACATTTCTGGAAATGAAATAGTACTGTTTTTTGGTTAAAACAATCAGAAGAATTTGTGTGTCACTGAATAAAGGTTGAATGACTACTAAAATGTGCTGTTAGGATCAGCTTAGAAGAAAAACCACTTGTTTTGCTTTTCACTGGTGAACACCTTGTGGTCAAAATATGTGGGAAAAATGTGCTGTTTTCCAATACTGCTATATCAAACCATAAATTAAAAAAAATATTTTCATTAAGAATTAAACAATTGTGAGATTAAAAAATCACTTACTAAAACATGATATTGTTTTCTTTTTAGTCAGAGAGAGAAAAATTTATCAATCTCTCTGATTTTAAATCAAGTATTTTTTTTCTTTTCTAGTGATAGTAATTTTAGATCTTGATTTTTAACAATAGCAGGTAATCAAAATAATTTCAAAGTAGTTTAAAACAACCAATTTTTTTGTTTTTAAAATTGCAAGACAATTTCTAGCCTACTGTTTAGTTTTCCCTGTTTATGCAATTTCTATTCTGCTTAATTTGCCTAAAGCAAAATACTCTCCATGTTACTTTTCATCTCCAGAATTCATATATTCACATTACAAGATATTAATGCAGATGGAATTCTTTAATCCAGTAACTAGTAATTACTTTCTTTTTTTTTTTTTTTTGATTTTAAGAGAATTATTTATTTTGATATCGTGGTAAAACTACATGCCTTGTAGCACAATATTGTAATTGATAATGAAATTTGCTGTATTGGGGCCTTACTCCCATTTGTCTAGGGATATATTTGAGGGAATATTTCTGAAGGAGAAGGAAGATGTTAGTAGAAAAATGGTATTTATTCATGACTTGCAAGCTAAGAACCATGCACAAGAATCTTTAAAAATTGACAGTGAAACTGGGAGAGGTTTGGAGTTTTCTGTTTTTAAAAATTAAGGAGTAGAAATTAATTTATCTTTTAAAATTATGGTGGATCATAGTGAAAATAAAAACAGCAGCTTGTAATTTTGAATCTTATGAGAATCTGTGAGATACACAAAGTTCATTTCACTCTGATGCTACTGAGAAAGTGATGGAAGGAATCTGTAATGAATAAGATGTATCTTCAGACTCGTCATAGGATCAGAATTCAGGATGGTTAAATGTGCTTTAAATATGAGCATGGGAAACTTCCACACAGCTGGGGCCAGTAAAATGAGGACCTGCGTGATTAACAAGAGCAGGTGTTTCAGACAGTGGCATTAAGAAGATGGCATGGTGGCTCATTCTGTTTTCTGGTTCTTGAAATAAAGAGCAAGCAATGATAATGAAAGGCAGTGAATTTAGAACTGATAAAACAAATACATAAATGAATTTGTTCCTCTATTTGTGTGCAGAGGACATTGTCACAGCATATAATGGAAACCCAAATGAGAGGCAGAGTTGATTTTATCTAGCTTCCTTCTTAATAGCCAGTTCTTCCAGATGCTTCCTTTGCACTGATTACCAGCATTTCTGCAGTGCAGATAAGAGAATTAATCCACCTGAAAAGTCATCCTTGTTTTGAGGGGGAGGTGAGGGAGGGGAGAAGGTGAAGAAGAAGTAGGAAAGCAAAATAAGCCACAGCAATAATCTGTGAAATCCAGAACAAACTAGAAGTTTCACTGTAGAAATCATTGTCCAATGTGCTCCTTTCTAGCCCTTGAGTTCTTTCTAACATTTTTCTAATGCCATCCAAAAACCAACCAGAAATTTCCAAACCACCATGTCAATCTTTGTCCAACCTCTGTCATATATTTACAAACAAAGCAGGAGGCAAAATGCTTTGAGAAAACCCACATAACCCTATTTGAATTCTTCAGAATGGTGGTCAAATTGCTGTTGTCAGAGTAGGTCCAGTTTTCATCTGCAACCAAAAGAAAGCCTAAACCACCTTTCTCTTGACTAGTTTTTTGTCTCTACATACATGAGGCAGCTGTTGGCTGGACTACCAAAGAAAATGTGGGTTTGGTTTTCAGTTGGGGTGGGTTGCCTTTATTTTTTTTTGGCCTTGGCTCCACTGAAGATTGAGAACTTGTGCTGTGAACCGACAATGTTTTTACTGGGCATAATGCTTGCTCTCATGATTCTTTTTTTCCTGGATGATTTTAGAGTTCATAGGGTTTTAAACAGGAATAATAGCTTTGCTGGTCTCCTTTTCTACAGCTAAAGTGTGTTACAGAACCATACTTCAGGCCACAGGGGTCCTTTGCAATCTTCCATTGTTATCCAGATACCCCCAGGCCTCTTGAACCTGCATTACACTGGGAAAGGAAGTGATGACTCATAGCCATGGATTCACGTCACCTCTGCGCTTCCTCCAGTGCTTCTTACCCTTTTGGAACATTTTATGACATCTTCCAAACCACAGTCTTTACATTCTAATATAAAAATTCCCACTGAATTTTATTTCACTTTCCAGCTTTTAAAACATTTTTCCAGCTGCCACTTCCATGTTCCACATTAGTCAAAAGATTCACAGGAAAGGGAACGGTAGAATCTTGTAGCCAATAATTGAAAAAAAACCAACTCCATAACATTTTCTGTGTACTGTGCATTAAACCAGATTATCTAAATTGAGGTAGAGGTCTGGAAGAATACAAATAAAGGCTTACAAAAGTTTCAACTTCAGTTCTGTGGGGAAGGAATTATGATGTTTCTTGATGAAGTGGAAGGGTTGCTTGTCCAAATTTTCTTGCTTATTTGGAAATGTGAATGTGTAAACTTCCTATGAGATAAAAGAAAATATTCAGACTACTTTTTGTGCTTCAAAAGTGGTGTTCAAAATCCATGTTCATACTGGCTGTCATGACTTGCCTAGCAGCTTTGTTTTTTGTTTGAAGTAAACTATTTAAAAAAAAAAAAAGTTTAAAAAAGAGTTACTTGCTTTTACTGAAATTTTCCTTGGAGAAAATTCCTTCTTTTTCAGTTATACCTATTCAGTGAAAATTATGCTCCCATATTTCTCAGAGGTTTTAAAAATCTCCCACTATTCTAAAAGCATGGAATGCATGCTAATGAGCCTGAATCTCATTTATGGCTACATGTAAATAGGAGACAAGATAGCTTAGTACTATAATTTAATTTTGGCTAAGGCCAAATCACTTCTGAGAACAGTCAGAATCTGGCCTGCAGGTGGTACAGAGGAAGAGGATATTCCTCTGAAAAATGTGCAGCTACCTGAACTAAGGGAAGGATTTTATCTATATAAAGATAGTAACAGCATGTTAGTTTCTTTCTTGGTTTTGAGACACATGCAGGCAGCACTGGAAAGTACAAGGCTCTCCAATTACCTCCACAGTGGAAAGAAGAACTTAGCTCCATTTTAGTTATGATAAACAGACTAACACCAACACAATTACAAAAAAGGTATGTCTTTGCTTCAGGTTGTTCCACTCCCTGCGTTTAAGGCAGCAGGCTCAAAGCTGCTGAGCACAACTTCTGTTGTCTCCATGTCTTGCACCAAGAAGTAAGAAATCCTTTGAGCTGTACCTAGAATCAGCAAAAGTTAGAGGATCCCACTGAGAGCTCTAGGAAAGCCACAAAGATACAAAGTTGCACAAGATACAAACAGGACTCCACTTGAGGGGCTTTGAAACAGAATTTTTGAAGTAAGATGGAGCAGTTGGCAAAAGAACTTCCATAGAGTTTGGGACAAAAGGATCCTCTGATATCTCTGTGAGCCAACAAATACTGTTTTTCTAGAACACCATTGATTCCTAGTTTTATTATGTTTGAAGACTCCTTCTATGCTGAGACTTAATTGCAGTTGTCTAAGCTGTTATCTGCATTCAGTTTGAGATGAGTACAGGTTTTCCACCTAATCAGGTACCTTGAAGACACTTTTTCCTTGGGATGCTGGTAGCCCTCCTATTGGCAGTGGCGTGCGCACACTACATGGGTTTCTCCCTGGGGTGCTTTGTGTGAATCCCTGCGACTGTGAATTGAACAAGATTTTTCCTTGTGACTTCAAGATCTTTTGGATTTGTCACAAAATTGTCATGTCTCTTCTGTGACAGTGCCTTGAAGCAGGACTTCTTTTCAGTGACTTTATTTCCTTTTCCTACAAAATAGGTTGGATTTTAAAAGTATTGCATTTTAAAAGGTATGCCTTTATTTTAATCTACAGTGTTGTTTTGATGTGAATTGATAAAATGACAAGCCAAAAAGTAAGAAATGCTGTTTTCCTTCCCTCTTTCGTGCTAGACAAAGTGACCTGGTATCGGACCTGAGTCAAGAGTTAAACATTCTCTGCTTGATATGGACACCATTAGGTGCCCTGCTGACAGCTAAAATATAAAGTATAAAGCTATTTATTATTTTCTGCTAGTCAATTATCTGATGAGATTATATTGTTAAACTAGACAAGGTAGAATTAAGAGCTTTTATATGTAATACTGAAAGTTTGTATTTCTAGGTCCCATCTATTCCCATACCTTCTGCATCCCTTTCCATCTTTTTAATAAAAAAGTGAAAGTTTGGCTGGCAGCTGGTTCGTTGGCAGAAAACAAAGTTGCACTATTTTCTTGTACAGAGAATTGACTTTGGGGTGACAAGCACTAACTCTGCAAAAAATTTATCTTTGTTGAAAATCCAATTGTTCAATGGAAATTAATGCTTAAAAGACATTTTCTGAGTTACAGTTGAAGTCCATCTTTTCCTTCTTGGTTTTAAGGCACAGTTAGGGGGGAATGCTGAGGGGTCTTTCAGAGGGATCCCCAGGAGGCAAACATACCTGAGGATGGAGATGTAAATTGCAGTTTATGACCTAATTGTTAGTTTGTGTCGTTAAAACAAGTTCTTAGGGAGGATTTGAGTGGGAGGAGCTGAGCATGGCGGGCGTGAAGCATGTCTGAGGGCAGGTTAAGTAAAGCACCTATGTCTGAGGGCAGGTTAAGTAAAGCACCTGCTCACAGCAGCTCACTCTTAGTGCAAGTGAAAAAAAGCTGGGCGGATGGGGGATGGAAAGTGTGCAGTGATATTGTGTAACTTGGATATTGACTTGAAGTTTGATGTCTGCCACGTATCCGGAGGGGAATTCAGCCCCCTCAGCACAGGAGGAAACCATCCCAGGCCTGGTCCTTGGGCCTGCGGGGCGGCAGCCACGGCCCCTCGGCATTCAGGCCCCGTGCGCCCGCGTTTGCTGCACGCCGACCGCCTGAACAGGAAAAACAAACGAAACCCACAATTTAAAAGTGATTTGAGATGTGTATGTTGGTGCTGTGCGCTGAATAAAAGCGGGCCCTGAAAGGCAGGGAGGGAGTGTGCGGCCCAACAATGAGGGGCCCGTTGTGATGCAGATGTGGGGGGGCCGCGCTGAGGCTCCGCGGGGAGCTGCGGAACGGGATCTGCTGGCGCTCAGGGATAAAGGATGTTCGGCTGGCACAGCTTCCGTGGGTAAGGCAACAAGTCCCGGGGGACGAGGGCTGCCCGCAGAGCCTTCCAGCCGGGGTGTTATTTGTGTGCGCGGCCTCCCCGCGCAGCTCAAAAGGCCTCCCGAGAGGGTCCGATGTGCAGAGGAGGATAGCGCTGCTCCCGTAAGATCCCGCATCCTAAAGGCTCACTTAAATTACTTCTAAAAGTTCGTTTCATGAAGAAATGCGACTTGCAGCGTGGTGTACAGGTTTACCCTATTCTTTAGGTATCAAAGCCATCTATGCCGAATGCTTTCATCGGGGACAAAGCTGTTAAAATATCAAAATGTGTTTGATACAACACTGTTTCCCAAAGAATAACATTCTGGAGCTCTTGATTGTGCTCCACTCAGCTTTCACCTAGGAATGTTTCATATGTTTAATAAAACACAATTTAGTCAGAATTATTCTATACATATTTCTAAACTTTTTCAAAAGAACAAATGCCTCCCAGGAAGAATCCAATATTTGAAGTTTTATTTTAATTACCTTTTTCTTTATTCATCTTTTATCTGAATTTTTGGAAAGTCAGCAAACCAGAGTTGCCTTGGAAACAGTTAATGGGGAAAATTATCAGAGAAATCACCTGAAAAGGAATAAAGTATATAACAGAATATACACTTATTCTCATTCAGAATTAATCCCTGTAAATTTATAAACATCCAATAATTACCTTATGTTAAGATCAAACAATGGGTGTACCCCATTAGTTTAAATGCCTTATCTAAAATAAAACTTGTGCAAGGCAACAGTTCCATTATAGTGTGTGAAACTGTTTACATGTTCTCACATGCTGGTAGAGATCTAAGAGTTGCTTTTTTTCCATATAAAGTTATCCTTTCCAATGTCAATATTCCTAGGTACCACTCTGCTCCTGCTATCAGTGATATTTGCAGAGTTTACTGCCTTAAGCAGTATCTACAGATGGTAGTTTAGGGAACATCATTATTTACATTTCTGAATTTTAGCCAGAATTTTGAGAAAGCTTTGGCACTTGAGCACATTTTAATTGTTTTAAAATTTATTTTAATTAGTTAAAAAAAAATATTACCATTCAAACAGTATTTCTTTTTAAAAAACAGCTCATGAATTCCTAGGAAATTCCTGATGAAATCACACAGCTTTTTTTGTTTCTTAACAGATGAGGAAAAAGAAAATAATAGAGCATCAAAACCACATTCAACTCCAGCTACACTGCAATGGTAAGATGCCTTTTAAAAAGATCAAGAAAATCTATTAGTATTTTTTTTCTAATGCATTTTCCAGATGATGGAATAGAGCTCTTGGCCATCTTAGAGTTCTAAAGATCCTTTTACTGTAAGTGTTTCATGTGCCCGCTTGTAATCTGTGCAGCATTTCTCAACAAATGTTTTACAGGATTTGTTTGAACAGAGGAAACTTCTGATACAGTTTAGAACATCAACTTAACGTATTTATTTGCCACCCTACCAGCTGGTTATTTGTGATTTGTCATCATTGTTACATTTATTGCAAAAAGAAAACTAGTACTGAGCTTTTATTTTCGAGACTCATTTTGTTTCAGTGTCTGATGAAGCCCACCCATACCAACTGTTTTACTGACATCAGATCTCTGTAATGTAACACAGAAGACAACAAAAGGAAAGGGTTTGAGGTTTGATTGCAAAATTAGTGAGGAGAAAAAAGGAAGGGTAATTAGGAAGAGAGAAAGGATAGTTTGAGAGTTAGTCTGCAGTGCTATAAAAATAAGTGCTGTTCCCTGTGATTTGCAGAAGTAATGTAATCTGCATGTTCTGTAATATGTACCTCTAATTCTGACATCCCTTGCTATAGGGCTATCTCTTAGACTTTTGTTGACTTTTGCCTTGATTTAGATATTTAAAAAGATAAGATTATTGGTAAAAAATGTGAGTTTTTTAAAAGCAAACTTCTTTCTCTGCTTTTGTCAGTCTCTTGGGACATTTCACTTAAAAAAACCAGAAAAGAATAATTAATTCAGTGTATTTTACTCCATTTTTTCTGCCTGTGAAATTACATGACTCTGTGAAACATGCAAAAATGATTTAGATTATTTCTTAAATAATTAAGATTATTTGCTTTTTAAAGTTGATTGGTGAGATTTTAGACTAAAAAACCAGAAGACTTATGGGTTGATTTTGAATAGGTTGCTGCCAGTATTCAGAAACTTATAGACACTTTCAAAGCAAATAATGAGATGGACAAATATAAATAAAAGCATTTAGTTTGGAGCTATTGTTTCTTTGTACCTATTTGTATCACAAAAGTCCTGTTTTTCAGAAGTTCAAGAAAAGGGAAGGACTTTTCTTTAACAGACACTCAAGAAAAATAGTAACTACATACAGGGAGAAAATTAAAATAATGAAACGTCATAGTGGTCATTTATTATTTTTCGTTATTAACTCTCACAGCTTCAACACAGTTCAAACAGGATAATAAAGAACTATCTAGCTAAAATAAAATAGTAAGCAGGTCTTACCAGTCCCAGATTCAGAGCAGTGTTTATTTTGCAGTGAAGTCAGTTAAGAGCCTTTTCCACAGGAGCAAATAATGTCGTAGCCAAGAAGCCGGCATTAATTAGAACATCCAGTAATACTGTTCCCAACAGAAAACATGCAAATACTGTAAACAGTCTTTTGCCAAATGTTTTCAAGCTTCGTCAGTCATAAAGGTTAGTAAATCCCTAAACTCCAGGGATATTGAGCCCTGCTGGAATGTAGGGTGCACACTAATGCTCATTCAGCTGTGTTTGCACTAGAATTCCAGAATTCTGGCTGCTTGCAACTTCTTCCCTACTCTCTTGCTAGTGTACTGGCTTACTACCTGTCTGTTGTATTATGTTTCTTACATGTTGAAATAGGTCAAATTTTCTTCCCTTTGAGTCTTCTGGAGCATCTGCAACTTCCTCCATTCATCTTCCACCCAAAATTCCATGAGTTAACAGAAAGCAAAGTTTCATGTTTAAAATCTTCAGCTGCTGTAAAACTGAATTATACAATTGGCTGAATTTATTAACAGGCATGTAGGTTAAAAGTTTCCCAGCTTTTGAGCCATACCTACAGAACAATTTTCTCGTAGTTTCCATATGCTTTTCAGCATACGTACTGCAGCTTTGAATTGGTATTTCCTGGAGAAATTGATACACTAAATAAAATGAGAAACTCAAAAGTTAGGGTCAGAGTGCTAAAGTAGCAAGCTTATTTTGGATGAAGATGTGCAGCTTCCACTGTTCTGGGAAGTCAGACACGTTAGCACTGCGTTATTTGTACTGCAGTAAAACCCAGCACCCAGTTTACCCAGGCTGGTAAACTGTTGTAATCAGCACTGTAAAATTTCTTCACAGAGCACTTCCTGGAAGTGTAGCTTTACATGCTGGGCAGTTTTGCTCAGCTGTAGTAGTTAAACCTCAGCCAACAAGTAACACACACCTACTCACTCACTCCTTCCCGTTCCCTGCTCTCACTAGGATGGGGAGGAGAAAAAGTAAAAGTAAAACCCATAGGCCGAGGTGAGGACAGATGAATAATTAAAGTAAAAGAAAATATAATAATAATAGCAACGATAATAATAGTGTTAATGAAAAGGAAAAGGAGTAATAAAATCCAAGAAAAAATGTGATGTGCGATGTAGTTGCTCACCACCTGCTGACCAAGGCCCAGCTCGTCCTTGAGCAGTGATCAGCACCTCACAGCCAACTCCCCCCAGATTATTTACTGGGTGTGATGTTCTGTGGCATGGAATATTCCTTTGGCCTGTTCAGGTTAGCTGGTCTGGTTGTGGGCACACCCAACTTTTTATGCTGCTGTTCTCTGGCTCACTGTGGGAGACTAGAGAGTTCTTGACTTGGGGTAAGCGCAACTTAGCAACACCTGAAATTGTTACCAGCGTTATTCTTATACTAAACCCAAATCACAGCACAGTACCAGGCACTAGGAAAAAGTTTCCCAGCCAAAAGCAGAATATCAGGCCTCACAACAAGTATTTGCACATTCAGGGAAGACTAAAAAATGTATCTGTGTATTCCTTGGGCAAGCATGTGTCCTGTCCTCTAAACACGATCTCTGGGCTGGATTCAAGAGGTGGAATTAGTGGGGTAAATTATTGTTTTCAGGATACAGTGCCAAACTGCCCTTGTTCTGGCAAACGGAGACCTCATAATTGTCTGCAGCATCTGGTGTCTGCCAAGTAAAAACTGGTCATGTTTTTACTGTTAGATGCTACTACCAGTTAGAGCTAGTGAAGGTGATGGAGTGTTGAAAAACAGAAATTGAGGAAATGTCAGGTGGAAAAAAAAAAAGAGGAAAAAAGGAGTAGGGAAAGCATAGCAAAAACAAGCGAAATAAGTACATTTCCTCACTGGTTCATATTGCCATCATCTTTATTAGTTATTCCTTGTCTGGAATCTTGCTGTAAAGAGCAAATTGTATCAATCCCATGGGGAGATATCCTTAATATCTGTGCCTCTCTAAAGGTGAAATATGTTGAACATTTTAAATGTGGAGGATGAAGAATAGCTGAAGAAGCCAAGAATCATGTCTGGATGACTGTGAGCCTGGCTAAATAGCCTTTTCCTGGAAACAGGAATGATGCTTTTATTTGTTTTGTTGATGACACAAAATGAAGTGAAAGGCCTGGTAAATGTAACATTACTGCCAAATACATAATAATTGAGGAAACTGCCAAATCCATCATAATTTGGGAAACTACACAAGCTTGAATTTAACTGTTAAGGCATGAATATAGCAATACCTGGTATTCTGTGCTTATTCAGTGTTCCTGTGCTCATTATCATCTGTAAAGCTATAGCTTGGCTCTAAAATGTTAATGTTTATTTCAGTGGTGAACTGGTTGACCAAGGTGTAAGTGTGAAACTTTATTTTACTTCATTTTGGGGTGTGTATGTGTTTACTTCCCCAAACACAGAATTATTCAAAGTACACACAACCTAATCCCCCCAGTTTGTTGGCTTACAGTGTAGGTACTCTGAATAATAACAGTATTTTGAAGCTAAAGTCAACAAAACTATTCTGTTTTCTGCAACATTTATAAAAATAATTTAAAAAGAGCAAGGTAAAGTACAGTGAGGGAATGGATTCTCCCCAGATTCATACTTCCTTATATGTTGTTATACTCCATAAAAATTGATCTGTTCTAGAATCTATGTGATTAACAGTGGTTAACATCACAGCCTTCAGATATAAAAATAAATCTGTAACAACAACACAGATGTGACTCTGATATAGAATAATCTCATTTAATCTAGAACTATGTAAGGGTATATGGAGGAAAGCAGTAATAGGGACAGATAAAATTGTCATTCCTGTGGAAAGATTAGGAGCTTTATTCCTATATTGTAGTGGTACAAAAGGTCTCATTGTGAGCTACTGGATTTCACATGGCTTTATTACAACACTGTGTAAAATGTGTATATATATGTAAGTATATATTTATAGCTGGTAATGATTTGTTAGGTAGGAGATTGCATTCTTTTTTTTCTACAATACTGTAGAATGAAGCTGGATTCAAAATATGATAAAGTTGTTAAATAAAAGACAGGAAAATAAAAGAAATGGAGCACGATGGGTTTTTGATCATTAAAAAAAAGTTCAGGTATAATGGGGCATTTCATTTTTCAGTGTCAGACTAATGACTCTCTGTGAAAGAGGGGAGAAAAAGAGAAAAATTCATCAGATATGAAGAGAAATAATTAACTGCTTTTCTTTCTGTCCTGTCTTGGTCACGGAAGCTGACATTCCAATTAGCAGCTATAGTATACAAACGAACTCTCCAGGTTTTGAAAGGAGGTTTTGTTAGAGCACTATGAAATTGAGGAAAGATGCCATGATGATATTTCTGTAGAAACCAGGAAAGAATAGATGTTGCCCATACAAACTGATTCCATTCATCTAGCTGGATGTCTTATTAAAATAGTTTGCAGTCACAAATTATAACGATAACTGAAATGGAAGGTAGGTAGGTCCTGAAAAAGGCAGTGAAAGAGAGAAAGAAGATATTTGGAAGATGTTCTGCAGCTAACAAATGGGAGGGCATTATTTTATGTAAAACTGGATTTTTTTTGAGAATACATATTTATTTTTTAATACAGTTTAGAGGAAGTTACACCTAACATCTTCCCTTACCCAGCAAGGCAGACAAGCACACTTGTGATGGTAGATGCCTATGACTGACACCATCAATGACAAGATTAATTATGGTTTAATGTTAAGTGTGTATGTAAATATCTCTTGAAGATTTTTTGGGTCAGCAACCATAAAAATGGCATTTCAAAAGAATGTTTCTGCTCATCTATAGATTTGTGATGAGACCAGTTTGAAGTTTAAAGATGAAGCGTATTCCTGCTCATATATTTGACATATAATTTAAAATTTTATAGTTATATTTTTTATAGTTTTTTTTTTAATGAAAAAAATAAGGATAGTTTCTAAAAGGTAGAAAAGAATGTTAATTCCCTGGGGTTTTTCCAGCATTGTATCCAGATTGTGGTTTCTTTTTTTTTTTCACTTTTCCCATATACAATACCAATAAAATTTTGCACAATAAGATTTTGTGGATGCTCTTGAGTAGTAGCAAATTATTTGCTTTAGCTATACCTGCTTCCTCAAGGTAAGCAATTTTGCAGCTGGACAAGAGTGAAAAGAGTGTCATGAAGCAAAGGTGATGTGTTCTGTAAAGGAGAGAATGCTTCCCCTCAATGAGTATTTATTGTTTCACGGTTTTACTTATATTTATTTACTGCAGGATGCTTTTAGGGTATAACAGATTGCTGGGAACTCACAGCCTATGGTTTTGATAACAAGTGTGAACCAAATGAAGCAAGTAAGTACTATGGGAATGAATTGAAAGGACACTTAGGAACAAAGCCAACAAAATTTAGTAGGCAAGAGGAAGTCAGAATGTTTGGTCTTAAAAGCTGAAGCTTTGTATGCTATTTACCATACAGGACATCCAACATACTTGCAGTTCTCTCTGTTTTATATTTGCTTTTTAAGGCTGGAGGAGAATTATGAGATTGCAGAAGGTGTTTGCATTCCTCGAAGTGCTCTCTACATGCATTACTTGGACTTCTGTGAGAAAAACGACACACAACCTGTTAATGCTGCCAGTTTTGGGAAGGTAAGTCTAAATTACTGTATGACACCTTAAAATCTCACCTGGTTCAGGTGAATTTGCACTACTGAAAAGATCTAAATCTTTTACTGTTAGAGACAGAAGTGTATGAATGAAATCTCTTTGTGTATTTAAGTTATTGGACAAAGGCTAAGATTGTAAGTATTTTGATGGTTGGAATAACTTCTAGCCATGGCTAGGCTTCAGAGTACATCAGTCCCCAGCCTAGCTGATGGTGATATGGTACAAAAAATTGGCAGTTAAAACGGAATTGGAATTTCAGTACAAGCCAGTGTGAATGCATCTGCATTATGACCTGCACTGCTTAAACAAATGTATAATTTTTAAAAACAGAAGGGTAAAATTGAATTCTGGAGCATGTCTGTGCTGTTCTTGTAAGCATAATATGGAGATCCTTGAATTAATGATCTCAAATGATGTGGCAAATTCACATGGTAGAGTACAATGCCTCCAGATATGAAAGTGCAGAAAACATCTAGCTGCTTTTTGTGTGCACTGCAGGTACAGGCTGCCAAGCTAAGTTATCTTCTCACTGTGATTCCTCGTGCTTCCCTTTCTAATCCTGCTCTAGAAAGAGCCACTCTGGTTAGCTCCAGATTCACAGTGGAGATGGACTCCTAGTACAGACATAGCTGTGCATCATCTGGGTGTGAGCAGCAAAACTCTACACTGGTAGCAGATGTTAATAGCTGGCTAAAAGGGTACATAAAGTTTGTATTTTGGATTTGCTGGTCAGGTGATATTTTCCTCTCAGTGAAAAACAGGATAATATTTAAAACTGAAATTCTACCATAAAATGTGTCACAAGACTTTAAAACCTGTAGACTGAAAAAAACAAAGTGTAGAGTTTGCCACTGTTTTTGAAATGCTTGCAAGCATGAATCTGAAGCCCATTGTCCTGCAAGCTGTTCTCTTTTAGTGTTTGCAACATTTGTTCTATAGAATTTCTGGGTATTCAAAGAAAGAAAAATGTTTCTAGGGTAAGTGCCTGTGTAAAGAGTGGGTGAAGGATGTATTTAACGAGGTGACATTTTCTATAGTGCATCTTTAGGTCAGGCAGTTTGGAAAGGAAAATAAAGTGTACTGTGTTGTAACATCACCATATTTGTTGTGTCGTGAAGACCTGCATAACTCAGTAGATTTTGTGTCAGGTTTCTGTTTAAATACTGCAGAACTGTGAATGAAATTGTTCATTGTACACATTATTGCTACCAAGTGATAAGTATAGTGGCAACATGTAATTTAGGAACAGTGAAAATAAGAAACAGATTTCATGCAGGCTCACACATTTGGAACATGGCTCAAGTTTACACAATGCTACTTCTGCTGCTGCTGCTGCAAACTTCTGTAAATTGTAAAATGTAAATATTTTAGAATTTTTCCACCAGAACATAAATTTATCAGGATTTTCACCATTTATCAGTATGTGGCAGTTCTGTTATCCTGTTTAATACTTCATACCCCTTCTCTCCTGCCTCTCATACATAGACCTGTTCATTGGTAGGAGTCTCTTGACCTAGCAGGACAGGTACTATGGTTTCCATAAAAAAATCACAGCATTCCAATGTGGTTTTCATGTGCTGTGGTCCAAGTGTTTTCCTCTCTGTTGCAAAAGAGTTCTGTAGCAGTGTTGCATGAAACTTTTTACCTTTTTTGTGGAGAAGAAGGAAGCCCTACACAATCATCATGGTACTGTTTCACACTAGTACTTTGGGTGGCCATAACTTCTGCATCTGGGAACTGGCAATTCTCCACTGGTATGTCCAGGAACTTCTGTCCAGGAACAGCTGGGGGAAAATACTGAAGTGAAACCAGCTTCTCCATCTGCAGAACCTGAGCAGACCCCACTGATACTTTCCAGCCTGTTCCTGCTAACAAAATGTACTGCATAGTACATTCTGCATTCTCTCAGTATCTTGTAGTCAGCTTCTCCTTTGGAGCACGTACATGTATGAAGTTTTAGCCCACATTGGTTGTCGTGTGACTTAAATACCATATTGGCGAGGTGAGTTGCATAAATGCCTTGGAGGCAGTTGGAGCAGTGCAGTGAAATAGGTGCTATTTAGGGCATTCTGCACTTAGCTGCTGCAACAGAGACCCTGCACATGTTTGTCCTCCTTGGGAAACATCGGGAGCCCTGCAGCTGTCATTTCCTCCAGAGAAAGGAGCTAGTTGTTCTGTGAAATTCTAGACAGTTCGCCTTTCAGTAGACCACATTGAATTTATGATTCATCTCCAAACTTTAGCTCTGCAGGCAATGTTAAATATTAAGGCTTTTTCCTTAACAAATTGGTAGTTTTTAGAAAGAGGTGTCGAGTTCAGCACATTAAAACAAAGTGTAATAAGTAACAGTGTTTTCTGTTAAACCTCTAGGACATGGGCTGGACCTCAGACACTTGGTAATATTGCACTAATGAAACCAAAATTTGTCTGGGGAGTAGAGAGATTAACAGAGAGTAATACAGACGGTTTTCTGAAGAAACCAAGCTAATACCAATTAAAGGAACAAGAACAAAGAACAGAATACTGTATAAATAAATACCTTTTAAAAAGCAACCTGAGCCACACAAAGAATATATAAAGTCATGAATACTCTATTATGGCTATTAATGGGATATTAATGTCATATTTCTCATATGAAAAGGGGAGCTGTAACTTTGTGAGTCAAGATTTTAGTGTTTTACTCACTCATTTAACATGCAAAAATTTCAGGCAGTTTTTTCTATACCAGCATTTGTCAATCTGCTATGCTGCCTAGTCTGTCATTACAGGACTTTTTATTGTGTGCTAATGATAGGACCTAGCACAAATAGACCTATATCTACCCTTTGACCCCATAAGAGAGGGCCCAGTAATTTAGCAGGTACAGCTCAGCATCAGGTACAGAGTCCAGTGTTAAACTCCTGCTCTTACTGTAGACAGCCAAGCATATTATATTTTGATTCCGTGCAAAAGTGAGGCAGAAAAAGTAAAAATGTTCCATGGAACCAGTGAGAAGACAGGGAGGTACAGTGAGGCAGGGCAGGTGTGTCATTGAGTTATTAACAATTTAATGTTGCATATGAGAACAAGCTCTCTCACAGGGAACATGTTCAGACTGAGAATTAGTCTGCAGGCAGGAGGAGTGAAAGCCCTGTTGCTGAGGTCACTTCAAAAGGATGGCAGCCTTGTGCCCCTCAGCCCTGTGCTGCCAATGCCTCGGGCTCTGCTCCGGGACCTTGGGGCTCTGGACAGCAGTTTGAGGTGTTTCCAGCTGAAAGTTCTGCCCCTGCCTGCTGCAGGGAATGTTCTGTAGATGTATGTTTGTTTTGGGTTTTATCTGAGCAACATGTTAATATAAAATGCTGGTGATTATTAACACACTATGCAAAGAGTTCTTAATGGGTTTAATTGCAAAAACTAAATCATTCTTAATAAGGGCCTTCACTGAATCAAAAAAATCAGAAATGTTTTGAGCATTTTCAAAGCCCTCAGCAGCTACTGTGTAGGGGTGGGTGCCATAAGGCTTCTCCTGGCTCTACCATTCCTCTGAGCTGCTAGCTGCATTGGCAATTCTTTGAGTTTCTCTTTCACTTTTATTTCCAACACTGATTTTTGTTCTTGTTTCTTCTGTGACCCTGTATGTACACTGGTTTTTAGTCAGGACCCTCGAAGATGTAATCTTCCTCAACTGCAGCGATCTGTCCCATCCTCCGTGTCCTCAGTTCATTGCTTTAAATTTACTGGGCAGTGCTAATTCCCCTGCCGTGCCCTGCCACATCTCTCCCCCAGAGCCCTGAGAAACTTCTGGTGGAATCGCTTCGCAGCCTCATGAAGCTGAGTTCTTCCCAACTCCCATGTGCCCCCTGGAGGATAAATACTTTCCTCTTCTGATTTCCTTTTTTTCTTTATCTTTTCTTTTCTTTTGGGGCTTTCCTGCCGTGTCTTTTGACAAGCAGTAACAAACTAATATTTGAAAAGGGAAACGAAGGTTGGTGACACTTCTCAGGGTGATTTCCGCCCATCTGAGGTCCCTTTACATCATTTTGGCATCTTAAAGAGGTTTAACATGGATGCATGCTCTCACAAATTTTATTGCTCTGACTGGCTTTGCTGTAATTGAAAATTACATTCCAGTGAATGCATTTCACTAGATAATAGGCAAAGTCCACAACAGACTTGTAATATTGGTTAGGAAAGAACCTTTTTTCCCCAGTAGTTTACTTTGCTCCAGTGAGGTACAAGCTGTACCAGCCAGACTCGTTTTTCGTGATGATGCACTGTGTCTATGCTCAGAAGTTTTGCTTTCAGAATTGTTCCTCCAAGCATGACTAGGATAAATAAGTTTTACAGTTTCTTGCTGTTATACTATATCATTTTAAAGTTTGAAAAGGGCAGAAAAGACCTTTATTGAATCCTCTCTGGTAATGACATTGTGATGCGATTGCATTCTGATTTGTCTTTGCATTGAAATGCACATATCAGGAAATTGCCTGCTGTTGTTCATAAGGAGATACTTCTGAAGATGTGTTTATTTCTTTACTCTCAATTTGCTCTTAAGGAGCCTCAATAGTAACTGGTACAGCAAAGCCGAATTTACTCTTAGTGCTCTCTTCTGATGGATTAAAATAACACTTGCTCTATTATGAGCAATTTCTACAACACTGAATACAAAAATAGAACTGGGGGAAAATATCAATGTAAATGTGAGGATGTAGTTTCTCTTATTGCACTGAATGAGTCTGTCACTGCTATCTGAGCAGTCCCCGGTTTCCCTTCATCCCTTTTGAACAGCTAGGATTCCTGACTGAAGAACAGTTACCACCAGTATGAGTTTTCTTCCCAACTCTGAATCTTCTAGGCCAAGATCCTCTGATGAGACCATTATAACACAGGTCCTGCAGAAGCCAGCAGTCATGCTGATGTGGGCCATGGTGATCCTGCAGAATAGCTGTAAAAGTCTTTGCTCCCTTGGCTCTGCTTAGCTGATTCTTGTACTGTTGCAGGTTACTGACCACTGCCTTTTTCTTCTTGAGCTTGGGGAGTAAGAAAACCAGTGACGACACCTCAGTTTCTCTGGAGTGACTGTTGCTTTCTCAATATCCTACAGAAATGGGACTTTTAGTGTTTTTGCCACTTCAAGCATCTGGCTTCCAGATAGGCCTTAAGCACGGATTGGCCCCAGGGCTGCTTTACCTCATGCCTTGTCAAGACGCCCCAGAGGCTGTGCTTACAGCTCAGGGTCTGCCAGAGTGCAGGGATCCTGGCGCTCAGCCTTTTCCCACAGATAGGCTGGGTAATGGCAGGCACTGTGCTGGCACCAGTACAGAGCAGGGTGAGCTGTGCAGGGCTTTAGATCTGCTTGGCTTCAGCAAGTCAGCACCAAAAGTGGCTGCAGCTCAGCTAAGGATCTGAGGCAGAGCACTCAGTGTTTGCAGCTTTGTTGGGGTGCAGTATATCTGTTTGATCATGCCTTAGGCTGGATTCTGTCTGGGAGAGGAACTGCTGAAGGAGGATATTGTTTTACATAGATGAATTTGAGAAGCGGTCTTGCAAGCTTCATTGCAGTGGCCAGTACAGTCGGAGTTCCTCACAGAATCTAATCTCCATAGCAAGCAGAGTTGGGCACAGACATTAGACAAAAGGCCAGCAGATTTTTCTGCCTTGCTTTGCAGTGTCAGTTGAGCCACATCAATGCAAGAAACAAGTTTTTATCCTAGAGTTAGACCATGCCCTATTCCAAAACTTAGAAAGGTAAGTGGAGAGAAATGGGAAGGTTATTGAATCTTGACAGACAACAGATCTGCGGCCAAGATACTGAGCCTGTACACTGCAGCCTTCCCTCCTGGCCATGCAGGTAAACAAGCAAGGGGTAGAGAAGGTATAGACACAGTCATGCCTGTTCTCCTTTTGTTTACACAGTTTGGTGGATTTGAGAGACAGAAATGGTGTTTCAGGCTACTTTGATTATGCTCTTTCCTATCAATGGATATTTCTTGGTGCAAATTTTCTTGACCATTTCCTCAAGAAAATATGATGCTGAATCAGCTCCAAGCCATTTTGAGCCGAAAGGAACATTATTATTATTATTATTATTATTATTATTATTATTATTATTATTATTATTATTATCACAGGTGTTAATAATAATAACACCTGTCTCAGAGGAGGATTTTGAAAACCACTAAAACTGATGGGGAAACCCTGGAAAGATCCAGCAGGATCAGTACTGGGTCAAAGACGAATGAACCAAAGACCCTTTCCCTTAAAAGACTGAGGACATCAGTATTGCTTGTGTTTCATAGCAGTGAGAATAAGGAAAACATAGCTCTGTGAGAATGCAGCTATATTTGTTATCACTGACGTTTTGCTGCTGCCATGGCAAAGAATATTAAGACTGAAACACCACAATAGAAGTTAGTAAATAAATACATATCTTCTATGCCTCACTTCACAAAAGAAAAGCATGCTGTCTAGATATGGGACCTGAAACCTGAATTGAGAGAAGCAGAACTAGGCCCTGTTATGAAGAATTGTTATGGGAGGAAAGAGAATTTATTCCACATTATGTAGAATCTCTCTAGAATCTCACTGAGCTAGGGAGTGCAGAGCCTGGAATCCACTTCTCATTCTGGCAGTGCGAATTTGCTGCATTGCCAGTTAATTTGATCTTATTTCTCTGCTTTGTGAAGTTCTAGAAGCAAGGCTAGAATTATGTCAAATAGAAAGGAACATGAGTAATGAAGAATAACATCTCTCTAGATCAGGTGCATCATGCCTTTTGAAAAGCAGAAATTTAAAACATTCTAGTGGAAAGACTTTTAAAAGCCATCCTCTACCTGTTGCCCCAGAGTAAAATTTAATATTTTGACAAAGGAGGGAGGAAAAGGGTTATTTCAGGAATTTCCAGATATCTCTAGTTTCTTCCATCCTTGCTTGCATGAAGACAGACACATAAGATGCTTTACAAGATTTCTTTTCCCTGATTTGTTTTGACATATCATAGATGATTTTAGATACAATAATTTGGAAACATAGAGTTCACCTTTTGGTAGTGAATGCAATGAGGAGTGATGGGTGACAGCGTGGTGGTGAAAGCAGAATGCCCATGGCAGAGTGTTTGGAAAAAGAAGATCTTTAAGGTCCCTCCCAACTCAAGCCATTCTGTGATTCTGTAATTCCTCATTTAAACGCTGAGCCTGGATCTGCTTGTGTTATAATGTTACAGAACTGGAGATGTGGGGAGAGAGGCAGTGGCAGAAATGACAGCCGGCAGTAATGAGGTTGAAAGAATGCACCCTTGCAGCCATTTGTGGGTAACAGAACAGCTCCTGCAGCTAGCAGTACCTAAAATTAATAAATTGTGCAGACTCTGATACAGACCCTTACAGGATCTTTTTTAGTTGTTGCTCATAAAGTTTTCCATGTTTTACATGGATGCTCAAGAAACCCATTTAATTATATTGCCTTAAGAATAACCAAAAATACAAGTAACTAGATTTTTAATTCAAGTTTATTCAGACACTTCTGCTAGGTTTAAAAAGCTGAAGTGGGATAAAAATCATGTTATCTCCCCATGTGATCGACCTGCACAGATATTCCAAAAACCATTTGTCAGGATTGTCTGAAGCAATGTTCAACAAATGCTGACCTGGATATACTAGTCCTCTGAAAAAAGTGTAAACTATATATATGTTGTTTTGTAATGTAATGACTTTATTTTATGTATGCAGTAAGCACTCAGCAGAAGATAAAGTGATGCCTTTTGAAGGTTGACCTAGAACAGAGACTAGACAGAGCAAAAGAATAAAGTAGGTATTTATTAAGAGGCCTCAGATAGATACACCTTGGGCAGCACAACCCAAAATGGCCCACAAAATGGGCGACAGGTCACAGGTTCTCACACTTTTGTAAGTTTGGGTCCATTAGCATATTGGAGCTAATTTTCCAATTACAGTTTTAGCCCATGAAGTCCCATCCTCATTGTTTTCTCTCTTTGGTCCACTGTTGTTTATGGTCTTGGGCCTGAGATCTGGATAGGCTGTCCTTGGGTCCCCAGAGAAGGAATTGTTTTGTCTACCTATTCTGTGGAGAGAGCTTACTGTCCCCTAATCTGAAGCCTAGACTTACACACTAAAGCAGAATAGAATCTGGAAAATGTAAAATCTAAAACCTGAGGCATCAAACAGTTCTTCGTGTTATTGCTTTTAATCGAGAAAGGCATAGAAGATCTTTGGTAGGCAGAAGGCAAGATCATGTCTTAAGCAGGGTACAGAGAAAAGAGAGGGAGAACACATTGAAGTTCAGTAACTGAGAAAGGAATTGCAGGAACTTTTTTTTTCTGAGGCTAACATAGTAGGGACAGAAGCTATTTCCATGTGAAATTCCTGGTCTACATGTGTTTCAAAACTAAAAATCAGGTAGCCTAAAATGCCCAAAAGTCAAAATTGCCATGTGACTTAGGTGAAATTTAATTTGGAAAATGTAAAACCTGTACCTTTTTACTCCACAGTTTTTACTGCGCAGCTGGAATTATGGTCACTTTGGAGAAGTGTGAGACGAAATTTTAGCTCCACTGAAGGACAATGTTAGATTTTACCGCTGTTACTGTTGAGAAGCCAGAACTACTGTGAGAATGGGGACTTCCCATTCAGAAAATAGCTCAGACTGCGTGGTCTGGTCTTGATTCATTTGCTTGTGCAAACCTCACTGCAGTGATGGGAGGAAAATGATCCAACTTAGTTTTCAGATCCAAAGCTAGATTTTCATGTCTGGCAATTAGAACCCACTTCCCTCCCCAAACAACTGTAAAGTTAACACATTTTGTCTCTAGATCTTTAAAAGCTAATAGACATTAAACCAAAAATGAGATACTTCTGCAGTGATTTTTCAGGTTGACAATGATAAAATTTTTTTTAAAACTACACATTTGGTTCTCTGCTTTTTCCACTGATTTCAGCACACAGTGAACTCCACTTTGTCCTGCCTGATTTCCTCTCCCCTTTCAGGGTAATCTTCGTGCCTTTACTAGTATCATTGCACAGAGATTTGCATAAGCATAGCTGAATATAAACATTTCTATGAACAGAGAGTTCTTTTAGTACCTGACTTGTTTCATTTCAAACACAGACATTAATAACCATGCATATATGTACAAGCACCTAGGTGTAAGCATACCATTTCATATTTTATATATGCAGCATTAGATAAAATAGTCCTGGCTCTTTTTCCAAAGCTTTGCTTGATTATTCTCTTTTTGGGTTTTTTTTTGTAAATTACTGGGAAATTGTGTTTTAAGTGATGCATACTTTTAAGATACATTCTGAGAGGTGTATTTATTTCAAATGTGCTGGATTTGAAAAGCAAACAAAGAAAAGAAAAAGGGATCATCTGATCAGCTGCTTCATTATTATTCTGTTTTCCTGATCACTTCTGCCGTAGTATGTAGAAATTGGCTGATTTATTTAAATCCCAGTAACTCCCACAGCATATGGTTCATAAAGTAGCATTTAACATTGTAACACTTCACTGCTGCTAGAAAGACTTGAAAGTAATACGGTTTGATGCTGTTCCTCGAGGAATAATAGAGTAAAACTATCTCTAATATTAAATCAACTGCTGTAAGAGCTGCTTTTGGACAGAGATGGTATTTTCTAAAAGACAACTGACACAAAAAAACTCCCCCCCAAAACCAATCAAAAAACTAACACAACCAGTCTTTAAAAAATCCCCTAGCCCAAAAGAAACCATCCTCAGAAAGTAGATCTTCAGCACTACCTTTTTTTCCCACAGCCTTGTGGAGCCCCCAACCCTGTCTGCAGAAAATGAAAGAGAGAGGGGTGGGATTAATGTGTAATTAAAGGGAATTTGGAAGGCTGAGATGTTGCGGAATGTTAGATCAGTAGCTGGAACAGCATGTGGTGTTCTTTAGGCAGGCTTCATTGAATCCATACAAAAAAAGAAAGAAGGGCTGCTTGCCTGTCTGCTCATTTATCAAACAGCTAGGCTGAACTTTCACAGCTCCACAGAAGTGTTTTACTGTTTGCTGAAGTTTTGTCCCAGAAATTAAAACTGAACAACCTAGTGGCTCTGAGTCTTTGCTGCATTTTTGACATCAGCCACCTTGTGCAAAGCTCTTGGAAACCAATTTAGGTCAATTTTTATGTAATACTAAGGGAAGATGGTTGTACCTTTACTAAAACCCCCCAAAAAGTACTGAAGAAATGGTCAAACATGTGACATTGTAATGTCTATATTTATATAGCACCTTTTGATCTAAATACGTGTTCCAAAGCTTTGTCATCTGTCAGGATTAAATATTTATCAGGGAGGCAAAATGGGTAATGGAGAAAAAAATCTATATTATTTAATCAATTTTAATTGACTTTATTGCTAGTTGAACAGTTATATTCCATCTTGCAGGCTTGTTTTCCTTTAATATTGGTTGGTGTTACACCCAAAGAGGAAGCATTTAGTGATTTATATAACAAAAACACAATTAAAATGGATACAGATTTTAAAAGGAAGGAACTCCTTTGCAAGTAAATCTTCAAGGCTTACTGCACTTTTTGTTGCATGACTGTTCTGGCAGAAGACTTTTCCTACTACAGCAGACCCCAGTGAGAATCTGGTTCAATCCTTGAAGGTTCTGAGCATCTCCTTTCCAGCAACAACAGCAAAGCTTTTTCATCAGGATTAGCCTGGTTGATAGAGTCTCTGGTGACTTAAGGCACAATCTACATTCATTGATTTATTTCCTTAAATGTAACTGGCCCTGAAGAAGTTTTGGTTGCAGTAGCAACATTCTTTTAATGTCTGCTGACACACTAGAGCTTGGATTCTTAATGACATCCTGCTGTTTCTGAGATCCACTTGTTTTCCATAGAGGATGAATTGATTATGAGGTATCTTTACAAATGCCATGATGAGTTTTCTTTGGTAGAGGTGATGCCCCTGTCAAAAACCGAAACTTTTTCAGAGAATCATATTTTAGGACAAGAAGTGTTTAGTGGCTGGTTTGTGAAGGTCTGTAGAGAATTTTGTTGATCCTGCAAAGTGACATAAGTAGTAGGCCAATTCTAAGTACAGTTCTCCTTAGTTAAGAGGCAGAACTAATCTCAGATTTTAAAGGTAATATGTTCTATTCCAGTAACTTCTGAAAGTATTTAAATTAATGGTAGTTAATGAAATCATAGTGAAGTTTAAAATATTTCCCCCCCTTCAGATGTGGAATAAATCAAGAGCTTTATTTCTGATTTCTCCAACCACATATTTCGTAGACATCACAGTACAGTTTTTCTACTTTTTTGTCTTAAAAGTCCATATTAATTTAAGCATTAGTAAGTGTGTGTTTCCATTTGTCTTAATATCAGCTCTATCTATTTGCAGATAATAAGACAACAGTTTCCACAACTAACGACAAGAAGACTCGGAACAAGAGGCCAATCAAAGTAAGCAGTGTATGGTATTATTATCATCTCTGACAGGGCCCCATCTGGCTCTGGCTTTACTGAACAGGGAATGAGAACAGGCAGTTCTCATTTGTGCAGTTGGGAACTTAACTTTGGAGGTTCTATTGTAGTCTTTACATTATCTTATAGATTCAGCAGTGATCCTGCAAAGGTGGTCATTTTACTGATTTGATTAGCAGTATTTTTCATATTGCTTTTTATCTCAACTCACTTTACACAATATAAAGGACATTCACACTCAGGAGTAATGGAGCCACTGTTGGAGGCTGGGAAGTAACAACAGGTTAGCGTCACGTTTCAGTCTAGAGAACAAGTGTCAGAACACTCTTTAAAACTTAGGAAGAACATGCATTGATCTAAACTGAAACTGCTCACAAACCTATATTTAACCACCATTTTTCCCATGTAATGAAATCCAACACACCTTTAGGTGACTAAAGAATTAACTTATTGCCTTGCCCAAAAGATAGGTTTTTCTGAAAACAGTTCATCCTAATTCCAGATTGAGAAACTGATTCAGAATTTAGAATGTGGTTTCTGGGATATTTGACTTTTTCCAATTGTTGATAAGTTGTGATTCTACCAATTCATGTAGAGGATACAACAATGTTTTTACACTTTTTTCTGCTTGTGGACTCCTTGAATCTTTTTGTAGCAAGCATAAGGCCCCTCACATAATAAAATCTGCTTTTCTCGCTAGCTTTCATAGAATCCTACAGAGTAGCAAAAGTGTAGTGCCTATAGATCACAAGTGAAAAACTATGGAAGGGGAAATGAAAATCTGAAGTGGTGTGTTTGAAAAATGTTGTGGGTAAAGCTTCTCTTGCAAAATAAAGCCTGTAAAACACAATATGGCTAAATGCTGAGAATTAAATATGCTATTAGGATGGAGCTTACATACTAAAGCTAGAATGAACTGCTCTTTAAAGAAAAAAAGAAACTAAGATGCTAAAAGAAATGCCATTGAAGACAACTTTACTGTGGCTCTACTACTGTGTGTAGCTCTTCTACTAACTGGTCCATGCAAAGCAGTATTTCTTTGATGGGACAAAATGTTCTTCCCCCCAGCTTGATATTTCCTTAGTTTTTATAACTAAGATTTCTTTTTCTAGAGCAGACATATTTAAGTAGCTAATTGAAATTTCATTTTAGGAATGGTCCCAAATGGAAATTCAGAGTTGCCATAATACCACTCATCAAAGCCACCAGAAACCTCTCAGGTGGAAATTCTGAGCTAGCCCAACAGCATACTAGGAAAGCATGATAGGACCATAATAAGAGAGTCAGGATTTTGTACTGAATATAAGTTTTGTGAAGACAGAGTGAAAGTGTGAACAAGATGCATTGTGGACATATTCATATGAGTACCCCCTATTGCCCATCAAATCATCCTGGCATCAGCTGCAACTTTTGTTACTTGTCCTTACATTAAATGAAAGGAGTGAGGACTGCTCTATTTCCAAACCAGAACTCCTCCACTCCAGGAGTCTCTCAGAGGGCAAGACACTCTTCATCTGCTAACTAGGGGTGTCTTGCAACTCCAAAAGCTGTTTCTTTACTCTCACTGGGACTTAATATTTCTTACACAATTTCCCTGTAACCTGCCCGCCTGTCAGAGCAGCTTTCAGGTCACATACTCCTTTCATGCCACTTGTGCAATGGTTCTGCCCCCTGTCTAGCAAATAGGGTTTCTGTCATGCACACAGAGACTACCTGTGTGCCATATTTTAAGATAAATACTCTCCTTGGTGGACGCAGCACAGCTGTAACTGAGCTTTGGTTTTGTTTTCAGAAACATCTGACTGCATTCCAGTTAATTGTTACATAAAGAAATTTAAGCATTAACACTTCAGTCCCTTTATCACCAACTGTGCTGACCAATTGCTGCCAGTATTATTTTTGTTCCACTTCCCTGCTATTGCCAAAGGGAATTCAGTCATAGAAGTGGTTAAGATTATCTGACTTCACACTGTTCTGCCTTCAGTCTTTTTATAGCACAGCTGCCTTGGAACATTACTAAGTTCAGAGCTGCGTTGGTGGTGCTCATCAGTGGAAAGCTTTCTGTTTTGCAGCTGGTTTATTGATGTGAGCAGCCAGATGCAGCTGTTCTCTGTCACACTGAGCTTAGAAACAGTTCCATCACAGGTGAGCTGTGAGAAGGCTGCTGAACATAAAAGCCAGTTTCTTCCTGTATTGTAGTCTGAAACTCTTCTCTTTCAACTCAAACCTTCAAACAAGGTGTGAGTGGAAGCTACACGGTGTGAAGGGAATTTTGCTCCTTTCTTTAAAGGAATGCTGTATATAAGAGATCAATGAGGGTAAAAAGTATTTCTCTTAAACACAAAACCAATTTTGTTGTCTGCCTATTATTCTTCTACATATCAAACTTTCAAGCCCTGTTTATTGAACTAAGTTGAAGGGTTTTTTTTCTGATAGGAATACAAAAAATAATTGGAGAATAATCTGTGTAAACTACTTCAGTGAATTTTTGCACTTTGGGATAGTAAAATTAACGAAAAAAGAAGCTATGTAAAAAAATTTTGGAGTTAATTTTGCTGCTGCTGTCTGTGTGATTTTAAACTCCATGGAAACCTCTTCTATGCAGTATACTACTAAGTGAAATATACCATGAATTAAACACTGCACAGTGAAATTCTACTACATTTTCCAGGCTTGCTTTTTTTTTTTTTCCTTCACTGATTTAGGGCAAAACTTGATACAGGACTGACTGCTGTTTAAAGTTTAAATTATGTTTAAAGTAATTGAAATTTAAATTATACAAGCCTTTCAGTCCTACATTCTCTTTTTCCCTCTTCCTGCCCTTCCCTGAGCAATTTGTGCTGCTGGCTCCCCAGAGCATTTCCTTTTGGGTTCCCCTACCCCAGATGTAGCACATAGGCCGTGTGTGAGTTTTATGGTCTTTATGTTCAGTGCACACTGCCAGGGACCAAACTGGGCACATAAACTAAGAGCTAGAGGTGTTACCCTTCAAGCTAAAATAAAAGAAAAAACAAAACAAAACTTCTACAGCTGGTGTTGTAACCCTTTGCCATTAGTTACCTGTAAGAGGTTAGGAACATTCTGGAGCCTGGTTTCTTGTACGCAATGCATGTTTTGACCTAAGATCAGATGGGAAAGTTTGGAGCCAATACTATTACTTTCTCAGGTATTGAAGCTAGGAAATTCCATTCATACCATGTCAGTGGAATGTTTTAAGAAATGTCACTTGGATTATTCAATGTTGAGTTCAAGATAGTTTTTATTTTTAATGGAAAGTAGGGAATGCCCTCAGTAAGTATGGCTAGGAACCATGTACTAGAAATTTCCTACATCACCCCAGGCCTCCTCTCAGCCCATGTCTGCTGATAGAAGAGTTTGGGCTTCCAGCTCTTTGCCACTATTTTCTGCTGGGGATTATGATATGCAGAGATCTGTAGGTGAATGACTGTGAGCAGAAAAGGAAAAGTCACCAGTTAGTTTAAACTACTATCACTTACACGCTACTCTTTAATTAATTTCATTGATGACCTTTGTAGAACTGCCTCAAGTGAATTTGTGTCCGAATGAACAGATTTGGTGTCAGCACTCTGAAGCAGTAACTGACTGAAGAGTCAAAGAAGCATCCAGAGATGGAAATTTCTTGTGCCATCATAGTGGGATCCAGAAGACAGTCTCATGATGATCTGATAGGCTATAAGCAGAGAAGGGGAGGATCACTGAAAAATCTGTGTAGGATTTGGCTGAAGCAAAAGTATACTAGCAAAGCAATCTTGTGATGCATTTTGTAGTCACAACTAATTTAGTTGATGGGTTGGGCCCCTGCAGCTGAGAAACTGAAATGAAAGTTAGGAAATTACAGGAGGGCTAAGGTGAAATCTCTGCTGCTTTGATGCAAGAATTTTGCTTGATAACCAGTGCTTCCACCAGCACCTATAATAAAGCTGAGTGGTAGTACAAACTTGTCCCACAAGGCCACCAATCTGTTTCCATAGCACAGCCACACTGTAATTCCCAGAGCAGCCTCACAGACAGAGTTAGTGCTGTGTCCTATCTCTCACCGATCAAAGCCCAGTGCTTGATGCTAGAGTATGAAGCGAATAATTGGAACAAGCCTTTCCCCCCTCTTTTATTTGAAAATTGAAGTGTTTTCAATTTTTGAAACATTTCTGATCAACTCATTTGCAATAAAGACTTGTGCTTTTCAGGGTCCAAACCAACCCTCAACAGCCTGAGAATCAGGGAGCTGAAATAACAACAGAAGGGCTGGTTCAGAGGATCTGTAGCTCTGCTTATTGCTGAACTAAAGGAGCAGCTGCACAGCAGAGCTCTGCCAACAAGTAGCATTAGGATCCTTTTCTTTTTTACTAAGAAGTTAAAAAAGTGGAAGTACATAATTTTCCTGCCCTATAACAGAGTCATCTTACTTTTACCATAAAGATTGAAAATTGGAAGCTCAATATATTACCACAGTGTTCTGCTGCTGAATCAATGCTTGTTAATAATGTATAAACTATTGTTCAGTCTTTTTTGGTGTAGAAATCATTTGCATTATCAGTTTCCCTTGCCTCTATGTATTTTTCTTTAATTTTCAAACACTCTGCTTATAAAATACACATCTCTATGTATCAGGTACCATTATTATGGGATTGCAGTGAAAGAAAACTCCCAGTATTATGATGTGATGTATTCTAAAAAAGGAGCAGCCTGGGTCAACGAGACGGGAAAAAAAGAAGTAACCAAACAGACAGTGGCGTATTCACCACGATCCAAACTGGGAACATTGCTGCCAGAGTTTCCAAATGTCAAAGATCTAAATCTGCCAGCCAGTCTGCCAGAGGAGAAGGTAACACTTTGGAAATCTTTTCTCAGGTTGTCTTGGTTTCTTTTTTCCCCCTGCTCTGGATGAAAGCTTTGTCTTATATATAAAGACTTAAAACAGGAGTAAGTTTAATAATGCCTTAATTTGATTTATGGGGGGCTGAAGTACTTAATTTAATAGGAAGAAATATCTTCTCTTAAAAAGGGGAGCTGACACTATCAGCTGTACAATATTTCTAACGCTCATGTACGTTTTTTTACATTACATACAGCAGGGCAACTTTTAAAATTATGTGACGTTTGAGAGCAACTTTTAAAATATTTAGGGCAGCCCTCTAATCTGTGAACACAGTTGATGGCAAACTGACAAACAGTTCTAATGCTTTCTTGAGTAGAGAGGGACTTAGTGAATTTCTTCTTCTAGAGTAGAAATTCAGAGAATCCTATTTGCACATATGACAAAAATGTTCTGGCTCCTCTTGGCTGAGCTTGCTAGGTTTCTGGTTCTATTCACATGTGTAGTATCAATGTGAAGTAGACAAAAGAATAGGGTTTTTTAGTTCTTTATGTCCTAATTAGGGCCACATTCTCGTCTTTGATCTCACTGAGGCTTTTTGCTCCTCTTACATTTGAAGAATCCTATTGACAGAAAAATCCATGAATTCAAAGGGAGAATTTACTTTTGAGAAGAAAACTCATCTTACAGCTAATCTAAGTACAATTTAACTTATTTCATTATTTTTGCAGTTGCACATTGATAAGATAAGGAAAAAACTTTCTTTTTCTGTGCTCTGTGTTCTGGTATTTTAAAAGAGGATTTCTTAAAGCCAAATGATCTTTTGTGTGTCTCCTTCATTCTTTTTCAGGTTTCTACCTTTATTATGATGTATAGGACGCACTGTCAGAGGATACTAGACACTGTAATAAGAGCAAACTTTGATGAGGTATGGTTAGAAACTGCAGTTGCCGTTTAATGATCCATAAGGTATCAATGGATTTGAGACCTCATTTCGTATGTTGTATTACAGACTTAGGGGTTTGTGGTGCTCAGTGCTTTTCAGGAGCAAGGAAAAATGGCTGTACTTGAGTATCTAATATGTGACTGATAGCACTAAATCTCACTTATAATGCTGGGTGAGTTGGAGGAACAAAAGCAATGAGGATGTTTTTGCCCTCTGTTCTCCAGCAGGATTAAGGTAGCAATATCCCCTTACAAGATGCTGGACAATTCAGTTCTTACAACTCGAGAAGTGTGTCCACCACAACTTTTCGAAGCTTTTGTTGGGACTGAGCTGTCTGAAGGAATTCCTCTCTGTGCTCAGCAGAGCCAGGGCAAGTGTCACAGCAACAACAGTGGGCTCTGCTGGTCTGTTAACAGCAATGCAGAGTGGTGGGAGATTACAGCCTCCCAGATATTCCAGAGAGCCGGAGCTGAACTCTGCAGTTGCTCTGTTGTACTGCAGTGCAGCTAGGAGCACACACACTGCTCACCAGTGAACACCATCTCCTAGAGATGTTTAAGGCTTGTACCTGTTCATACCTCACTGAATTTGAGGGATTGCTAGAAGTGCACACAGACAGCTCTATCATTACAGCTGAAAAATAAAATGTTACTGGAATGCAAGCAGGTTTATATTACATGAGAAGATGGCTTCTTATCTAGGATAACAAATCTGGCTATAGAGATACTGAGGACCTGATTAAAATATGATATTCAGATCCTGGAGAAAAAAAAATGGGTCTTTCAACTCTCTCTTCTGAACAATGGGAGAAAATTCCTTGCTTTTCTTCTTTAATTCTCACATTCTTTTGACTTAAATCTAGTTTTGCGCGACTGCACTAAGTCTAGAATTTTCCATGTGAGAAAAATACTTGACACATTCAGGACATTTAGGTGGACGAGTCTCAGAATAGTTTCTTAAGAGCAAGATGCTGTATTTTATTAGTTTTATCAGGATCTCTGGTAGTGAAGGGGCTGAGCATCAACAATATATAAACGGGAAATACTCTGCTACACATGGTGTGATTGCTTACTTCACTACAGCGTGTGTGCAGAAAGTTATAATTCGTGAATGCTGGTGTTCTGACCCCTGTGGAACTGATCATATCATTCTCTGAATAACACCTTTATAGCCTACATTGAATTTTTTAGAGGTATATTTTGCTGTGTCTGAAATCTCTCCTCTATTTTTGGGGTTTTTTTTTGCTTTTTGCCACTTTTTCTCCACTTTCTTTCATAGTGGAGGAAAGATAAAATCCAGAAGTGTAGTGTTTCTTTCCAAAGCAAAGACAGAAAATGGTATATTGATCCTTGTAAGCCATTTGTTATCCTCTTCTCCCTCCCTCCCTCCCTCCCTCCCTCCCTCCCTCCCTCCCTCCCTCCCTCCCTCCCTCCAGGCCTAGATTGCATTCCTTTGTACACAGGGACAGAGTGCAAAGAGAGAGAAAAAGGCTTGACATGTGGAAGCCAAAGAGCTAAACTCATCAGCCACTGATGAAAGATAAAAATCCAGTGATTTCCATGGGTGTCTCTACTGCAGTGACACAAAGACTCCCTGTCACCAGCCTCGAGTGTCTCCACACCTTTTGATTGATTATCCCATTTTGTGCTGTGTTACAGTACGAGCCTGTGCAGTTAAGGAACATGCCTTGTCTGTGTTGCACCCCATTAGCCCACCTCTAAAATAAAAGCTGTCTAAGCACGATCATTTAAAGAGAATGGTATTTGTGGCCTTTGATTATTTTAATTTTAACATTCCTGCTTCTTCTTGTGATTGCAGGTTCAAAGTTTTCTTCTGCACTTTTGGCAAGGGATGCCTCCTCATATGCTGCCTGTACTGGGTTCTTCAACTGTAGTGAATATAGTGGGAGTTTGTGACTCAATTCTGTACAAGGCAATTTCTGGAGTTTTGATGCCAACAGTCCTACAAGCCTTACCTGACAGGTAACTGACCCCTTCTAGCTCAGCTGTCTTTGTTATATTCCTTTTCTTCAAGAATGACACCAGTTCTCAGAGAGCTGCTTGCTGCCACCCGTTTTCTGACTTTAAATCACAGTGTCATTTGAAAGGAGTTGAAGAGCTTACATGCTCCTCAAAAGATGTTCAGATTTTAACAAGACTTGTATTATCAAAGACTTGGAGGGTTGGGGTTTTTTATGCAATGAAGGATACCACCTACTTTTTGGTTTCTTAATGTTCTGCTAAACCCAAACTGAATTCACTATTCCAATCCATATAGTAGATTTCAGCTGGTCTCCTCCTACCTGGTGTTCATGTGAGTCCAAGAATTCTTGTTCATAGAGGTAAAGCAGGAAAGAGCAATCCACAGCAAAAAAGTGTAATCACTGAGTGTAGTCAACATGTTTTCCCCTCTGGTTTTACTTGTGTGCTCATCAGGAAGCCATCTTTTTCTAAATAGTCTTGTACACCTTTACTATTATTTGACTGATGTGTACTTGACATGGAGTAATTTGTTAAGAGTATTGCTCAAGGAGTTTTTTTATTCGTACTGTGTGTTTAGCCCTTAAGATTTTAAGGTTTCTCTAAGCAAGGAAAATGTTTTCACAATGTTGTTCTGCTCTTCTATGTGCATTTCATGACTGCTAAAGTGAAAGTATTTTACACAAGACATCTGCTATAAGCATAGGCTGTTCTTGATAAGACATGTACATTTTTACAGGCTTTACCCCTCACCCCCCCCAAATCTATTTCATTGGAAGGATTAAACAGAACAGCAGTCCTTTTCTCAAGCTGCTTAGTTCTTTCATAGCAAATAAGGAGAGACTTGAGTGTGAATATAGACTTTTGTAATGCATATAAAGGGCCAGATTGTGGCTATTAAGCCATAGCCTGCACTGGAGGGGGTGAAGAAGGGTCTCATTGCAATGGAAGCTCCTGAAGGAAATCTTGCTGACTCAGCCAGAATCCTCTGAGATACTTCCTGGGAACACATTCTGGCTATCCAGAAAAGGCACTTTTTAGTGAGCCTAGCAGTTGTCAACCATCCCCTGTTCTCTTTGGGTGTTTCTGTGGAGCAGAGCAGGCTGATGTTTATTTTACTGCCTTGTTTTCCATGCAGTGTACTAGGAGTACAAACAGAAAAAGCTTCTTGGTTGAAAGGGTGAAGTTCCTTGTATCTTTTCTCTCTCATTTTTGCATTTCTAACATTGCTACAGGCAGTGCAGCTTTGTCTGTCAGAGCCAACTCTTAGGATCCTCTGCACAACACTCTGCAACTGTTCCTGGGAACTGTCATTTTTTACTGAGGATTCCAATGAGAAGGGCAGAATGAGCTGCCTACCAAGTTTAATAGGAAATGATGGAACCATCAGGAAACGGTAGCAAGAAAGAAGAGAGAAATTTCACTTGTCTGGGAAAGTTCCAGTCCTGTGAAGGGCTAAGCAGGCAGGTCCTGCTGTACCTCCAGTTCCCACCCTTGTGTGGGCTTGGCCTGAAAATTCCTCCCCACCACCATCATCTCTCACTAACTGGCTCTGGCCTGCAGCAGAATTGCTGGTTGCTCCACTTGAATATCCCCTTGTACATGTGTATAAATGTGGGCATAACTGACCTGAAATCCAAGCTTTGATTTACTGTCTTCTTTAAACAGTTGTGAATTCATATTTGTGGAGAGTGGGAATGATTTTATTTAAAATAAAAATACTGTTTGTAAGTATCAAAGCAATTGCTGAACAGAGATGGGAAGTTTTGACCATGGTAATAAATTTTGCCTTTCTTGCAAAAGTTGTCTGAAGTTTCAGAAATTTTTCTTCATGCCTACAAACCAAAATATATTAGCAACACTGTATAATAATGAGTTGTAAATAAATGACTCATGGTCTTCACACGTTCACAGCTTTTATAGTGCAATGCACAGAGTAAACATGGTGTGATGTTGTGATTTCTTTTTTCAGTTTGACGCAGGTGATCCGAAAGTTTGCAAAGCAACTGGATGAGTGGCTGAAAGTAGCTCTCCATGATTTACCAGAAAACCTACGAAATATCAAATTTGAGTGTATGTATTACTCAATTTCTCTCCTGTTAAACTGGGAAGGATAATGTTTATTGATCACAAATTAATTGGAAGTGAGACTAGTGTTCTTTTAGGAATTAAAACCTGTCATCATTATAAATCTTGCATTCACTTAGAATCTCCACTTGTTAATGAGAACTGATCTCATTTAGTGAAATGAGGCACCATTCAAAATGAGAATTTCTTTTCCTTTCTTGTGGATTCTGATAAGAAATTAATTTTGTTGATAGTAAGCAAACATTAAGGATGATATTAGGCAAGGAAAATTATTAAACAAACCCTTAGGCTAGCAGAATTTGAATACAGCTTGAGGCCCTTGCTCAAAAAAGTGCCAGAGTTAGAAATGAAGGAGATCAAATTACCCTGTCACCACAGGAAAGGGCACTAGTCCTTTTCAAATGTGCTTTGTAGATGCCTGCAGTGCACATCACCTATTGATAAAGCCTGCTTTATTTCACAGCTCTCAATTCTTTGCCTTTCATGAGCACTAAATTCCACACCACAAAGTTAAAGGGGAAAAAAAAAAACTAATTTAGGAGAAGGATTAACTATTTTGATCAGCGTGGAAAATTAGGTGAATATGTTACTGAGAACAGTCATGGAAGTTGGAACAACTAATTTCAGGGTGTTTTGAACTGTTTACTAATTTGTTTTAAAAATTAAACAAAGTCTGAACTGCAGATATGCTTTACCACATCTTTTTTCAGTTCAAAAATATCAAGAATCTTCAACAGCAAAATCTTTGCCAGTCGTACAGGCAGACAGAAAGAGATGGACAGTGCACTCTCTAGTCCTTCTCAATCCATATTTTTTAACTGCCTTTATGCATAGAATGGAGGGAAAGCTTACTCTGTGACCACATATAACATCTCTTTGGATAGATCTGCAAATAGAGTCCTTTCATATAAGAAAAATACTGTGTGCACCCTGACTTTTACATGAGACTTTGTTGCTTCTGCAGCTGTTTCCTCATCATCGGAATTTGTGCCAGTGGAGGTACTGACAGAAGGAACTGCAAGCTTTGGTCATTTTTGCACTTCCCAAGACACTGATTTCAGACAAAGAAGTGCACAATATAACATTTTAAAAGCTCATTTTTCAAGAATAGGAAATATCTTAATACAAGGCCCATATCACTTGCAAACAAAGAGCTAAACTGGGAAAGAGGACTGGCAAGTACCTCCTGGACCATTTCAGCCCATAATGTATTAGTATGTCATGCAAATTGTTTTCAGAAACTTTGATCAAATTCTACCTGAAACTGGATCAGAGTTTAGCCCCTACTAGTCCAGTCAAAAGGCTCCTCCAAAACTTAATTGCATGAAGATTTAGTAGCCTTTTCTCATTTCCACATACAGCGTAGCTATTGTTATTTTATGCGCAATTTTTCTTGCACCAACAATTTTCTTTCTGTTAAATAGTTCTTTCTGTTCTCTAGCTCCTTTGTGTAGCAAGAGAAAATTTGCTATGCTGAACAAGCAAAACTTTTCCATGATCCTGTGTTTCTCTTGTCATGTCATTATTCACAGCGTCTATAAATAATTGCTTGTAATATGCCCCAGTAAAATTGATTGAGATTTAAGGGTTTAGGTCAAGGTTTAAATTAAGTTAAAGCTGGGCTAGCTGAGTGCATTTCATGTAGCCAAAATTTTGTATAGAAAACTGGATGTATATTTTGTTGTTGCTGTTGTTCTTGTATAATTTAATACCTTCTGAAGTAATTATCCTTATTTAGCACAGTATGTAAATATGTATCTCTTCTTTCCTGCAGTGTCCAGAAGATTCTCACAAATACTACGGCGACAGACATCACTAAATCATCTCTGCCAAGTAAGTATTTCAATTACCCAGATTTGATGAATGCCCTTTTTACTGACTTTTCAAATAATTTTATGAGTTGACAGGTTGGACTTTATTCAGAGGAGGAGATCACATTAGCAGTTTGTCTCCAGCTTTTCTAGATAACTGGCAACCCCTGATCACTAAATTCAGCAGGGTACTTTCATGAAACAAAATTATTATTTGGTTTGAAGAGATGGTTCATTTCCAGGAAATAAATGAGAGACATTCCATTGATTTCAGAGCTGCTTGTATTAGGCCAGTTGCAAAGCAAGAAAAATTTATACATGCCCAACAATACATTCCAAGTCTAATTGTATGTTATAAATGAAATGCAAATTAGTAAAAGGGGAAACAGCTTAACTGGGTTTTAAATAGACTTGTTCTTGTAACCACAGCAAGTGAATATAGAAGCTGCTCCAAAGTGTTTGGTTCTCCCCAGTTTACATCAGAATTACCTGTAAAAAGTCATGAAGCCAAATTCTATATAGTATAAAAAGGGAGAGACTGCATTGAATTAATTAATATTTCATGCATTTATTGGAGGGGATAGGTTTTTTCCCCTGTCACCTAAAAGCTCCACTTTTGGAAGGTGTATCCAAAACCCCAGGTTAACCCTGTGAGGGGTGAAGCCCACAAAAAGAAGCTCTAGGGAAATAAAAAAAGACTCCTGCGAGGAATTTTTCTAGGTTTCTTCTGCCATTATTTTAGTGGTGGTGATAGAGATACTTGAGCTGCCTTTCCCCAAATACCATAGATCATCACTGCACCCTGGAGGTCCATAGCCATTCAGAGGAAATCAAGATAAAGAAACCACAACCTTCTGCATCAAACATGGGATCAAATCTCTTAAGTGGAGAACTCTTCAAGTGCATCGCTCCCTTGGGGAAGCTGATAACCTTGCATCTCTGCTTAACTTACAGAGATCTGTGTATATGACCATGGCCTTGTGTCACTTCCTTTACTCTGTCCATCCTCCTCATTACCAGCAGCAGATCCCTGTCTCAACCAGCCAAGACACGGACCTGATGAGGAGGTCTCATAACCTTTGCATGTGGTTGAGGGAAGAATGAGAGTCTTCACAGACTGGGAGAGGGGAGGGTGCAAACCTGAATGGGGTTTATTTGGTATTGGTTTGATTTTTTTTGTTCTGAAGCTTGAAATGAAAACCAGCAGAGCTGTTAGAGATTGAGGGGTCTAGCAATGGCAGCATCAGATTAGTGTTGCTCATTAGAGTTTGTGGTGGATGCAGTCAAAATACTTGCAGTTGATTAAAGCAGGCAGAATGACTGAAGAGTTCTCTTGTTACAGGGCCCTGTAATATCCATAAGACATCAATTTGGAGGGTGGGGGTCCATGAGGAGAATCAACTTAGTGAGCCCAGCTAAGGAAGCGTAAAAGGGGATAAAGCCTATTTTATAACCTAATAAAGCATGAACTAATGAATAGATTGGATTGGATTACAGGCATCAAGAACAGTGATCCACAGTGCAGACATCACGTTTCAAATGCTGGAGGACTGGAGGAATGTGGATCTGAATAGCATTACCAAACAAACCCTCTATACTATGGAGGACTCACGGGAGGAACACAGAAAGCTCATCATACAATGTAAGAGCAGAATCTTCAAATAAAGCCAGGTGAACTTGGCTTCCTGCTGCAAAGCTCAGAGAAAGTAGTGCTGGTTTTTCAGCCATTGGTTTGCTTGGAGGCTTAAGATAAATATAGAGACATTTACCAAAATGTGAGGCAAATCCCTGTCAAGGTGTTACGTTTTGGGGCACAGATTGGGCACCATTCCTTGATGCATTCCTTTCTAGTACCCAGAACAGACAATGGCACAAAACTAGCACCCAAATTCAGGAGGATTTTTTCCATGAAGCTGAGCAAATTAAATCTATGAGTTAACCATTGAAGGTGTGAGTCCCATCTTTCATGCTGTAGAATTGCAGGAGAATTGTCTTTTGAATGACTTTAACACTTAAGTGGCCGTGTATTTGAGTCCCTTGTAAACTTGTTTATAAAAAGCTCCTTTTTACACAACGTTTTCATAATCAAGAGCATTTGGTGGGATAAGCTTTTACCCTGAATTGTTATGACTAAATAGAAGTCCCATATCAATCAGACAAGCTCATTGGATAATTTAGCTTCTGTCTAGTATAGTGAACGGTATGGACTTGAAAATTACTTTGGAGAAATTGGAAAATTGGTTTTGCAATTAAAGGCCTTTTGCAAGTACAAGATATTCCTTTCATCCTGCAGCAAGTGTTACATAGTTATAAGATCAGGTGTAACCCGAAGCACACTGAGTTTTGTTATTTTGAGGCAACAGAGCTTTGTCTTTAACATCTTCCACATAACCTCACTTCCGGTGAACCCACCTGCTGTATTGCCATCTCTCTCCTGAGGAGGACCAGTCATCTTTTACCCAGAATCTGCCTGAACAGGGCACAACCCAGGCAACCACGTGCAGGAGCCCAGCAAGTGAGGTAACTCTTTCAGGGAGTGGCTAGGAAGACAAGGGGTGACACCTTCACCTGTACCCTGGACCCTGCCAGGTTGACTTTGGCAGTCATCCCAGTGTGTTAACACTTGAATTCTTCTCCTTTGTTCAGGGATGGGCCTTGCATTCTCTGCTAGCTCTGTTTTCCAGGGAGAGGTTCTTGGTATTCTTTCCTCTCTTTCTTAACCCTTGATTTCATTTCATAGCCCTCTTCCCTTTTGAGGAGATAGAAACTCGATGTGGCAGCAAAGGAGGTAGCATGAAGTGAGACTGAAGTCCAGAAGCTGAGTAAATCCTTCTGTCATCTGTTAAGTTTTCAAGATCTATCCAGCATCCTACCACTGGCAAAAAAAAAGTTTTCAAAGTCATACTCCCTAGTAGCAGCAACATTTTTGGCTGCCATTCAGAACATCCTTAATGTTTAAGGAATCTTCTTGCGTATGTGCTATTAGTGTAATAAAACCAAACAGAATTTTCCTCAGTGTTGTTGGATTTGTGCAAGTTTTTCTAGGCCTATGTAGTCCAATAAGATGTTATTCAGAAATGGTAAGTTAATATCTCATAAGATGGGATGCCAATGAGGTGTTCAGATACATATCTGAGAATATTCCAGAACTTAGATTTTTTCCCCCCGTGTTTGTTGTTTATTCTACTTGACTTAAGATTTTTTCACTATGCCTTGTATGACTTATATGGCATCAATTTAAGGCCTATTTTCATACTCTTGTTACTAATAATCAAGGAAGTACAATTTCATCTACTATAACTAGAGAACAAAACCCCAGGTTTATAAGACTATAAACAAACTGATGGAGAAACAGAAAAAACACTGGATATAAGAGAACCTCTTCCCTGTTCTGCTGGACTACCTACCTCTGACACGATTTCTGCTTTATTCCCTCATTCTTAGATCCTGTTGAGGTATTTTTAACAATCACTAAAGGCTAAACAACTAATTTTCTCAAATAGATTGTTATACACAGTTGCAGTGCTTCAGCAGCAAAGCAGGCAACTGATTTGTTTTTCTGCTCTTGCTCCCCTCTTTGCACAGCATATGAATTACTTCATCTGTTGTATCAGGCAGTTTTTGTCCAGCCAAATACTCAGGTAAGGAGACAACATTTAGATTTCTCTGTGATCCTGTTCTGAATAAAGGGAGGTTGCCCATTCAATAGAAGAATGAAAGAAGAAAAGGGTGGCACAGGCATCATTTCCCTTCTTCCTCAACTAATGTTTCTGGTAACTCAGCCTTTCCAAGTCTCAGTTAAACAAAGTTGTAGTCAGGTGTTTAGCAAATGCATTCCTGCTCATCCTTCTGATCCAACAGAATCAGGGAGGTGTTTTTGCATTATTTTTGGATAGCCTCTCTGGCTCATCTCCTTAGCTATCATCTCTATGCTTTGCCTCCTCCACTGCCTTCACTATCTTTCCTATGGAGAGAAATTCCTTCCTCCTGTTATTTATAATTAGTTGTAAATGGAATTGCTTAGCGCACTGAAGTCATCCTGTAACACAGCAGGTAGAAAGTATCTTTCATCTTGACCTACTGGGCCTTTTATCATAGCTGAGTTGAAGAATTAGTTTGTTAAGATATCAAAGCACATAATTCTTTGTCTTCCAGCCATTGGTTCTCGTATGTAAATGAGACTTGAAGTTTTAAGGACTGCAGTTGAATGACTTTTTAACTTTTTGTATTGAAATATTAATATGTGTACTTTGAAAAGATCAAAAAGTATACAGGTTGCCTTTTGCAACTCTTTATAATAAGGAGAGTATTTCTGCACTGATAGCAATTTGTTTTGAAGAAGAAGTTTATGGACATTGTGTGTGTGTGTCTGGCATTGCAAATAGATGATTTGCAGCAGTTAAATCATGTTTTTGCAACTAAAGCATTATACAGATGAGGGCCCTATCAACAATACTCATTCACTTGGTGCCTAGAAGATTCTTTATGCATTTCTAAATCAATTTCATGCATGACATTTTTTCATCACTGGGGCCAAGGCCTAGTGTCTCACTCTTCATAGAGAACACCATAAACATTTCACTTCTGGGCACACCAGACAACTTAAATAAAAACCACTAATTTAAAAAAATAGGTTCTGATTGGCTTGCATTAAAAAAAAATTTCAATGACTGCATCACTTTCAGTAGAAACAAAGTAAGAGACCCAGCAAACTTTTTGAGTCAGTACCAGGAAAGATGCATTTGCTTCAGTTAAGTAATGTATTATAAAAAAACCACAGTAAACTTGTGATTCTTTGGGCAGCCTTTTGTGATTTTTCTTTTGTTTGAAACAGAATCCGCATTCTAAGGTGGGCTTTTTTGTTTGTTTTGTTTTGTGTGCCAGTGTATCAGGAGTTTGATCACCTTTTGGAGGAGCAGTCCCCCATTGAGTCATACATCGAGTGGCTGGATTCCATGGTGGATAGATGTGTTGTAAAGGTTGGTAAGGAGGAGTGAGTCACTGATGTGCATTATGATCTCTATTCAGGTAATAAATTTTTAGAAAAAGTAAAATTAATAATCAAAAAGAAAAAAAAGGAGTTGGTAATGAGCAGGACTAAAGCAGTAGTGGGCAAAATCTCACCGGTTTTCATGGAGAATTGCTCACATTCAGGATTTTGCTATATTCTGCTCTTGTTTATTTTATTCCAAAAGATAGTATTAAAAAATGAACAGGGTTGAGGTTTCCAAACAAATCAATATTTCCAGAGATATGGAGAGATTAATTCAGAGTCAGAGTCATCCTAGTGGTATAGTGCAAAGAAAAACATAACCTGGCCTTTTAAGATTTTAATGAACAGGATCTCTAAGCTAGCTAATTCATCTATATACAATCAAATGTGAGAATGAATGTCTACGTTACCATTCAGTCAAGGACACATTTATGTTCCTTTTGAGCTGATATGAAATACCAAAGAGTTGTATTTTATTTTCATTAAAGTACATGCAGAACAAAGCTTTAAAGCTGCTAACAAAGCTTTAAAACATAATTTCAAAAATTATCCAGCATCACCATAATTTTACATAGAGTATGAAAATGTATAACTGACTATTTTACCTTCCGTTACTTCTGTATATTAGGATGTTCTGTTAGAATTTCAACTCTTCATTCCAGTTGTTAGGGCTCTGAAGTAAAACCAGAACAAATCAAAATATGCTGCCTCTCTCTCTGCTACAAAATAGCCATATAGGAAACAAATAATTATCCAGATTACTTGAAATACTTTGATTGTTTAGGGGAACCTCTCTTCTAGCCAGTGGAATGCAATTTGTAATTCAGGCCAGAGCTGTTAATTTTAATAAAGAACTTGACATGAATTGTAATAAATGAAATTTAGTTGCTGATTAGGTGAATCTAATATTTTAACTCACATATGGCTATAATAAATATATTTTTGAAAAGTTAATTCCTAAAGTGTGCTTTCTGGAAAATATTTCTCCCAGTAAAATGACTAAGCAAATTCACAAATATAAAAATGAGAAGGAACAAAAAACTTTATATTCAATATTAAACCTCATTTGAGATAATAATATAAATTTGCAGTGTAGATCAAAGATTGATTATAAATTGCTTCCTTCACTAGGAAGCGAGAAGGAACATGTTATTAATAGGTTAAGATGAAGATCAGAGCAATTTTTTTGCAGTCCTTTTGTCATGTATAAAGGAGATCCAGTCTTGAATAATACTTTATATTGTTTCCTCTTTCTGAAGGTTGTCCATGGTTATAAAGTGGTTTTCTGTTTAAGACCATTTTGAGTTCGGCTTTTCTAATTTGTAGTGTGTATTTTAATGTGAAGATGATGGTAAGTAGTTTTTCAGTATATAAAGAGAAGATGGATATATGCATCATTCAGCTGTTTTGCTGGTAGAAATAAAAGTTTCTCCATGTCAGACACATCTCTCTTCTTGCAGGTAGCTGCCAAGAGACAAGGCTCTTTGAAGAAAGTAGCTCAGCAGTTTCTTCTGATGTGGTCCTGTTTTGGCACTCGAGTGATCCGGGACATGACTTTGCACAGTGCACCCAGCTTTGGTACTTAAATTTTGTTGCAATAATTGCATGCCACAGTCAAAAAAGTTTCTATACTAGCTTGTAATGTACATTTTAAGTGAAAACATAATCAGTTTTCACACGTCCAGTGCTCAACTAAAAAATAGGTTGGGGCTATTGACATTTGGAAATAACGCTTAGACAGATGTTTGTCTGCAGGCTGCAGCCAGGGGAGATGAAAATGTTAATGTTGCTCTTCCTCCCATTTGCTGTTAGGAGCTGCAGGGATCAGTCACACGGCAGCTGGGGGAGTCCATTACAGGAGCATTCCCTAATGCACTTCAGTGCAAAGTGAGCCTGCTTACCCAAACCACTCTGGCCACGTGTTGAGCCGAGAGAGATGACTTTGTGCTGAAGTGGACGGAAAGCTCTCCACTGAAACACTTTGCCAGCTCTCCTCTTAAAGGACTTAGCATTTGAAACTGGTCTTTTCAATGTGAGTGTGCTTCTATAACCTGGAGAGGGTCTCTTCCATTTCTTAAGAAGTCAGTTAGGATGAAAAAATAGATTTTTACTTTTTAAATGAAAAATCTTGTTGCTTTTCCACTTGAAATGGGGCTTTGTCCTCGGTTACAAAAAATTCAAATTAAAATCAGTTAAAAGCAAGAATGATTCAACTGGTGTACCATGAGTGTGAACATTTAGTCACTTGGGACCACACTTTGTATGAGGGATGCTTTTTACAAAGGCACATTTGTCTGAATATGTTTCTAGAAAGATCAGTAAAGAATAGTGTTATATGGGTACTGCATTGAACAAATGCAAGGTTTTCTGTTGGCTGAGCTTTGGTTTCCTTTGTGCTTTTAGAACCATCTAATAGTATAAATTTGGATACTGTCAGTGAGATACAATATGCTATTTTTAATATGTTTTATATATTTATAATACATGTAATATTTATTTTTATAACATGACTATATTTTAACCTGAAGCTACTTTCATTTCCATTGTAAAAGAGTTTTCCAAACAGGTGTTAAGGACATCAGGATAGTGAGTGTCCCCAATGTGATTCTACTTTTCAGCAAAAACCACAAACCTGTTCAGGTGCAATGCTAGTGGAGGCAGGAGGAGCCCTGAAGTTTTGAATATCAAAACCCTATCCTTATCCTATCGGGCAGCAGCCTGGGTTATCCCTACACAAGTGCCATAAATTTTATTTAGCTATGGACACAAATTTATAATAGTCTACATTAATGATGCTATTCTTTCACTGCAAAGCCATTTGACATATTGTTTGAGAATTAGAGTTGAGCAAGTTCCAAAAGAATAACCCCTGAATGTAAAAAGCTCAGAGCTAGATGGCAGAAACTTTCCTGCATCTAATTTATACAGTTCTTTCTAGATTTTCAGAATTATTGATATATTAAGTGAGTTTATGGAGAGAAACAAAGACTGATTTGCTGTTCTAAATATTTACATATAGTATACCTTTGCTCTTAACTTAGATAAAATGTTTTGCATTTTTACTGCATTGGGAACTGTTTCAGTGGACTTATTTTAATTTTTTTTTTCTACCTTAAACAATATGTAGACTCAGATGCTCACAGTGTAATTTTTTTTAAAGTGAAATAATGTCTTAGATGATTGGATCTTTACTATGTGCAGTATATTGTTACCTTTGAAACAGATGATTCCAAAATCTGATTGAAGGAAGTGGTAATACCTGGCACTGTCGTGACTGGCACAAAGATTTGATCTGCAAAGCTTTTAAGCATGGTGGCAGGCTGAAACAATCTCTGGCAGAAAAGAAAAGCTGCTCTCTCTCTTTTTCCTCTTTCTGCCTGCCTCCCTCCCTCCCTGCCTCCCTCTTTTCTGCATATGCATATCAAAGGCACAGTTGGTGGCGATGTTTGGGTAATACACCCAGTGTATAAAGTAACTAATTAGTAATAGAAACTCCATTATTTTCTCCAGATCTGGAAAGTTCGCTGTTGTTTTGCTACTTACACATAATTGGTGTATCTCTTAACAGAAGCTGATACTTACTGTGCCTTGGTTGGGCATTTCCAAGATTTCTGTTAACCCTTGAAAATTAGAGCCAAAAGCTATTTATTGTTGTAACTACAGTCTTTTGAACGACTTCTTACCTTTTCCTAAACAGGCTATTGATTTGCTTACAACTGGATCCCTTTCTGTACTTAAATATAGACTTGAAAGGACCAACAGTTTCATGTGAGAAACAGTAGCTTGCAAACACAGAATAAATTATGGTCCACTGTGCTGAATAGCCATTCACTGTGAGGCTGAAATGCATGCCTTGATATCAGTTTCACTCTATAGCTTTTACATTTCATTCGACTTACTCAAAAATATAAAAATATTGCATTCATTGCACTCAGTACCAAAACTTTGTTTGTCTGGTGTCTTTCACACAAATTCTGGGCTCAAAAACTCTATGCAGAGCTTAAAAATACTCAGTGGGAGAAATAATAGGAGAGGAAGAGAGAAATTCAAAAGAGTGACAAGGGCACTGGAGTGTTTTTAAATGCTGCATTCACTATTGCCAACCCCAAGTCTTCAAAACAAAGTGTTAGACCCCCCCAAAAGACATTTCTTAAAATAGCAGATCTTGGGTTCTTGTCGTTTGCTTGCTAGCAGTACAGAGTTTAGAGTTTGCACTTCCAAATATTTTATGAAAATACAAACAACTTTCCTTTTTTTTAAATAAAGGGTGAGAAAGGAGTTTGATGGAAAATAGTAAACACCCTGAGCTTTATACCACCACATGAAGTTTGCCAGCATTTTAGCGTGTTTTTCTTACCTTGAAGTTACTTCTCAGTAGTAACTGCACTAGAGTCAATAGAAACTTTCCACTGAAAAACTGTAAAGTCAAGAGAAGAGCGAGCATTTTGTGGAGATTCTTGAAAATCTAGGTTTCAACTGGGGAAATCCTAGGTCAGTAACATCAGCCATGTCTGCTGTCTCTATTGCATCACTAAATCAAATAGGACTTCATTCAACAAGACTTGGAGCCCAAAGGATTTTTAAAAACAAGTTCTCTGCAGTAGTTTAGTCAAGATCCCCACTTTTTACCCTCGAAGGTCTAGGGAAACCTGTTACCATTTTGATCTGCTTAGTCACATGAAACAAGAACTGGATGCTTCAGGCTCACCAGCAGCCAGAGATTTCCTCCCCATGGCAGAAGTGCTGCAGTCAGATGTGTCCTGTTTCTGTGCTGCCTTTCCCAAGAGCACAGGGGCACATGTTCGTGTCCCAGGGTGTGTGTCCAGCTCATATCAGTGACAACAAAACCATGCAGGCATGGAGGGAGAGAATGAAACACAAAGACCATCAGGGTCACAAAGAAAAAGAGTGTGCTCAGAGTTACTCTGAAAGCTGAACTGCCAGCTAGAATTGAATAATGATATTGGTCTTTCAAATCACTTCTGCCCTACAGCAGCATGTTTGAATACATTAGTTGGAGTAGAGTTAGTTGTGCTTCATTGTGATAAAAGCTAATATCTCAAGATAAACCTAACTTTCCTGTGAAGAAACCAGTCATTATGAAATTCAATTTAATTTGAAACTTTTTTGATCTTTTCCCCGTGGAAGTATTCTTCCTCAAATGCAATAATGGAATTTCCAAAGAAATACCTCCATGTGAGGTATTCTGGGGGGATTTTGTCTGGCAGTAGTTGATCCTTGTTTCTGCCTCAGATGATGACTTTTCTGTGATTTAAGCTAGCCGCTGGACGAGCTATTATTTTAACCTCACTGTACTTTACTTCTCAGAGTTACTTAGTGACCTAAATGAATATGTGTTAAATACTCAGTGCAAGTCTAAATGAACAAAAGAGCTTTAAAAAACCCAACCCATTGTATGATAAAGTGCTGTCTGGAACAACTACAGGTACTTAACGTCATGGAGTCTATTGCATAAATTGAACAAACTCCACCTTGATACTTGTCAATGTCCCCCTGCTGATGGGTGTTAGTCCTTTCAGAAGGGCACAGCACAATATCTCAGCTCTGATGTTTTGCTTCTCTTATGTATTCCTCCAAAATGTATCTGTGATCTCTTCTTACACATCTTTTTTTTTTCTTGTGATTTGTGATCTAGGGCAAACATTTCTTCACCATCTCTGATACATATGCTTTATAAATTATGGGAAGCAACTCACTTCCTTTCTGTGCAGGTAGTTCAGAAAATTATTACCGGGATGTGTCACTAAGGCAGCCAGTTTGAGATTCTTCTTCAGACAGAAAATGGTACATCCTTTAGACAGTAGGGAACAATTCTACTGTAGAGCAATTGCCAAAAAAAAATCAGTGCTAATGTAGGAGAAGAATCCTTTGAGTGGCAGCTCTCAGCTAGGTAGTCTTCTTGCACCCTAAACCACAGCTGGTTGTAGAAGCCAGTATAAATCTGGGAATGAACAGTTTGCTACTCCCTGGTTTTACTTTGACCTCTCTTACCTTGAGTAAGAGAGGTATTTCAGTACATGGAGGCAGTCTTATTCAGGGCTGTTTGTGTGGAGTACTGTAACTATTGGTTTAATGAGTGTATTGAGACACTCAATGGCTTTTTTTGTTTGTTCACTTTATTACCAGGGTCTTTTCACCTTATTCACTTGATGTTTGATGACTACGTATTGTACCTGCTAGAATCACTCCATTGTCAGGAGAAAGCGAATGAGCTAATGAGGGCAATGAAGGGAGAAGGAAGCACAGGTGAGTCTGTTCTTTTATTCATTATTTGTTGTTTTATTTCACTGTTTTTTCTACTTTTTATGTTAGGACATATTTTGTTCTTATCTAACCTGCTGAGCCTTATCCAGGAGCAAAGCACTTCTGTCATGATGTGAAATAAATTATTTGGGAGGCATCCCTGGTTAATTCTGAAAGAGAACTGCCTGCTTCACAATGTCATCTGGATATCTGAAAACCCATTCCTAAGCACTTACTTGGTGTTTCAGTAAGAAATTTTTGTACCGAACCTTTTATCTTAGTTAATCTTTCTAAACCACCATTGAATTTCAATGGACACAGTGTTAATAAGTTCACTGACATCAGTGGATTTGTACCAGTCTAAATAAGAGGAAGAGATAGCAGGAGTGAGAAAAGACAAATGGCAAAGCTGTTGTTTCTGGTACACTTACATTTTAAGTGCCTGTATACAGAAGTGGATTTTGAGTCCTGCTCCACTCCACAATGCCTTGCCAGAACAGAAACAAGCAGGGATTGCTTTTAGTTTTTTCTGCTCTGGGAACCCCCTTGTATGAGAGGTCCTCCGTGATCTTCCTTACTTCCATCTCCCATTAATTTTGGCACATTAACCCTCTCCATCATCTTTGAAAGTTTCATTCTCCATTTTAGCTGTGGCTTAATTTATCACCCTGTAGATTTATGGGAGAAAAACATTTCAGTGATTAGGGTACTGTCTTCTGTATGGTGCAAGACTTGAATTTAATTCGTTGCCCTGCCATAACCTCTTGGAGCTTTGACAAACAAGCTGCTTATTCTTGCATATTTTCCACATACCTTTAGCAGCTAAAACTATCCAGAATATCCTCCTTTTTTAGTCAACAAAGAAAGAAGATCATGGCCCAAAGCCACATGAATGCTCTGGAGACTCCTGTTTCTTTTAGAAATGTAATAGTACATTATAGGAGTACAACAGTTAAACTGTCCATGCACCAGTTTCCTGCCTATGCAACAGGAAAAATTGCTCTTTCCTTTGAGAGGCCTTCTGGAGGTACAATGAAGGTTGTAATGGTGAATATTATAGAAGTACTTCTTTCAAAGATTTGTGGTTCCTGCTCAGTATTTCTTGAAATACACACTACAGTACCTAACTGCTTGCATTTTTTTAAGTTTCTCAGTGTTCCTTGATGCTACCTTTAGCTATGTTTGATGGGTTTTCTCTCATTCTGCAGCAGAAATACGAGAAGAAATTATTCTCAGTGAACCAGCTGCTCCAACTCCCTCCCCAGCACCATTCTCCCCAGCTAAATCTGCTACATCTGTGGAAGTGCCCTCTGCCCCATCACCCATCAACAACCAGTCCCCAGAGTATGGTGGCATAATAGCCACTACAGGTAGGTTGGTTGGCTTCTGGCAGATAAATCTGCTTGAGGGTGGCTTTTGCACTTGGTCTCCTCAAATTGAGCCTCAGAACGTGGTGTATTGGCTTGCAAGATATGACAAGCCTTCCCAAGCCAGAAATCTGTTCTCACTGTATCCACACATGATGTGCAGTCTACCAGGAAAAAGATCTAATGTTTTATATGCCTGAAGGAAGCAGGCCAAATATTTCAAGTTTAGTGAGGTTTGCAAAATCCAAAATCACTAGTGGTTTAGGAATTCCTAGCTGGTAAAGTGACAGATGGGTATCTTTCAACATATTTAACATCCAAATATGTTTAAATAGCTGTGCACATTTCTCTCAGGGATCTTTTACACATTGCTGACAACTTTCATCAATCGATGTTAGAGACTAGGAATTACATGTTTGAAGCCTATTTTCAGTGTTATACTCTATTATGGCAGCTGATAAGGTTGTTGTATTCTAATTTAAAAAATCTGCACTTAAGGGACAGCTTAAACTTGTGGGTAGGATTGACAATGAGCATAAAACAATAAGCATAAAACTAGCTCCTTGTTTGGGCTGCATAAATGGCTAACATCCGTTGTACTCTAGAGCAAAACTCATGACCTTTTGGATGTGGGTAGGATAGTCTGTCTGTATGATCAAAAGACAGTGTTCTCTGAATTAATGAAAAGACAGGCAGAAGTGTGAGTGATTTTCAGAAGGCATTTCAGGCAGTGAAATTTCAGCTTTGCTGCTCCTCATTGAATAGGATGTACAATCAGAATGTGGAAACTATCGCTTTTGTGATGTACTAGAAAAGTTACAAAATCTTCTTGAAAGAATGTCATAAAGTGATGATTTACCACACTAGAAAATTTGGCAGTAGCTAAAGAACTAATAAATCTTTCTGAAAAATGTTTTTCATGTTTTCAGAGGCGCCACAGGGAAACACAATGCATGTTGTGCTGGAAAGAGATTTAAAAGTATTTGTCCCTGCATCACAACTTAAGATTTTTCACTGTTGGAGGCAATACAATAGTTAGGAGGAAAACAGGAAGTTATTATCCCTCAGGACAGTTAGACAAGAGACAGATGATTCCTAGACAGGGTAGGTGAGCACATGGCTTCAGTCCGGGTGACAGTGGAGGTGGCGAAGCTATTTGACTCTTGCTGAAACATTGATGCTGTGTGGAACTTGACCTGTAGGCATTGTGGGATGGTTGTGATGCCAGAACCAGAACTTAGTATGATGCAGCGCTGTGTGCAAAAAGAAAGGACTGAAAAGAAGGGAACTGTGTGTTCTCCAGGGCCATTGACTGGAATGGAGGTCTGAGGGACTTGTATTTGGGCTGCAGATACCATAATTCCATGTGACTGTCATATAACAGTTAACCAAAAGCCATTTGCCCTTGTCCTGTCACTACAGGTCCTTGTAAGAAGTCCCTTTCCATCTTTCCCTTCAGGTATTGAAAGACCACAGTTGTTCCCATACTAGAACTTTTTAGGCAAGAAAGCTATTTCTGATTATTTTAGTTCTTTTTTCCCTCTGCTTTTCATTTTAGGTGGTTTTAAAGGCTTTCATTTGGTTGAATTGCATTTTACTCTTATGGTGTGGTGCAGTCTCACTTTTGAGAGTGTGAAAATAATTTTTGTCTTGCACAAGCCAAATTAGTCAATGCACGTAATGCTCTGATTAACATTAAATATGAATATGTGACTATTTGTTTTTTCTTAATTAGTAATACCTCTATTTCCCATGTTTGTCATGTAGATGGACTCATTTTCGTTTGCTTTTTAGTTTGCTAAACTGTGGAATGCAGTGTTTATTCATACAAAGCAACACAAAATAACATCTGTGTCTCAACTAAAGGAAACTTTAAAATAGGAGTGCTGAGGATGTATTATGCACACTCAAACTACTTTACATACAGATCTGTGTCATTATATAGAATATTTTGAGACAGGAACATCTGTTCTGGAAATATCACACTATTTATTTTCTTATGTGTCTTTTATGAGGTAAATGTAAAATTCTACAAATGCTTTGCAGATCTTAAGAACTTGTTCCATTGGTCACCATTAGCTCTCAGATCCCCAATTTAGGGCATCAGTAAATCTTTCTTGCTTGTGACATTAGCAATAAAAGTTAACTATTAAACTTGTATTTTAACCTTTTTTGCCTTCAGTCAGTGGTCAGTACAAAACCAGCAAATTAAACTGTTGCAATGACATGATGCTGAGCAAAAAAAAGGTAAATCCTATGTATCACTCTGTGGCATCTATCATGGCACCAGTAACATTTTACTTGAAACTTTTGTTAGGTTACTAGAAAGTTAAAAGGCTAATTAGCCTCCATTCTATCTAAACTACAAAGGCCAGATTAATGATTGTTGAAACTGCAACAATATTGTAGTAAAAGTGATAGCTATATGGCTGACTATGCTGTTCTTTCCTAAAGCCCCTCTTAAAGCTCTGATTACTCATTTGCCAATGCAATCGTTTTTAGACAACCCAAAATGAGCTCTAAATTGTTAGTTCTTAATATCTTAGTAAAATACGGAGTTTGCTGTTCAGTTTTAAGAAATCTATGCATGAAATAAGTCATCAGGTCAGCAATGGCCATTAAAAGTCACTGTTCTTCCAAGTCTGGGCGTATTAAAATTCTGGGAATACTGGCACAGATCTAGCCCCTCTCATATTTGTGTGTATGAGTAGAACAATTTTTTGGTTCTTTTCCTAAAGCTTCAGCTCCTGGACTTATGTAAGTATTTGAGAACATCAGCTCTTGCTCGACAATCAGAATTCAATTCTCATAGCTGCAGAGTGAAAAACTCTAAGGTCTCATTTTCAAAAGGCAATTCTTCCCTTCAAATGGAAGGGCTGGTGTTTTTCTAAAACTTTACAGGTGAAGTGATCTGTTTGTTGCATAGGAACAGAATTGGGTTCTGACTCTGGATTTGAAGTTGACAGTACTGCTGACCATCAGACATAATGCACAGTGCTGGGAGTGTCTCATTGTGTCTTGGTGGTCATTTGCTCCAGCCTAAAGCAGATATAAAATGCAGCATTGTGAAGCATCTTCTGGGTTTTCTCTGCACTGGTGTACGTGATGGCATCAATGACAACAGGGCTGTTGTAGGACTAATAGCAGTTCCATTTATATTTGGCTCCTGTACAGATCAGATGGCCTCTTGGTTAGTATCCTCAAAATAACTTTTTTTTTTTTTAAGAGAAAAGAAAAAAAGAGAGATAATAAATGAATTTTCCTATTTTAATCAAACCCTGCATGTTCAGAACACAAAGCAGAGCAAATTGTTGCTCCATCACTATTGTTTTTGCTTCTTTCAAAAAAGCATTTCAGTTGGGTTCTGTCATATCTAAAAGAGACTTCATTTCTTGGAGTTCAATTCTGCAAACAGCTGAGGAAATTAGTCATAAAGGACTGAGACCTAGGCAGATATTAGAAAGCTAACTATGGAAACCTTTCACACTTAACTCATTCCTCCTTTTCCACCCACCACAACATTGGCAGTATCCTGGTTGACCTCATATGTACTTACACACAGTCTGCAAATCTGTAGCCATCTTCCATCCTTCCTCCCTGTATTCATAGTTAGGTCACTGAAGATAATAGCATCCCTTCCACAAAGGCAAAGAGAGGTGAGGCAACTGTAGGTTCACGAGAACATTCTGAGAAAAATATTTCTACTTTCTGTCATTCTGTAAATCCAGAGTAAAACTCAATATACTTTTGTTTCTAAACCATAACCTGCAAAAGATAGGGAGTATTCCCTCAAGCAGCTGTGTGAGGTACAACCCTCTAGTACCTCACACAATTCTTGGTTTGGAGAATTAAAGAGCTCTCCCAGTGCAAGATCTACTTTCTACATTTGTTTCTGTGACATCTGGACAAGCACAAAGCTTGTTACTCTCCAACCATTTATTTTAAAGTTGAACTGAGGTGGCTGACAGTTAGATTTGAATACCTGGAGTGGCATCTCTCATCCAAGGAATTTGACTTCCCACAGGGAGCACATGAAACAACTTGCTGTCCTGGACTCACTCATTTTCATCAGACTATGATAAGATCCCCGCTATTTTTCAAAAAAAGCAAAGGAGATTGTCACAATGTCTGAGGCCAGTCAAATCAATATATTTGATAAAATGCAAAGGGTCTTTTGGCTCTGTTATTACTGCTTCTTATTAGAAGTAGGAAGATCATGAGATTTTTTGATCGATAGCCAATTTTTTTGTTGGAAAAAATAAAATCAGGTCAAAGTAAAACTTTAGTTTTATAGTGAAGCGAAAAAGTAGGAAAAAAAGCCCAAATAATAATGTTATCTAAAAATAAGAATTTGGGGTTTTTTACCCTCTTTGTTGCCCTTTCCTTTCTCTTTGTTTTTGCCTTTTGCATTTAGGCCTGTTTTGAAAGAGAGTTGCAAATTTTGTTTTGGAAGATAACACTGGGAAAATATGTTGACCTTTTGAAACTGAAATGCTTCATTAAGATATTCTGTAGACAAGCTGTTGATATTTTCAAAACTCTTTTGTTTTCAAATGAAGCTCTTTGGTAACTGCATAAGTACATCTGGTCCCTTGCACCTAAACTGTATTTTTTAGCAAAGGCAGGCTTCCTTAAACATTTTCCCAACTCAAGGAACCATGAATGTTTACTTGTCCATGGCAACAGGAGCTAGCTTTTCTTCTTGGGGTCTTGGAGATCTCAGTGGTCCCCTGCATTGGGAGGAGATGAAGACAGAAAGTTTGAGAGTCAGTGGCAGAAAATGCAGGCATGTGACAACAGACATCACAAATACTCTTGGCCATAACACATCCAAGGTTTTGTATTGTAAGAGCACCAAATCACACCCTGTTGAAGTATTTCAAGTGGACTTACCTTGCAAAGCTCAGAATGCCTTCAAGTCAGTTGCAGAATTATGCATTTCCTACAAAAAAAAGTTTATTTGCCTGATTTTGCCAAATAAAATCACACACGGCTGAAGAAAATAATGCAAATTTGAAATAGGCTTTTCATTTCCCAAAGCCATGGAGTAGACACAGACCTGGGAGTACAATCACTTCCCCCTCTGAATTAAGCCCTTTCATGCTACAGGATGTCCTAGAATCCATACTGAAAAAAAACTGAGTCACCTCCTGGAATTGCTTTTAGCTGAAGAAAAAGAGTCAAGAGTGCGCAGAGACCCCCCAAACCAGTGTTCTTACTGGGTTAAATTCAGTGTTCTGGTCCTCATTTGCAGGGTAGTCTCAGCCAGTATGGTCATGACCTCCAGCTAGAGCTATGTTATACTAGAACAATGGATCTGTCAGCCTCCTGAGTGAAAGGGGTGTGTGCAAAGGACAAAGGTTTCTCAGCAGCTGGCTCGTGAAACTGGAGTTCCTGCCTGGAAGGGATCAGGATGATTAAAAAACTCAGCACCTTCTAAGCAAAATGGAAAACCCACTTCTTTGCTTTGCTCTTCCCACAAACGCTCTACATGACAAAAACAAATTAAGTCCAGCCTCTGCTGCCACTGAAAACAAAGAAAGAAATGTTATTTGCAGGAAGGAAATGACTAGGCTATTTCTGTCTATCTACTTGCCATAGTTTGGGGATCTTTGTAGTGTTGCCACTACAAGGGCTGGTACCTAGTTGGGTGGAACATGTACAAACTGCAAAAGGATTAAAGATATTTATTTGCATAACACTATTTTTTTCTAACCCTTCATTGTTCTGATTGTACTTCCTGCCTCAGTCCAGGCCTCAGAGCTGAGCAGGCCAGCAGCCCTCTCCACATGAGAGAGACCCCAGGGTTTGGTGCATCATGCCTGAGAAATCTTAGCATTGGTGTTCTTCCATTTCTAAGTCCTGTTTCGGGGTTTTGGTTTTTTCTGCAAAATTATTTCAACACCACACTGGAAATCTACAGTGTGAGCCATTCCAGATGCATTTCATTCTTCTGGATCCTTGCATGCCCCAAATGATCTACATGTGTTGATATTTATGCCTCAAATACAACTGGTCTGTTCGCTTCGGTCAGTGCACTTTCTGTGATCATTGCCTGTTTGCTTGTTTTCCTATAACTGTCTCAAGGCATGGCACCTCTGTGGATGACAGCCCATGTTTAATGTGTTTCTCTGGCTCCTCTCCGTCTGCAGGGGCTATGCAATCCTACACATGGTCGCTCACCTACACTGTGACAACAGCTGCTGGGTCACCTGCTGACAATTCCCAACAGCTGCCCTGCATGAGGAGCCCACACGTACCTTCATCATCTGTCACACACCGGATACCTGTTTATCCCCACAGAGAAGAACACGGGTAAGGCACTTCTCACTGCCTTGGGTTTTCTGATGTGTTTTTTGCTGGGATTTGGATGAAATTCTGCTTTAGTGTTTTTTTTTTAAATACGGTGAAAGCTGTTTCTTGAGGTAGTTAAGTCTGTATTCCAAAGATGCTGGTATCATAATTCTTTGGCTGTTGTTGCTATTCTATAATTATATTATGTCTTAATTTTATAATCTCATTTAATTCTATTCAAAACTGCAGTAGGCCTGGTGGATATTTTCTAAAAAGAAGGCTTAAGTAGATTTCTTCTCTGATTCCTGTTTTCCTGTGCCATGTTTGAAAAAGCTAGATGTGCCTAGAGAACAACCCTACTGTACCATGTGTCAGGAGAGGTGATTCTTCTCTTTTGCTCAGCACTGCTGAGACCACATCTGGATCCAATTCTGTGCTTCCCAGTACCAGACAGACACAGGCATACTGGAGTAAGTCCAGAAAAGGGCCACTTTAATGGTGATGGTGGGACTGGACCATCTGTCATACAAAGAGAGACTGAGAAAGCTGAGGTTATTTAGCATCAGGCAGAGAGGGCTCAGGGAGGGTCTTATCAGTGCATATAAATACCTGCTGGGGGGATGTAGAGAAGACAGAGACAGGTGCCTTCCAGCAGTATTTAATGACAGGACAAGCACAAATAGAAGTATGAGAAATTCTTTACAAAATAAAAAAGTTGCTTTAATGTAAATGTGATCAAACCCTGGGGCAGGCTGCCCAGAAAAGCTATGGAGTTTTCATCCTTGCTGATGTAGAAACTCCAGCTGGACACAATTCTGGGCAGGCTCCTCTCATGGACCCTGCTTTGAGCAGGAGGTTTAGACTAGATAGACTCCACAGGTCCCTTCCAACCTCAGTGATTCAATAACTACTGTTAACCTGCAGATGAAAAAATTTCCACGGTTTGGTCATACAGACACATTATCACCATAATATTCTAATATTCTCCATCACCAAAATTTGCTCAAGGCTCAATATTAAAACAATTACAGGTAAAAATTTAAGTAACATTATTTCTTCTGGAAAAGTTTTGGACAGTTGCTAAAGCTCTCAGTGCTGATTTCATTAAGCAGCATTTCTTCTGTGCCATCCTCATTTGATTCAGTGCATAACTCACAGATGTCCATAACTAACACACAAGTCATAAACTGATTGATGGAGAAGGAATAAACAATATAGCGAGATCAGCAAATGCCCAAGTGGTGCTATGATGAAATAGGTTCAAAAGGTTTTACTGTGTTCCTCAGTCTTGTTGCAAACTCATTAACTTTGCCAGAAGTGCTTTCCCTGTGCGAAAGACTCTAAACTGTTTGGAAGGGTATCAGTAGATTAATTTGAACCCTGCATCTTATTCCATCTTGGATGTGATTAGGTTTAGATATCTGTTTGAATGTCACTATTAAGGTCTTACTGGGAAAACCTCGGTAAGGAGAAAGGGAACATCTTTCTTATCCAGAAATATGACTGTTAGGTGGAGGCAGAAATCAGCACAGAGGTTCCGGAGCTGAGAGTATTCACGACGTGGAACAGACCACAGTAAGACAGTGTCTATGTTATGTGTGTATATATGTGAGAATTTGCTGTTTCTGCAGATATTTCTTGCCTCTGGTGTTGGATTATGGTGATTTGAGGAAACATTTTAATCTAGGTGAATCAGCTTTTCTGAGAGACAACAAAGATTAGATGTTCACATGTTCACAAAAGTGGGGAGATTGCAGAAAGTGTTCATGCATCTTCTGCTGGCGAATGGTTCAAACAACGGTGGCTAACACTGACTCAGTAGCTAAGGAAACTGCTCCCTCCTTTGCTTCTGGATGCCCCCAGGCAGGAGTTTGGAATTCAACAAAGAGAGTAGACAGGTTCTCCAACCTCACATCCCACTCCCTTATGGAGTTGGCTGTGCTAAAGCTGAACATTGTATGCTTCAGATTCAAACTAACTCACTCCTCTCCCTCCCAAAAAAGGAACATCTGACTGAAGTACATGGAGGTAGCTGAACTCATTGTAGTTCTTCAAGTCAGGGCTTACCATACTTCCTCAGCCTGGACAGCAATTTCCTGGGAACATGGCATTAGGTAACAATAAAAGGGAAAGACACTTTCTCCTCAGAAAGTGCAGAGCTGAGTCTGCAGTTTAAAATTAGTCACGGAAACATGCTGGGTCTCTCTCTTTGATGTGCTGGACACACACTTTCACTAGTGGCATCTGCTTCCCATCTGAGCTGGAAAATATCTTTTTGAAAAAGATTTAAAATATGATCCTCCTATTAAAAATGAAAAGGTATGTTTCATAAAAGTTGTGGAATGATTAGTGCAAATAAATTATTGTGCATACTAAAAGTGGCTTTTGATGTATTTTAGATACACAGGAAGTTACAACTATGGTAGCTATAGCAACCAGCATCCCCATCCAATGCAGAGTCAGTATCCATCCTTACCACATGATGCTGCTATTTCTGGACCACTTCACTACTCAGCTTACCACAGAAGCTCTTCACAGGTAATCTCCATTTATTACTTGATGATAGTTATTATAACATTTAAAACAATTCCTTTTTAAAATTTATCAGCACATTAGCTGTCTGAATCCATAAGCTGTCTAGTTATCGATGGCTCCTCTTATTTTTTATTTTCGAATATTACCTAGGTATCTTTTCATTTCAGTGGAGATCAGAAGTAGCTTTTGATTGTTGGTATAAAGTATTAACTCTAAAATCCAGCAGTCTGGATCTGTTTCTGTTTTAAGGAGTAGCTAAAGGAAAACAATTACAACTATTTGTATGATTCTTAGGAGTTGCGAGCAGGAAGAAATCTCTAACAAGAAATAAAAGTGTTTTCATTTAGCTGAAGATGCAGAGGCCATAGTGAGTTCTTTTGGGGTCTCTGCTTTTGAGGATACCCATGTTTAGGAATTTGCCAAAACAGTGAGTTCTGCATATAGTTTTAATAACTTCAGGACACCACTGCAGAAGTTGTTCAACCTGTATCCTGTGGTCTCCTACTAAAATATTCAGAAATTATACCAATAACTCTTCCACCTCACAAAGCTGAGCCAGTAGGAGCCAGCACTGAGGAGGTGTGAAGATCAGATCTGGCAAGAATTCCAAAGTAGTGCCACTGTTGGAGGGCTCATGCAGTTGGTGCTTACTCAGTGTAGGCAGCTCCTCTCTGGGCTCTCTGCTGGAAGACTGGCAAAGGGCAGACACAGGCAGAAGGTGATGGCATCGGGGTATTCCACTTCCATTCACATAGCACCACTTACCCTCTACCAGAAATTTATAACAGTGTGTGAGGGACTGCCATGCTTAACTATCATCACTTGACTGCAACAGTTTCATACCAGATGCAAATGAATTTGGTAGTGCTTTGAAACTGAGCACAAAAAAGCTGCATCTTATTCTGGTCTTCAGAATCAATCTGCCACATGACCTTAAGGAGTTATTTCTCCTTTTTATGCTTAATTTTCCCTAGCTGTAAGATAAGAATCATGGTATTGATCTCCTTAAAGCTTTTTGAGACCTGTACAAACCCAAGATGTTCATTTGGAGCAGCTCAGCAATGACTTAGGGAAAGGACGAGCTACAACTTCTCATCCATTTGTAGCACCTGGTCTATCAGACTACATGAGGTGTCTGGCTTTGTCTGAGGGTTTTTGCAGCTGCTCCATCTTCAGCAGGAAAGTGAATGAACATTGAAGTGCAGCATCCTGGGACAGGTTTGTTTTCTTCCATTTGTCAGTATAGGTCTTACCCTGTTATCTCAAGAAACAAGTAAAGCAAATCAAGATCAACACATTTTTAGTTTACTCATATCCTGGTTAACATGCTGTATGCAAACAGTAGCAAACACTGAACTCAGGCAAACATCTTTCACACTGTAGTAGGCTGTCTCTACAAGTGCAGATGTCAGATCATTTTTTTCTCTCTTGCTAGTCTTTGAAACACTATTCTGAAGACATATGAAGAACAGCTATGCTTTAATGATCACACTTTAAAGGAAAATTATTTCAATTTCTATGTGGCATGTTCTTTCTCATTCTGCTTATAAACTGAGATGGAATTGCACAGCAGAACACAGCCAAAAAAACCATATCAATGTGCTTGCTCGGTATTAAGAGGAGTTACAAACTGGAACCTTACTTTTGAAAAATTATTTCAAATTACTTAACAGTTTGATATAAAATTTGCTGACAGTGTTTTTAAAGCGAAGTTAGCTAAGTTAGCTTTGATAATAAGTCCTTTCTTAGCTACTTTTAACAAAAAAAAAGTTCGTAAGATGTCCCTAATAAGATGTTAGGGAACTGCTCTTTTTCTAATGGTCTTTGTGAGGGGAACGTGTTGAAAGGAGTTGCAGTAGGACTCGTGATGTTGCAAAATCAAAATACAGGAAGCCAAATTTACAATGAATATATCAACAGCTGCCACTATACTTGAAACCAAAGGGGCTGCAATGTGCAGAGCTGTGGGAGTATAATCAGCTGGGAAGAGGAGGCTTTGACCATAACTTTCAAAAGAACTCTTTGTTATAATCTACATTCTGGCCAAATATAGAACTTTGGCTCAACTTTAGCAACTATTCTACCATGCTCTTTAGAACAGTGTCTAGGGATTAACTCCTTTGGGGAAAAAAAACCCAAACAATCTGTGTGTGTGATAAATTCTCTACAAACATGGATTCAGGGAGAGCCCTTGTCCCAAACAAGGATCTGAGCCAAAGCAGGTGGCATGTAGTTGTGGTGGGGTTTAAGCTGCAGCTATTAATAACTATTTTGCTCTTGAAGAACATCATATCCAACCTCTTTCTATAGAAGAGAGTGACACACTCCGGGTTTTATCAGCTACTTTGAGAATTTTGATTTTGTCATTGGAATCTTGAGAGTGAGGCTGTGCTGGGGAAGAAGTCACACAGATGTAGATATTTTACTATTTACTATTTTAATATTTATTATTCAGTATTACTTTACAGATCTCAAAAAGTGCAGGTGGTGGGGGTCTGGCAGTAGAGGCTGCTAATTTCCCCTGATGGCTAAGACTCTTTTTGATGACAGGAACAGTCTGTTCAAACCTTGGTCTTAATCCCAATTTTTTCTTCTTCCCTCACCATCTGTGAGTAATTCTCAGAACAGTTCCTTACTTGTAATTCCAGGCCTGATTGCTCATTTCTTGACTTGGCTTACTGGCCAAGGGCCTGGCAGACAAATGAAAAATGATCTACAGATTGATCTGTTACTACCTAATTCTCTAAGCCATAGTGCAGGATTGCATACGATATTCTGGTGCTACTCCACCGTCATATAGAAGGGGATTATTTTGTGTGTGTGTGTATACATAAACACATCTATACAGAGACTTCATTTCATCAGTTCTTTATTTCTTCTGCTTCTGTAGTTTAGGTACCAAGTGCCAGGGTCAAAGATACGCAACAACTCTTGCCTAAAGCCACTGAGAGGTCTCATCAACCTATGTTGAGTTTAGCAGGGAGTTACAACATCTTCACAAAGTCACAGTGTAGGCTTGACTGGCTTCTGAGCACAGCTTTTATCTGCAACATCCACCCTCGGTGGACAGGTCTTAATCCTCTTTCAGGCTATCCAAAGTATTTCAATTCACATAGTTCTACCTTTTGCTTAAATACAAACTAATCCATGCTGCAGTAATCTTTCTTTGTCAATTTCAATGCTAACACTTTTAGTAGGAAGAATAAACCTACTAATAATTAGAATAATCTGCAGTAGTACACATTTTAACATATCTGGTAACATATAAAGATGCACATCTTTAACTGTAAGTATCCTAATGTGTAGCTATAGTGAATCACACTGTAGGTTCAGTTATACAGGTCCTATCTCTAGCAACGACCAGAAACAGGTGTGTGGAGGAAAAGTCTTAGAAGCAGGGTAAGTAGAAGGTAGTCCTTTCTCCAGCATAGCTATGATGCCTTCGGCAAGAGCTAACCTAGGGATATCCTGAGTAGGAAGCAGCAGTTGGGATGATGTTTTTCTAGCAAACCACTCTCCATTACCCTGTCTTTGAGCTTTTTTGTACATATGCACTTTGTCAGGCATTGCATGAAACACTCATTCCCTTCTTATTGCATTGGGTGCCCTAGGGTTTTTTGGGTGATGAGGAATAGTGAATATTCATTCCCTGTTTATCTTCTCTCACCATTCAAGACATTATAGATCTGCATCACTCCTTCCTCACCTCCTCCCTCTCATCTCTTGCAGAATTTAGCATTATCATCTCTTTAGTTTCTGTTGTGACAGGTGCTCTGTGCACTGGAGTTATCCAAGGACTGCGGGGCTGTGAATGTCCTGTTCTCTCAGTTGTGCTAAAGAGGGAACCTGATGGAGCTGGAGCTCCCCTCCAGCCTTTCTGCGCAAACTTGACTCTCAGAGTAGGTAGGAGGGCTCAGCCAAGAAGCTGCCACATTAGCCACCTAGATCTGAGAATCCCTCCTTGATGCCACACTAAACACAGCCTCATTTTACCTTTTCTCCTTTGCTGCTTCCAAAATGGAACAGCCATCTCCAAACAGTCAATCTCAGGTGACAGAGAGCCATAGAAGCAGCACAGCAACGTTGCTCCTTTTGTACCATGCTGCTCCTATCTTAAAGACAAGAATGAATCTATTTGTTTGTTTGTTTTTGCTGCCTTTAAGCTGCATTTATGAAGATCATAATTTACTTCCATGGCGTGGGCAGCAGAACAAATCCCTCTGGAAAATGCGCAGCAGTACAGTCTGCTGTTCAGCAGTAGGTCAGGTCTGCACCTCTCAGAGGCCCAGAGCACAGTGTTTGGGCCATAGTTAAAGGAAATGTAAGCAGTGTTATTACTCTGACTCTCCTGAACTGCTCTGTGGAGTGCAATGGTCTCATAAAACTTCCCAGGGTGCAGCATGAAGCACGACTCAGTTTTTCTGTAAAATACTGCATGCCACAATTCCACTAAACCATGTCTTCACTTCATATATCTCTGCAGCAGGATTTTCTAGAAGCAGTACTGGAAAACAGTAGTAACTTTTTTGTGACAATGGGGGAGCCAAAGAAATCCTCTCTCAGACAGAGCCCATGCTTCAGTGTCCATTCATGTTGTTCTGGCTCATCTACTTTGGGAAAAAAAAAAGGGGAAAAGTTCTTAATCTTCCAGCTTATACACATTATAAACTCATGACTATACCAGTGCAGTAAGAATAACACCCTCCCCAATAACCACTCTGTCATCAAACAGCTGGTAATGACAGAAAGACAGAAATACTGCCCAAATCCCACCCATGCAGCAAGAGTCATTGTTCCCCAACTGTATGCCTTTATAAGGGCCTTGAGACTGTTAGCATGTAATTGAAGTAATTATGTATTGAATGCAACAGGAAACAGATGTCTTCATTTGAGATAATTACAAATAGCATTTTCCTAAGGCTCCAAATGCCACTCCCAAAAGTACCAAAATCCCTTAGATGGACTTCAAAGTTTCATTCAGCTTAATTAACAGATTCAATAAGGTTCAATTTGTGGAAAAAAGGGTAAATTTAGGGTGATAAAGATGCCTTTAATCAATAGTATCAATTATGTAATTTTATAAGATTTAAGCATATTTTTATGAAGTTAATTTATAGCCAGCTCTCCACAGTTCAGTAGTTTCTGGTATGTGTTACTTGCAAGTCCTAAAGTAGTGGCTAGCATGCAATGTTAATTTACAGCATCCAGCAAAGTGGGAGCTAATACAATGTAAAGTCAGAGCCACATTCATAAGGAAAATATTTTGCTGTTTGGACACTGAAACCTTTCACTTCCATTTATAATTGGTTGGTGAGTTGAAAATAAGGATAAAGAGATTATTCTCCATCCTTTCACTGTAGAACCTCAGCCTTCACTTCATGGGAAGACATATTTAATGTTGTATTTTCTAAAATAATACTAAAATAAATGGAATTAATTTTACTTTTTTGGGCAAGGCCTTAACAATAATCTGCTCAAAGTCTCACAGGCTTAAAGGGCTTCTTGTCTAGGTCTAATGGCAGCAGTAGTAACAAGTGTGAGTCAACCCAGAAAATGGTAATTTCCTGTCAAGAGTCCTCCAACAAATGTCGCTTTTATATCTGGCAAAGATCACTAGGCCCCAGTGTTTTGAGTTCAGCTTAAGCACTCTTCATTAACCGGATGTAGAGTGTGAAAAGTGATTCAGGCAGCATGGGCAGGCATCCGCCCAGATGGCTCTGCTTTGGACACTCCAACAAGGCTGAATAGATGCTTCATTGGGTGAGTTAATAGTCAGGCAGGGGCCAACGAGTACTTTAAAAATATTGTCTTTCAATAGTCTCTTCACTGTAGGGAAAAAGAAGCCACTGAGTCATTTGTGATTAGCTGACCTACCATTACAAAACTTTCCATCTTGCATTCAGTCATAACAGAATTTATTGTAAAATACTGGCTATTTAGAGTCTATGTTATTTTCAAGCAATTATTCTTTTTACATTCATGACACATTCATAAACACAGCTGCATCGAGTGCGCTCGATGAAAAGGAAAAGCAGCACACTGTATCCTGTCCCCTTATGCAGAGCCATTCCCCTGCCTTCTCAGTAAGCCTAGGCATGGCCTCTGGGCTGCATATTGGAGGAGGAAAATCCTTCTTTTTTGGTGCATCCTGAAGTTCATTCTGGGAGCCAAGATTTCATTTACTCGCTGGCGCAAGTTTTGTGGTTCCAAACGACCAAAAAGACATCATGTGGCTTCCCCACATATTGCTGTGTACAACAAGGGGACCCACCACAATATTCCCAGAGTTTATTCTCTTCTTCTTGATGACAGGTGAATGTTTTTGCAGCCTACAAATTTTCAAATAGCAAATTATCCTGGCTGAAGACGGATTTCTCTTGGCATTAGTAAGGGATATGAAAGCACGTAATTCCCCTGTTAGAAGTCACAACCTTTGTTTCAAAACCTCAAGGGAAAATTGCACTGAGACAGGATGGCAAAGGCTTCTGTTATGGTTAACAACAGAATAGCTCAATTATCTCATTGTGAAGGAGACAAGAGAGAATCACTGGTGTATTACGGCAGAAGTCTAGGGTAACCCTGTTATAGGTACGCTCTTTTAGTACAAGAATCTACAGTGATTTAATGTATAGATCAATGGGTAATAAAGGCAAAGTCCACCACAACTGGTATCAAGTAAAACCCTTCTGAAGACAAGGAAGAAAGTTTTTAGCTTGTGACACATATTGCTTCAAAGCTTGAGTTTCATTGTTAATGGTCATTGGAAGTTCTCATCTTCAATGAAAGCTTTTGGAAAGCCAACAAATCTGAAGACTTGGTTCTCCTTCAAAGGAATATAAGGCTTTTTCTGCTCAGTATGTAAGCTCTGCTGAGCTTTCCTACTGAAAAAAACTTCCTGTGGAGTGAATTTGGAAATTTAGATGATGTTGTAGAAACCTGTTGTCAGTGTTGCCAGGATGTCAGGACCCAGGACATCCCTCTGGCTGTCCTGAGCAGCCAAGATTCCTGCCAGGCACAGAGCCCAAAATGCCTGTGGTTTTGATTATGACCCATGGAGCAAATTACCAACCTTGTATGAAGATCAGCAAGCCACAACAGTTTAAGTAGAATATTAATGAAGTTATCACTGGGTGGAAAAGTAGATTTTAGGGGTTTTGGTATGGGGGTTCAGGAGGCAAGATGGAGGGAACTGGGTGTGTCCAGCCTTTCTCCTTCTTCTTCTTCTTGGCCTCCATCTTCTGCTGTGATGTTGGCACTTACAGGTTGGTTTAGAGTAGAAACTCACTGTCTAACATAGGTGATAGGTAATTGTAAACATTGTATACGTAGTTTTTAGACCTAACACTGTATGTGGGCAGGCAGAGTGCCTCAGACTGTCTTGCTGACCTCGTCAGGGCAGGAGAAAATTTTTTATAGATAAGATAAAATAAACAACCTTGAAACTGAGAAATGAAGAGCCCTAACTCCTTCTTCAAGCGCCGGGCTGGGAAAAGAGACTTTCGAACTTTTCTTGGGGTCACTCTGACAAGCTAATGATCCCGACATCAGGACAGCTTATTCCGGAGCTGGATTAGCAGAACAGTGTTGAAATGTCAATGTTCCAGGGTGGTGCTGCAGTTTAATGCCCCGTTTCAGCAGTGTGATGGCACAGGTAGATCCAGCCTGTGTGGTGATGGGAAGTACAGGCTAGATAACACCTTTGATGTCTTCCCTCTCATCTGCCTACTGGCCTGTGTCCCCGGGACACACAGGGATGTGCTAAATCGCTAACTACAGTATGTTGGTCAAAAAGTCTTTTTCTCCTCTCTAGTTAGGAGTGGCAAATGTGTGGCTCTGAGCTGCCTGAGGCTTGTGAACTGTTCAAATATGTTTGTCAAGGCATATTTGGCCTGCCTTCCTGGCTGTGCTCTGAAGAGAGACATCACAAAGTCCTCATGAAGACGCTGCTGCAATTGCCTTGGGGTTATGTAACAGTTGCTTATGCAACTGATTAACCCCGGGCCCATCCACACTGGTGTAATGTAATGAGACCCCTTGGGAATCTCTGCTACCTCCCCTCCTAGGAGCACCTACTCCAGCTGTTCTCTCCATAAGCCTCCAAAACATGAGGAGTTTTGCAGCAGTAGAAAGCTTTGGCATGCCACTTGCAAGATTTGTAAGTATCAGAAGTCATAGTCCTGCTTTGGTGACAGCTTTCAAGTTAGAGAAGTACCACAGTGTCAAACAACCCAAGATATGAAAATGTTAACTGTGACACTTTTTTGCAGAAAAGGTATAAAGATGTAAAATGTAGAAGCTCTGAAAATATATGGCTGGCCAAGAGTAACAGGGATCCTCACCATCTCTGTCATGCGCATGGATAACAGGGACAAAACAGGGAGAGCTGTTCCTCAGACAGCACACAGATTATCTGCTCCTGCAGGACAGGCAATAAGATAAATACATGCTAAGCAAGCCCTCATAAGCACAATTTACTTTCTGTTGCAGTCTGTAGCTAGAGGGCAAAAGCTGTTCTGTTTTCCTTCCTATCTTGTCCTTCCTTAGTGGAAGCTATTTGTCAAACTTTGATTTCTAGTTTCCAAGTGTCACTGTGAACAGCTGGGAACTAGAAAGATTCTCCTCCTGCCTGCCTCTTTCCATAAGTTCTCCAATTAGCTGCTGGTTTTGGGGCCAGACCATACTGTTTTCCTGAAGAAACTGTCAGGATGTCTTGTGAACATTTTAAAGAGAAGGCACTTTGCCAGAAATAAAGATTCTTTTGCTCCTCTCCCTCAAAACTCACTTGAGTGAGGAAGAGTTAGGACATTTTATTTTCTGATTCTTAGTAAATAGCAAGTTTTTGAGTAAAAGTGGGAGAAAAAAATATTAATTAAATCTATTTTTCTCCTATTTTCCAGATATATCCAGCACTTCAATAAATTAATTCAGTATTTAAAATAAGTGACTATTTTGCAAGACTTTCCCTGAAACTTTGGTTTACAGCAGACAATGGTTATCTGATATTTCACCTTCAGTATGCTACCTTGTTGGATAGCCGTTAATTCATACGATTTTGGCTTTTCTAAACACAGAATTGCGACACCACCAGCCCTTATTTTAAAACGAAGTATGCGGCAGATGATTCTTTGATTTATTTTTTTTTTTAATTCTAGTACCCCTTCAATGGCCCAACATCAAGAATGGAGCCCTGTTTGATGAGCAGTACTCCCAGGCTGCATCCCACACCAGTGACTCCGCGCTGGCCAGAGGTCCCAGCTGCCAACTCCTGCTACACCAGCTCCTCCATGCACTCCACAAGATACGGCAATTCCAGTGACATGTACGCGCCCTTGACAGCACGCAGGAATTCTGAGTACGAGCACATGCAACACTTTCCCGGCTTTGCATACATCAATGGGGAAGCCACTACAGGCTGGGCTAAATGAAGATGACTGCTATAAGCTGAGCCCACACACTCCCACTGTACAGGAGTTACAAAAGCTTCATGCCATGTGGGACTTTTTGTGGACGTTCTTCAAGGAAGGTGAAAATGGAAAAGATCCTGGGCAGATAAATATTTTTCCTGACATGGGCAGATTGCAGACCAGTATAACCGAATGTTCCTGTAGCTGAAAAACACTTTTGTGCTGTTCTAGACCACTCTTTGGGCCGATCGGTGCCTTTTTTAATTCTGGGACAACCCTGTGTGCTCTAAGTTTGAATGAGCCAGTTTTACCCCCTCTCTTATTGACAAACATTAATGAGTCTTACAAAAAAAAGTACTGAAACAGGACCCATTTATAATTTGAATTAAAGACAGGAAATTTGCCCTCAGCAAAACTCCATCATCTGTTCTTTTAAGCTCTTAACGCATTCCTTAAAAACCATTCTGCCAAGTCATCACTTACTCATATCCATTCCTCTATCTGGTTCCTTAAAAGGACATGTGTTGCTGTAGGTTTCAGTTTACACCTAACTTTGTATATTGATGCACCTTTCTGCTGATCTAGTAAGTTTGATCTTTACAAAAGAGAAGAAAAGACATGTAGCATTGAATTATACACTGCCTTAAGTTGACTGTTGTTCTTATTATATATGTATTTGTGTTGAGTTTGCACAATCTGGAAAAATCTAACTTCTCTGGTTAGTAATGACAAGGTAAGAAGGAACTTGGGACTGGGAAGATTTTGAATTCAGAGCCACATATGTTAAATATGATGATATGAAGCAATTATATAAAGAAAATGACAATGCAAACATGATTATTTGCTTAATTATCTATTGTCAGGTATGAAACTGTTCTCTCAATTTCTTCCCGTGGTGATAATTCTCTATACGTCTATAAAAGCAAAATTCAAAGCTGTGCCTTTGAAGTTATTCTGTACTGTGTATGTGTGGAAAAATGTATTGTATTTTGGGGAGAATTTTTCTTAGACATTTTCCTTCAGATTTGTAGCTATTTGTGAGTTTTTGTTAGTTTTTATTAACATAGCTTTTTCTTCTGTATTATAAAATGCACCAAGCAATTATGGTGGACCTATTACCCTATGGGTAAGAAATAAATAAATGGAAATATGACAACAGGCATTTTAGTAGTTGTTTTGTAAATAAAATCTTTGATAGCACCCAGTGTGACAATAACCATGTTTATGTCTAAAATGGACATAAGTGTTATTTGTACAGTTGTGCAAGGTATATGAGGGATTTTCACACCCAAATAAAGTTCTTGAAAGTAAATAGATGCCAGTTAAATTTACTTAAATACAAAAATTTCTACAAGCTCCAGACCTTCAAAAAATGTTAGACGTCATCATGCTTTTATTCAAGGAAGGACTTGAGAACACATACAATTCATGGCAAATGGGTGATGCACCTCCACTTGCCTGATGGACTGGTGATCATGACCTGCCAAGGTCCCTCCAAGGACCAGATGCCCTGCTGAGATATCTGTGGGTAGTACTGACCAGTAACTCAAGGCTGGATCTTTGGAAGGATCAGTATGGTGGCGAGCCTAAGCACCACTCAAGGGAAGCCAGAAGCACTTCTGCTCTTTTTTATAGTAAATTTTTAAACCAAAAGAAGCCTAATCCCCATTGACTGAAAAAGAGGAGAAAATGAGACTATTTTAGCATACAAATATTCCATATCCTTCAACACTTATGGGGTCAGCTTTGTTACCCCAAAGAGCTCAGGCAGATTGTTCAGGAGGGAGGAGGGATATTGGACACAGTGTGAGATTCAGAAATAATAAAACATTTCTGAATGGAGAACTGCAACATCCTGGGTGTCTTGGGAGAGGAAATTCTGACCAACAACAGCACCACAAAGCTGCTCATAAAAAAGAGCCAAGAACATCATCAGTGAAACAGGGCTTGGAAAGTCTTTTGCAAAAAAAGCCTCCATATTATTTCTTTTTTTTTTTTTTTTTTCTTTTTTTAAAAATGAATTGAAAAACTTGTGTTGATGCCTCAGGAGTGTGCACTTCCAACTGCCATTGAACTGCTTCCTGATGAGGGCTTTGAAATTCAAAGTAGACATTCTTGGGGGGCAGTGTATAGAATGGTGGAACAGAGGCCACCTCCTGCATGAGAAGAGCTGCAAAGTAAAGCAGGACTGATCCTGGGCCACTGCAGCACAAACCATGTCAGCTTCCAGGTCACAGGCTGTGCAGCAGCCTGGGGAGAGCACCATAACCTCTGGGTAGAATGTCTGGTGAGGGGCAAGAATGTCTTAAGTCATCCCAGTACAAACTGTCAAACCTCCTGATTCAGCGTCTGCGGGTTGTTATTTAATTATTTTCCTTGAACATGGAAACTAAAAGTTAGGTTTTCTTGCCTAGCCATGCATTTATGTGCATATGAACTAAATATGTGACTATGCAAACATTGCTGATGAAACTTTAATGCCACATTCTGAAATATTCTGTCTCAATTGCAGTTTCTCTTCTGTTATTTTTCCTATTTTCTTCTTTCTTTCCTATCTTTCCTCCTTTTTCTTTTTTTTTTCTCTTTTCCTTTTCCCTTTTTTTAAAATTTCTTGCTTACATTCTCTTTTTTCCTAACAACAAATGCACATTTTTATAAAGATATTATCTTTTTCACAGGCTAAGACATATAATAAATGATAGATATATAATATATACAGTAGAACAGAAACTAATATTATACATTACAGCATAACTGACATAACACTTTTAATATTTTTGAACATATCTACACACACACACACAAATGTATATATGTATGTATGCCTATAAAAATCCACTACAATTCTTCAAGATTTTTCATTACCAGGTAGAAAAAAGACTCAGTGGGGGAAGAGCAGTGAGAACTCCATTCAGTAGCATGAATCCTGTTTTTGTCAGGCTACCTCTTGCTGCAAAGGTCGCTACCCTTTGACAAAAATGGCCTCTGACCTCCCCAGCCCCACAATTCTGTTGTGACTGACCCTGAAACCCATGAAATTCAGGGGCAGACGTTTCTTTGGAAGGTTTACATAAAGCTGACTAACATCGGACGGGCTTGTGGTATGCACCCATCTGAAAAGGTCTGCCAGTTCTTTGGTAGAGGATGCAATTTATTCTGTCCTTCTCTTTCATTGAAATCCTAATCCTTCATATACTACATAAAGTGGAAAATAAAACACGCTGATGATGAATAACAATGTGCCTTTAAAGGGCAGTAACAGTTTCCTAATGTTCATTTTTCAGGTTTTGGAATTAAAACAAAACAAAACAAAACAAAACAAAACAAAACAAAAAAAACTCTGGGCAAGTAAAATGAGTGTTTTGCTGTGCTGTGAAGTAAATCTAAGCCAGCTTATACTTTTTTTATAGAGTTGTAAATCCAACAAGCAAAAGACTCTTTTTATTGGGTTTCTCTCCAAAGCTCTATTAGTTTACAGATGGATCAGACTCAGAATTAATGGCTGCACACTGGATGACTGGATTTTGTTACTCCTTGCAGTCCAGTGACTGTGCTGTTCTGGATTTATATTTCAGTTCTTGTGGCAAGAAACCCCTAAGGAGGAAATTCAGGTTCTGGTTTGGGTGTGCATCTTAAACGCTGCAGACAGGCACCGTCACATCTGTCCACCTCTGGGCTCTGTCCACCTGTAGATGCAACCTCCCTGGTGTTTTCCACTATGGAACCAGTCATTTGTGAGATTAAAGGTTTCTCTTTCTCACGAGTTCCTGAACTGAAGGAATAAAGATTTTGAGGAGAGACTAGCCACAGCTCTGTATGAACATATTTGGGGAGTGGGTTTTGTTAACTTCAATATATAATTTTCTGCTATCTGGACAATGAATTTCAATTACAGGGCACCTTGAGTTTGGAAATGCTGTGGATGTGCTCAGAGCGGTTTAAACACGCAGTCTTGCAAAACCTTTATAGAGACACCGTTCACCATTGCCTGGCTCTGCCAATGCACCTTCCCCTCCTGCCACCTCCTGAACAAAACGCAAAATTTTCGTGTACCACACTGCTCTAGTGGGTTAGACTTGAGATGGGTTTTGCTGCCAGACGCTGTGGCGAAGCCCCGCTTCAGGGAACACTCACAGACTTCGCCCGCGATACTTAAACCTAAAAGCTTAAGAAAAAGCAGCCAGCCCTAGCTGTAGCAGCCCTTCGTCTTGCGACCGACACGGCGTGCCCAGGGCAGGTCGCAATCGGCCAAGCCTAAGAAAGAGGGAGGGAAGAGCTGGGCAGCGCCCTGTGCCGCCGTGCCTCCCGAGAGCGGGCTACCGCCGCTCTTCCCAGCGGGAGCCCTGGGCGCTGTGGGCACGGACTGCAGCACCCATCGTGCCCCGCGGCAAGAAAGCACGGCACACCCCGCCGGCCGTCGCGCCGTTGGGCATGCTGGGAGATGGAGTCCTCTCTCGGAATCGCCGGCCGACGGGACGGCAGCCAATAGGAGGGCTGGGGAGTGCGCGCCGTCGGCCCCTCCAGCCAATGGCGCGCGGACGCTGCCTGGCAGTCCGGGCGGCTTCCGCGGAGTGTCGGGCGCGTCAGGGGCCGCGGGTTGTGGTGCGCGGGCGGGGTGCGGCCGCTGCCGGCGGCGCCGGACCGGACGGGACGGGACGGTCGGGCATGGAGCGGGGCGCCGAGCCGGGCCCGGAGCTGGGCGCGGTGCTGGAGGCCGTGGAGGGGCGCGGCGGCGGTGGCGCCGAGGCGGTGGAGCGCGTCCTGGCGTGGTACAACGAGGAGGTAACGGGTTCCATCCCCCTCCCCTCTGCGCCGCTCCCCCGGCGCTGTCGCCGCCCCGCCCCGCCCGCCATCGGCAGAGCCGCCAGCATCGTCCTGGATGGGCTCTGCAGCGGGTCCCCAGCGCTCACCGCTCTACCGCCATGGCCCCCGCCCCTCAGAGCCCCTGCCCGGCGCAGCGTCCCGCCCCTCCCGTGCGCTCCCCGCTCGCAGGCCGTGCCGGGCCCCGCGGCGCTGCTGGGGCGGAGGGCCGGGGCAGTGGCTGGAGGAAAGCAGGCAGGGGAGCACAAAGCCCATTGCCGGGCTCGGGCCCCGGCACGTTCGGTCTTGCGTTCTGCGCGCCCAGTGGGTAGTGGGGGTTATCGGTGATCGGCTGTAAAAGGAGCTGTTCGAAGCGTTCGTTTGCGTCACAAGTCTTTTAACCTGCGTACACCGCTAGGCAGGGGCCGGACAGAAGAACACTGAGGTCTCTCGGTACCTGCCCACCTGCCTGAGGTGCTGCCCTTTGTGGGCAGCCCTTTGTCACCAGGAACGGAGAGCGCTTTCCATCGCCCGGACAGCGGCCGTGTCAGTGTGCGGGGGATGTGTGTGAAATGGGCTGACAGACCCCCCTTCATTTTTCCGTGCTTCTGGCCAAGCACAGCGAAAGGGGGAGACAGCTTAGAGCAGGTTGAGCTTTTAATGCTGGCAGGTATGAACAAGTAGTAAGGGTCTGCTGCTTTTGTAGTCTGGTATGGGTATGTTCAGACAAGAAGTGAAGGTGTTTCCTGTTGATATAGGGAGGTGAAAATCAGAGTGAAAATACATGTTGGGTTAATCTTTTATTAACCCCTCCCTCCCCCCCCTCCTTCTGATAGGGGCATTTTGACACTTAGATTGTAGTACAGCAGCACAGTCCATTCTGAAAGATTATGTCTCAACCCATCAGGTGGCTGTCCTTTGTATATGTGCTTGTGTGAGTGGTACACAAGTCTCTAAAGCTGGTGCTGACTCAGGGTTTGGCTTTGGCTGTAATTTATATGCAGTCATGTTGAACTACTTATTGACTGAAATTTAGGAATCTGTTTCAGGAACGAACATTCAGATCTTTAGCTAAAGTTTCATTAAATTGCTTTGTGATTAGGGGAGAAGCCAAATGAACATGGATGTGATGTGGGTATTCATCCTCTAAGAGGTGTCTTGAAATTTGCTATCTTAAGTGCAACATATTTTACACCTAACAATGGCAGTAACTGATTTCTTCACTCAAACTTGGGCTTGTAGAAGAACCTTGAGTCTGGACATAGGCTGCCTTTGTCTGGGTGAAATTCAAAGGTAGAGATTGATGCAGCTGGAGGGCACTCTGTCTGAAGGATTGGTAGATCAGGAGTTCATGGACACATCTGTTTTAACTTACTGACCTCTGAGGTACAGAGGAAGGATTCTGATTGAAGGAACCTTTTGTTTCTGTCCTTACTCCTCAAAGTGACCCCATGTTAAATGTGTTCTGTCAGAAAGGATGCACAAGCATAGTTTCTGTATTTTGCTGCACTGGATTTTACACCTTCTCAGCAGCTTTCCCAGGTGAATTATTTAGGCTTGAGTTGAGTCGTCAAGGGCACAGTTGAGAGCTCATGCACCTTGTGTTCTGACATTTCAAGTATTTGCATGAAGTCTTGGAGTTAAGTGTGTAGCTAAATACTTTGTTTGGAGTAGCTGAGAAACTTTAATGCTGTCTCAGTATGACATTGCGCTTACTGCATTTCTTGCTCAAACTTTTTAATCGTATTTCCTTCATCTCTTTTTTTTTGTACACTTTGTTACTGACACTTTGTCTATGGGCCAGCAAAGACTGGGCAGAGTACTCCAGGTTTCCCTAGTTTGTTTTTTTTTCAAATAACAAATGAAATATGCTTTAATTGAAAAGAAAGGATGGATCAAGTGTGGTTCCAAAGTGCAAGTGCCTATAGAATAACCATGATTAGAGAAATTAATATGTCTGTTGGTGCTTCTCTGTGCTGTCCTATTTGCAGTGATTATTCCAATTCATGTTGCTTTACTGCTTAGGCTTGTTCTCACTACATTGCTTTTGTAAACTTGCTGAAATGTTCATGTGCAAACATAAAGGTTGCATTCTCTTGGTTGATTGCTCATCATTCAATGCTCACCTGTCTTTGAGTTCAGCATGTTGCTGAACTCCTGTTGTCTAGTTGGGAGCTCTGTAAAAGAGAGGAAGGGGATTATTTGCCTATTATTGAGAGAGGAGGAGAATGATTTTCCTGACATCCTCAAGGCTCTAATTGATGTTGGTGACCTTTCTGTGTAATTGTGAGCTTGGGTCATGAAAGGTAAGAAGGCCCATGAATGTGCTATGGAAAGTCACTTTTGTTTTCAGTCACTTGCATGGTGTAGCAAGTTGCACGTTAGATGTAGAAATTGATATTTTAATATTTTGGAAGCTGTTAATCATGCTTGATCATTTATATTGGAAGTTTTAAAACCTTCAGGGAAATGTCTGGTATTAGTGCTGTTTTCTTTGTCTGATGAGTAATATTTCCCTAATAGCATTCTTCGGGGTGCTAACATGGAACTAGGCCCGATTGCTATTTGAAGTGTTTAATAAAAAATAAGGACTGGTAGTTAGACTATGTCTACCTTTTGTTTAACTGTACCAGAGAAACAAATACCTTGGTAAGGTGTTTTGGAAGCTGCCAGAACACAGAAACTCCTAGTTTTTGTAGCAAGGCTTACTTGATTTGTAGTACTTGTTTTCTGGGCAAGATGATGCCATGGTGGTTCTGGTTTGGAACACTCAGAGCAGTCAAAAGCTTGTAAGCAAGATCTGTTTGGGGAAGAATCTGGGTAATGAGGTATGTGTGAAACACAAGGCAATCTCTCTCATTTTTCACCCTCATTAAGTGCCATGTGTGAGGTAGTTGACTCACATCCCACAGATAAAAGCTTGCTCTGCACCAGTAGTAATTGTGAAACTCTTCATTGGAGGCACTTAGTGATGCTTTTGCTGTTGGGGAGGATGGGAAGAGGAGGGCATGGTTGTAGCCTCATTATCTGAGGCTTAGTTTAACCAGAGCCCTGGAGTTTTGAATAGTTTTGCAGGTATTACATCCTCTGCAGCTGCTGTGCATGTAACAATCACAAACTCTTGTCTTTGCTTACAGAATCGGGCCACTTTCAGGTTTGACCCTGCAGATGAAGACAAAAGAAAGGTGAGTAAAATAGGCTGTAGAGCTGCATACCTCAATGAAGAAGTTAAGAGTAAAGGAGTAAAGGCAGTCTCTCAGCTTAGATGCCATCGTGAAATGGTGCAAGCAGTGAGTATAAAGGTATAATTTAATTGTTGCTTCTTCAGTCCAAGAGACATGACAACTACACATGCCCTTTTTTCTCTGAAATTCTCCTAGCAAGGCTCCCAGTGTTGAATGAAAGTAGTTACAGAAAAGCCTATAAATGATTTTGCTGGGTACAGATTTGAGATGAGGTGGAAGAATAAATGTAAAGATACTCTTCTATATCTACTGAGGTAAAATTTTACCATAGATTTTTCAATTTTCTCTCTTCTCAGCAGGTAACAATATGACAGGTGTATTTCTTGTCTACGTGAGATGCTTAAAGAACACTAGGGATTAAGATGAAGGGATAATTAAAGAAGAAAACTATTAAGCTATAAAGAAGACAGGGTTGCAGAAGCCTGTTGTTCCAAAGGTGCTGTAATCAGTGAGATGTGGTACATGCATCAGGTGTCAAAGCTGGGAAATGTGAATTGAGCTGTCCAGGTGTGGGAGGGCTTAGCACATCCCTTGGGATCCATTCACAGCCTTGCATTTAAAGCTTGGACGTGGAATTTTTTTTTTCCTGTTGTTATTTTTAGGGTGTAAGATGTAGTACATAGCCCTTTCTTTCTGTTGTGTAATTAGCTTTGAGGCTGATTTGCATATTTATTCAGAAAACGTTCATTAGTGAATGAGGCTGTATCTTTCTGCTATTTCTGGAATAAACTCAAAGCTTGAAATCAGAATTGCAAGATTCCTACAAGGATAGCTTGTCTGAAATTGGGCACACATTGTTTCATTCCATGATCTTATGCTAAATCTAAATATTTTAAGTTTTTTTTTTTTTTCCTGGTAGAAATGGATGGGATGATAAGTCTGTCAGTCTTTTGCATTTGCAAACCCATCAGTTGTTTGTACTGTAATCTTCAGTTGCAATTCCTTGTTACACAGAGAATCAAAGACCTCTTAGCTTTGCTTTATCTATGGCTTTGCTGGAAGCTGACACTCAGTGATGTGGTGATGCACTCTGTGTGTCCCTTCTGATCTGTAGAAGAACTCACCTGGGATCTGGACTTGATGCTTACCTCTGTTCCCTCACCATCCCTCCCATCCCTTTTTACACTGTGCTTGAGTGAATGTCTAGTCTGAAAAATTGATTGCCAGCTGCAGAACACAGGAAAGGACAAGAGAGCAGAGGCCAAATAGGCAAAAGCCAAATAAAGACAATGAGTTTGGAGAGGTGAATGTAAGTTACATAGTATGAGGATTTTTTTTTAAGCAACCCATACACACCAGTGACATGCTGAAAATACAAAAGATAGAAAGGCCAAAACTATGGCTTGACTAGAAGCTGGTTAATTAGACTGAGTAAATTGTTCTGCAGTGATATATGACTACCAAAGCATGATGGTTTTAGGCTGTAACCTAACTAAATCAGCAGTGAGTTTATGATAATGAATTCAAGGAGAAAAGTAGGTTGTGTCCTCCAGAAGACAGGAAGGGAGGTAATGCTATCAAGTTTGTCTATCTGAACATAGCCACAGGACTGTAATACATCTCAGGGTGATAAAACCTCAAGATTGTAATGTGAGCAGTCCTTGTATTTGTCCTGGTTGTTTAATGATGTATGTGTCGGCCTTGGCCTATCTGTGGTGAGTGTTCTGGTTATAAATCAGATGGCAATCTATGTTGTACTCTAAGATACACTCAGATACCAGGCACATCAAGTCAGTGCCAATCCTTCTTAACTTGTTATATACTAATAAAAAATAAGAATTTATGGAAGCCTGTTTTCAGGTTTTTTTGTGTAAACAGTATAGAAATTGCAAACCAGAAGTAAATGTGTTCTGGAATAGCAGCTGAAATAAAGGCAGTGGTGTTGTTTCTGAGGAGTTTAATGAGCGCTTAGAAATCTGAAATATTTGACTCAAGCAGTCAAGAAGTTTTTGACAGTGTTCTGCTGGAAAAAGTTGAGTGTCCAGAACTGCAACACTTCACAGCACCGTGGCATGGTTAAGACAAACAGTTGGTCTGTTCTGGAATCCACTCCAGAAAAGGGATATCTATTAACTTGACCAGGCAGTCACCTTGGAGAGAGTTGTCAGGTGTAGTGGCTCCCTCTCTCTGGCAGAGCAGGTGCTTCAGCTCAAGATCACATGCTAATACAAAAAGGAAAGGGTTTTTTGGACCACTTGATCTTTATTGAATAGCTTTGCTCTCCATTATTTATACTTTGTTGGAGCCAAATACTGCTTCTGAAGTAGCAACACATTTGTGCTGTTTACAGACTTTAGATGGTAAGAAAATTACAGTACTGTTTGTGCCCTGGAAATGTCTCAGCACTGATTGCCTGGCTGGTCATAGCATTCCACAGCTGGAAGTTGTCATGGCACCATTTGCTGTGATATAACAGATGAAGTAAATCTGTCCAAGATGGCAAGTAGGGCCTTTTAATTTGGATGAAGGCACTGAGTTTGCAAGAGGAAGGGGAAAAAAGGGAAGCAGTAGCCAAATATAAGAATATGACTTACAAGCCATATTCTTACCTGATATGACTGAACTATTTCCTCTTCAGCCCATACCTTTCTGTCTGCTTCACCTCTTAGTGTACTTGCAGCATCAGGTTTCTGCTCTGTTAGGTCCAGCTTACTGTGTTGGGTCTCTTAAAAGAAATCTTCAGAATTTGAGACCAGTGTTCTTGAGTTATTGTCTGGGTTTGATTTGAACATGATGAATCTAAAATTCAATGGGAAGAAAATCACCCAAAACAGTGTTTTCCCCTTGCATCACTGAGTGTTTTCAAGGTGTTAAAATAGCTGGTGGTAAATCATACCAAATGTATGTGGGGATTTCTCTACCAGTTAAATTAATGATGTGGGGAAATTCTCTTACTCTCTGTACAGTACCATGTTTTAACTCTGGAAGGAGTGAAGTACGTTGATGGAGCAAGATGCTGTCACACTCTAAATCTTAGAAGAAACTCATTCTTAAGTTAGTGCTCTTGATGCTATGATGTTTCAGGGAGGTCTGAAGGTTCCTGCAGCCACCAAGGCACAGTTTTTCTCTTCCCAGTAAATATGGGGTAAGCTTTTAAAGTCTGTTAGTGAGTGTCCTGTAACAATATTAAGCTCAAGTTCTCCTGTGGGCACACTGTGTGGTATTTTAGTTGCTGTTGTTACTGTTCTGACTTCTCCAAAACCCCTTAAGGGAGTACCAGTCTGTAAGAGGAAAAAGTACTAAGTATCCTGCATTAATACTGAGCATTTGTTCTAATTCCCTCTGGTCCTGTCCATTCCCATCCAGCATTTTTTAGCTTTTACTGAAACCTCTTAAGGTTCATGAAACCCATCTCTCCTTTTAACATCCTTTCACCATGGGATTACAGAAGATAAAAGGGTTCTCTCTCTCTCTGTCCAGTGAGGTGAGCAGGGGCTGCTGTGAGTGCAGCTACACAGGATTGAACCTTTCTGTGACTCTGAAGCAAGTGTTTAATCCACCAGTTCTGACAACAGGGATTGCTCAGTGTGCTCCTCACCTCACCTGCAGAATGTCCTGCTCTCATGTGTTCAAACCTTCAGCTTGGCTCTGTGCCATGTCAGAGCTGGCAGGCTCCTGCCAAACAGCCAACTGCCCACTGTCAGTGCAGGCTCAACAATGAAGTGCTCAAAATAAAGCAGGCTGAATCCTCAAGGAATGCAAGTATACACCTTCCCACCCACGTCTGTCCACAAAGACTAGGCAAAAATTTGACACAGTCTTCTCAGGGGAGGTTATCTAATTGTCCTGTTATTCAGCACAGTTGATGATATATGTTGTATAAATGTTGTCTTGACTTGCAGAGAAATGAAAGTTGTAAGTAATATTTCAAATATTCTTGGGCTTACTTTCTCACTGTCATGGATGCTTTGCTCGGAATTGTTAATAGACATTAAAACACAGAAACTGAAGAGTTGTGCTCTGCTTTCCATTCCCTCCCCTCACCCCAGTGTAATCAGCCTGTGAACAAAGATAGTGGAAGATAATGGAAGTATTTGGCCCAAAGTCACAAAGCAGGCCTGTGGCTGAGCAAGGGAGAAAACACTCATCTGTGTTTCAGGAGAGATCTTTTTCTACTGGGCTGTTTTGCTTCTTAGCATTGTGGCTTTACACTGTCAAGATAAAGGACCAAAATAGGTTAGTAGTTTATTTGTCAAAACAAGATGACAAATGGGTTTTTCTGGCCTTCCTGTTTTGATACAAGATTTAATACTACAGCCTAGACAAAAGGAATGGTGTGCATTGTTCTGTGTTAATATTAGCACAAAAGCTAAGAAATCTTGAATTTCAGAGAAATGAAGGGATTTTACAATAAAAAAATGTTAAAACTAAAGCTTTTGAAAAAATATATGAAAAACATTGCTTGCTGTAGCATGATTGATGAAAGTCAAAATATTATCTGGATGTTGAAAGGATAGAACACCAAACAAAGAAATGTGAAAATCTTGCAGTGACCTAAAGGGTAACAAACAAAGGCCCTGAAACTGGAACAGTCATCATATGTGCTGTGAGAGGGGGAGGTTGCTTCCTGTCTGAATGTTCACTTGCTTTCATTTCCAACCACATAAATGAAATCTGTGCCCCTTAGCTTATGCCATGCTAATGGTCTACAGGGTGGTAGAAAGAGCACCACCTAGAGAAAATGAAAAGCATGATAATGTTGTTGTGGTCACATCTCTTCCTATTTCTCTTATATCTGTGCATCATTTCCCTTGTACCATCAAGGCCAAAACAGAAAATGTGCTGTATGGCATTTGGTTTTAATTGTCTCTGAGGCAATTTCCTAATAGGGTGAATCTTTCCGTGGATAGCTCTGCAATTATAATCAGATACTCTAGCTTTTCCTGAGCTGCTGATGGCTCTTGGGATCAGCCAACAGTGGTTCACTGTCACAGATGCCCTGATTGCTGCTTCCTCTAAAATCACTCTTGATGGCTCACTGGATCTTAACTCCAGAGAACTTTGTCAGCAGTTAAGTTGTAATCAGGTTGCTAAATCTCTTCAAAAAAAAAAAAAAGATCTATTTTATATCTATCTTTAGTACAACTATTCAGAGTTAAGACTCTTCTGGTGCTGCATTTCACTTTGAATGATTTGAAGCCAAAGAGATGATTTTATATTTTTAATTAAATTGCATGTCATTTACTGTATGGCGGGAAGGTTAGGCTTCCACCTCTCACAGCAAGTCAGCAGGAGGTTATTGCCCTTTGGCATCCCTCCTGCAGTGCTTTTGACATTTTCCAGTGACACTTTCATAACAGCAGGTGGGTAAAACTTATGGGGAAAAAAATTAAGTCAGAATTTGAGTAGCTTGGTCTCTATGTAATCAAATAAGTTTCAGAATTTGGATAAATTGTTACAGACCACCTTGTAGCAGCTGTTACCAATGAGGTAGACAATAACTGCTAAGTCTAGTTGAAAAGTGCTTAAACACAGAATAAACTAGGATTTTTCTGGAGTTTTGTGAACTGTCTGTTCAGTTGTGTGTTATTCCTCAAAACCAAACAGACTCCACACTTCAGCTTGCAAAGCAGACTTAACTGTATGCAAAACTCTCAGCAATAGAAAGTGAACTCTTGTAAGAAGTTGAGCTGTAGGTAATTTGACTGTGGATCTAGACTGGGCATTTTTTGTTTTGTGCATTTTAAAAAACACTTCAAAGCTGCCACCTTTAGAAACATTTGGTGCAGGTCTAGCATACCATGCTAAACTGGGGAGTTGTGTGGTTCTATGTGAGCAGCTCTAGGTTAATGGTGAAGAACTCTGTCCTTATGTGCCTTTTTCCAGCCACAGTAAGTACCTGTATGCCTGTACAGTTGGTCACATGTGGGCTTTTTAGTACTGTAGTGTCTCTAATATTCTGATAAAAGATTTCTCATGTTGCATATGTGATGAGAGGTGGGACTCATTCCTTGTTTTCAGGCTCTTACTGGATTGTCTAGTCAGTTTGACTGGATTGTTTGACTTTGTTTGCACATTTTCTTTGAATGTTGTTTGAAGTTAAAACAAGTTTAAGTCTTGGGTTATTTGCTCCCATATTCTTCTGGAGTGTCTGTTCTAGATGTGCTTTAGATTTAATGTTTGTTCTTGATTTTGTTCATTTTTTTATTTTGACTTTAATTGTAAATCATCACAGTAGTAATACTGGCTTACATGTCCCAAGTGGAATCTTTGTTTTGAACTTTGTGTCAGGGTCATGGGCTTCAGTGCTCCTCACCTTTTCATTGTGGTGGTGATAGTGAAAGTGGAATTCAGAGACCATTCACCAAGCACCATTTTATACTTTACTAGTATTCCTATGCTTTTTGTAATGATTTTTTTGACACAGACTGCCTGAGGTCACAATATGAATTTTGGGTCCTAAGTAGACTTCTGCTTTAGGGCTCTTCCACTCAGTGGCTGCTCTGGCTTCTTCAGTAATTTATTCATGTTGATGGTCAAGACACCACGCTGAGGAGGAGAGGAGCATGGAGAAACTGTGTCCTAGGAGGTACAGTGCAGTTTCTGTTGTATTGGGAATTTCTTTGTGACTATACTTCTGACGCTAGTACCCATGAGTAGTTGTGTTGTCTTGAGCGTAAGGCATAAAATCCCACTGGAGTCCTCTCACAACAAGTAATCTCTTCTGGCCTCTCTTCTCTCCCCTTTGATTGATTGATTGCCCATTTCTGTCTTATAAAAGGTAATGCTTCTGTAATTGAGATGTTACAGTTCTGACCTGCAGATTATTGGAGTGTTGTATTTTCCCATGCTGCATTTATGTGATTATTTACCCCTGCAGTCCTGTTGCTATAAGGAATCTGTGAACTATTTTGACATCAAGAACAGTCTGTGTTGATAAAGCTGCTTTGGTAGAACTGCTCCAGTCTGCCTTCAAGGAAAACTGCATTGTGTTTCTGTGTCAGAGGTGTTATTTCTTAGAGTCATACTTAAAATGGGAGAAGTCTGTGGATTAGGTTGAAGAGGTCACATAAATTACAGCTGTTACCAAACATGGGAATACTAATCTTTGTATGTTAAGTAGCAGTTATTTTGGTTTCTTTTTCTCCCAGCCTCCTGACTGAAACAACCTTGACTTAAAAATTCTGCAGGTGCTGTAGGTGTGACTGTTGTACTTTGACATATTTTTGCTTTCACTTCTCTTTAACTTTGTTATTCTTCTGGAGTTTTTAGTCCTGATACTGTAACTGGCAGTGGTGGGTAATAGCTGCCATTTTGGCTTAATGCTTCTGCAAATGTTGATGTATTTGGATTGTGTCCATGAGGAAAACTGCTTTTGGTGCTTTCTGGAGGCCTTTGGTAACAGTACATATTTTGAAGTGCTAATATGGAATACCTAGTTTCTCAAGTGAGATAAAACGTCAAAAGTTATATGGAAGCTTAGCAAAGTAGTTTCTTATTGCCACCAGTATTTTGACACTAAAACTGTCCCCTTTTTCTTTGTTGTGTTTGCCTAGAAACTGTGTGAAGGAATTCTAAACATCCTTGAAAAAGACACAAAGACTTCATGTCAAGTTGCCTGCCTGGAGGCCCTCCGGATTCTCTCCCGGGACAAGAAGGTTTTAGTGCCTGTAACCACAAAGAGGAACATGCAGATCCTTATGAAGCTAGCAAAGCTGGACACTGTGGAAGATCCACTGGAGAGAGTATCTGAATTTCCTGTGATAGTAGAAGCCTTAAAATGCCTCTGTAACATAATTTTTAATAGTTCAGTTGCACAGAAGCTCAGTTTGGAACTGAATCTTGCAGCAATGCTCTGCAATCTTCTGCAGAAATGTAAGGACCGGCAGCTTGTTGATGACATTAAATGCTTTGATTTGCGTCTCCTCTTCCTCTTGTCGCTTCTGCACACAGATATTAGAGCACAGCTGCGTCAGGAGCTACAAGGGGTGCAGGTTTTGACTCAGGCTTTGGAGAGTTCCCTGAGTGTAAGATGGACAGAAGAATATAAGGCAGCAGAAGATCGTGACAGGCTTCCTCTATCTTTGCAAGAGACAGATTGTGCCATTGAGGCACTAAAGGCTCTATTTAATGTAACACTTGACAGCTGGAATGTCCACAGCAAGGTAAGGCTTAGCTGAAGTGCTTTTTTCAGTTGATTTTGTTTAGCCTGCAAGAACCAACAGGTAGATACACAGGCGGCAGTTGTTGTTCCTGCTACAACTTGGGCAGAAAATCTTATTCGTGTATTTTCTGTGTATTAGGAGAACTGCTTGGCTTGCCTAATGCAAGTTTAAACTGTATGTTTTCAGATACAAAAATGCAAAAAATACTATTTCATAAAAGTCTTAGATTTCCAAAAGAAAATAAATGTAGTTCACTAATAATTAGCTGGCCAGGAAAAACTTCTTTATCTAAGTGTACCAGATGGCTGCATCTTTATAGCTTGTGGACTATGGCAAAAGGGCAATAGATAGAGCTGAGGGAACTTCTCTGTTGCATGATAAGTACATCAACTCTCATTTTTAACAAATAACTGTGATGAAAGAGTGCTACTGTTGTTAATATCTTTGTCGCATCCTCCCAACACCAGCTTTGGACTTCATCATTATCTCTTAAAGGTGGGATCAAGTACAAGAACAAAATACACTTTGATTGTTATATGTCTTATGAATAAGGTTTATCTTGGTTTGTTTTAGTTGTTATGTCAGATCTTTTTTTTTCTTAGATAAATATGCTTCCTATGTGTTACAAACAGAAATTACAAGGGTAACTTTTCTGAATAACCTGAGTCTGTTATTCAGGCTAAAGCAGGAGAATTATATAGGGAACCTTTCTTTTTAGTTTACATCATAGTCTCTAGAACAGTGTTATTTACTTTCCATTGGACATGGTAAATATGTAGCATATAAAGCTGATCAAAATTCTACATTAGTTAAAACTTGCAAATAATTGTTCTTTTTAGTACATTGGACCAAACAGCAAACCAGATATTAATTATAACTTTAAGGAATGTAAAACTTGAGCAAAGTTGGAAGTTTATTCTTTGCTTTAATATCTCAAGGATATGCTGAATAAGAAATCCTGAAATTTAAGATTAAGTTATGGAGGGATCAGAGAAGCTACTATTTGAGTTTCAAGGAAATATAAAGAAAGTGAGGTTTCTTTCTTCTGTTTATATTCCTGACTTAGACCCTTATTAAAAGTATCTTTAACTTTGTCAAAGTTCTTCGTATAGACAGGTGATTGTTCAGGAGGTAAAAAAGCATGTAACACAGTTATATGGAAAGTTGGAAAAAGAAACTGTTCACCTCTTGAGAGATAAACTCATGATCCCTGGAAGTTGGTTTACTCTTAAAACATACTGAATCTGGAGAGATGTAAAGGCCAGTTCACTGTCTTTTCCTCCTTAATATCCCAAGAATGCATGTAGCTTTTTTTTTTTTTTAATGAGAAGCTTATTTGCATTTTGAGATAAAGCTTAGATAACAATTCTTTCCTAGAAATTCCTAAAAGCAGAGAACTTTTAAATTAAAGTACTTTTTAGTGGCTGTTAGCTGTTAGCCAGGTATGTTAGGTGACATTCTGCTTAGTGAATATTCCAGTGGTAGTATTAATGATCTGGGAGAGGAGTGAAAGGCATGCTAATGAAGTGGGCTGAAGATGCAGAATTTGAAGCAATTCCAAACAGCAGAACACATGGAAAATAAAAGGAGAGCAGAGAGGTTGGGCATGTGGGTGAAAGCTAAACAAGATCTATCCTAATGTGGAGAGGACCATTTGAAACACCAGTATTTAATGACAGGAGATGGTTTCAAAGTAGCAAGGCCAGACAAGATCTGCAGATGGCAGATTTTGATGCTGATCCTTCAAAAGATGCATTGGGTGCTTTATGCCAGGTCAAACACTCCAGAACATACACAGATGGCCAGAAGAGCTGTTGAAAAAGGGTGAGGACAATGATACAGAGTTAAATGGTTGCAGTTACTGGTGTACTATTGCATGGCTGCTGTCTGGTGGGAGATTGGAAGGGGGGGATTGCTTGGAGAGAGGAAAAGGTAGGGCAAGTAAGGCTGCTGAGAAGTTATTAACGGAATGGAGGAAAGGAATCAAGGGAATTAGAAAAAAGAGACAGACTAGGTGGAGGGAATGAAACTTGGCAAAAGGCCTAAATTAAGTGAAGAACATGCATAATCTAAATGGATGAAGAGGTGGCCTGGTGTAAATACAGGAAGTAAAGAGAGTGGTGTGTTAGGAATAGTGGTATGGAATTGAGCAAACACTTGTAACTGGGTTTTCTACTAATGAAGGCTGGTTTAACTGGAAAAACCTCAGTGAGTTTTACAAGGCTTGACTTTTGAAAAAGTCAGCTTATGAGAGTTATGTAGCATTAAGCATTCAGTGAAACAAAGGTACAGTCCTTTTATTGATAGGGATGGATGCTATGATCTAATAGGTATTTTCCATCTTTAACTTTTATTATTCTAGTGACCTGAAAGCCTTACTTGCAATCTTCAAAATGAAAAAATATCTTCATAATTTATATTTATATAGAATGAATCTCATCAATTTCGTTACATGGCTGCCATCCTTCGACACTGCTTATTAACCACGGGCCCTACTGAAGAAAAAACTGAAGAGCTGCACAGGTTGGTAGAATTGCAGAACTAATCTATGTTAAAAGGTTTTTATTTGGTTGGTTTTTCTAAATAGAAATTACTTTGCCTAAAATCTAAAGTAGAAATCTGAGAAACAATGAAAACTTCATTTATTTTGAGGTAATACCGTTAATCTTTTTTTGATGAAAGCTGTTTTCCTCAAGCATTGTTTAAGTATGTCCAGTTTTCCAGAGAGAAGGTGGCTGGCAGGATTGTTATCTTCTGTCACTGATAACGAAGTTCACCTTCTTTAAATTTTGGTTTTATGTTCACATGTGTGTATCTAAGGATGAAAATACATATGAAAGTTGTAAGTGTAGTTAAAATTGAAGTGGAATGCAACTTCTGTTGTTTTGCACAGAAACTAATGGAAACACTACGTTTTGAGATTTTTATATGTAAGTTTTGCAATTCTGATTGATTGGGGTGGAAGTAACAAGTTAATATTTTATCCCAATAGTTCTATACTACTTTATTGGAGGTACCAATAATTTTCCTTGGTAATAATATTTTTTTTTCAAAGATGAGTAAATCACACAGTTTTTGGTGTGTGGTTTGTTTTTTTTTTTTTTTTCCTCAGTCCTGCACCCAACTGTTATGTATTGGCAGCCAATAATTCAATCAAAATTCAGATTATTTGTGGTGAGGTGGTGGGTCTTGTTTAGTGTTACTGTTCTTTCTCTATGACACCCTTACTTTTACCAAGTAGGTCAGCTGTTCACTGGGCCTGACAGTACAGTAGCTTCCCTCAGCACTGAAATGTTGCCATTTTCTTCTTCAGAAATGTCTGCTTATCTGACTGTAGGGTCTTTAGAAGGTCCGCTGAGCCAGTCTCTAGGAAGAAGGATACAGCTTTTCATACCCAGCAATCTTGAAAGTGTTAAATGACCTTGATTAAAGTCTTGGAAAGCTCTTAGAGATCAACAGTCTTAGGAGGTCAATACTAAAATCCTACTAGAGAGCCCTTCTCAGTTGGTGCAGACTAGTTTGGAATAATTTAGGATACTGCTGCAGTAGTTGCTATGATTGAAGTTGGTGCTGTGTCCTGAAGGGCAGTTAATGTTTTCTCTTTGCTGCTGCTTATGGTGGGGGCTTTGTGCTCTCAGCCTCCTTTAAGGGTGGGACTGGCAGGAATAAAATCACTGCTGCTGGAAGAATTTAAAAGTTTTGGATAAAATCAACAATTGTGAGGGAGTTACAAGAACTGTTATACAGCTGATGCTCTTCCCAAGATCTGTTCCCTTGTCCAGAAATCTGACTAGTCTGATCACACTGTTAAATATATTGCCCTGTAAAATTTAATTGTCTTGTGCTATTGCAAAAGGATGCAAGTTATGCAGGTCCGTTTGGTTTTAGATTTTGCACACACTTGCAGCTGAGATCCAGAAAGGGCTTTACATAAAGAAGCAGGCAGCTGTGAAGATGATGTTGGTGTGATTTCTGTCCTTGTTTTTTCAGTGTCAAGGGAGATTTTTTTCAGCAATGCTGCCCACATGGGCCTTATGGAGACACCAAGTCAAAGCAAAGGTTCTCCATAATTCTGAAGGAGGGAAGCATGAAATAAATAAGGACACACATCACTGCCTTATATCTGGCAGCTGTTCCCCTTCTCCAGCAGAGACTCAGTGTAGCACTGCATTAGTCTTTCTGCTATGCTGAGAAAACAGCTTTGTCCCTCAGTTAGCAAACTGTAGCTGGTTAAGTTAGCTGAAGAGTAAAGAATGCAAGTATAGCATCATTGCTTGTGGTGTTTGATCTTGATTTGTGTGCTGCAAGAGCACCGTGCAGGATTTGACTGCTGCAATTCAAATATTTCAGCCTTTTTGCTGAACCTGAGATGTGTCTTTGAATGCTGCAAGGATGCAATAAAAGAATAATTGAATACACCCTTCCACCAAGACTGTTCATCAGAGCTCTGGAATAGAAAAGCTATACTCAGAAGTAACACCCCTGCAAATCCTCAAATGGATTGGGGCCTGCATCAAAGGGCCCAACTTCAGTCCGCTGATCTATTCAGACAAACTCAATTCCTGCTAGGAGCCACACTAAGCAATGAGTAAGCTGTTATTAGCAGTATGTAGCTAAAAGAGAGAGGTCTGTGCCATCATTTGGGCCATTCAGCATGCTGGACTCTGACCGTGCAATCTTTATTGCTAGAGATGAGGTGTGAGTCACAGAGCAGAGCGCAACTTGCAGCTCTGCTTTCCTCATGGAGCCTATCACTAAGGCAATTATGAAAACTGTTAAAAATAAAATGAAATACAAACAGTTGTGAATGCTGTATAAACTGTGTGAAGCATTGGGGAGATAAAAAAATATTTCTTAAGGTTGCTGATTACTTACACTTCCCCAAGTTTGTAAATCTGCAGAACCTAAAATGCTTCAGTGAAACGTTTTGGCAGCCTGTTATAGCACATAGTTTGAATGGCTGTGCTTTGAATGTGTAAGTTGAGGATTTATTTTAGGTGAACAGTGAGTGTTGGACACATGCCCTGAGCCACGATGTACTGATTGTCAGTGTGACTATTTCTAATAAAAAAGCAGAAGTTAGCCATAAAATATCTTAACTGCTTTAGTACCCAGCATTGTCCTTGTGGTTCTGTTGCGGCATTGCTTAATGTTTGAATATGAACAACTTAAAGTACCACATGTTAGAGTGAGTGTCATTTTTGCCCACTAACAAGGTTTTAATCAAGGCATTCACTGGCTCTAAATAGGCCTTTGCTTCTGAATTTACATATCAGGAGGGGGCTGGGAGCATGAGTGGGTGGATGTCATGTCCCAGTGATTAATGATCTGTAGGAAGCCAAAAAGGGGAGAGTAATATACGCAGTATTTCTACCCCCTGGAGTAGGAATGCAAACACTATTGTGCATATCTGTGCACAGTCACTGACTTCCTGGTAGCTGGAGAATTTCATACACTCCTCTGCCACAAATAAAACTGTCAGTGGAGGGACAAAGATCAGAAAGCTGGGCTTCATTTATTGAAAAGAATAGCTCAGGCACAGTGATCCAGAAAATTAATTTTGTAGGTGTTTGGGAACTTGGTTGTTTAATAAAAAACTGGTAAAAAGAGAACTTTTGATGAAAGGCCCGAAGCCATCAAATATTTGTTGAATTTCTTCTGTTTTATTTCTGACTATTCCTGAATTATTGGAGAGGAATAACTTCTGTGATATAAAAGGCATATCTTGAGCAGGATTTAGAAACAAAACAAAGAGAACAGGTGTTCCCAAAAGTAATAGTGGTCTGAATTTCAATTACTAAAAGAGCAAAAAGGAGATGGCACAGTGTGGAACAGCCACCCAGTCTGATCAAACCAGAACTAGCAATTTTGTTAGAAATCCTGTTATAGTCAGATGGCCATGGTTTGCTTTCTCTTTCGCTAATTCTTTGTTAGGATTGTATTAATAACTTAGAAACAGAGGGCAGCTTCTAAGTAGATATTATTAAAAGTCTTAAATGAAGTTGTTTGAAAAGATTTCTCCATTCTTGGAGCACTTCACCAGTCCTTGAAACATGAGTGCTCATTGGTTCATTGATAGCTTTGAGGTCTGCATGGGTAAACTTGAATAGTTTTGTGCTATTTCTAAATACATCCATTTTTAAGTTTAGTTGGACATCAGCAAGTAAATAACGACGGAATTCTAATTTTTGCAGCATCTGCGTAATTTCTCCCAGTGTTCAGGAACAGTACAAGCCCAAGTCTGTACAGTGAGAGCAGGGTAGATAGCAAACTCAAGGCATGTGTACCCTGCAAGAGATCCTTGCAAAGTAAGTCCCACCTTACTCCATTGAAGAGGAGGGAGGGACCCTGTGACCTAATTGAAATAATTTAATGGCTCTTTGGAAATGCTTGTCTTTGTGTCCTAGGTTGAGAACACTGCCAGTTACTGAAGGGTAATGCTTGATACATAAACCTGAGTCTTTTTTAATGTGTTAAAAGCCTTCTGTGTTTCATAAATACTGCAAGCTAAATAAAAATGAAAATATTTCAGGGGACCTAAGAAAAGGCCGCTTTGCCCCCCTGTTACAGCAGGAGGAAATGTTGTCCATATTTTATTTTGCCATACTAATGTTGGTAATATGGATGTATGGTAAAATGTTTGAAGTTTCAAGGAGGAAAAAAACTCTGACTACTGCAGATCAATGTGAGAGTTCCCCCTGCTGTCCTGCAAGATCAGCTGCTGTAGCTTGCTGCTGGAAGCTGTGCCTTATCCGTGGGATGAGACACTGTGGGGGCTGGAAGTAATCCTGCACTGCTGCTTTTGGAACTTTTTGTCTTTCTTTTTCCTTGTTTGTTCCAAGAGCCAGAACCCAGGCGATAATGCAGGCCACCTTCTTTAAAACCCAGGGAGGAGAAAATAAAGCATTGTTTGAATTGTAGGGCCTCTTTTTGATTGCAGTTGTACAAGCAGTTTATGGTGAGTTGTACTCTGTTTTTAATTGTTTGTTCCAAATGAATAATGAATTTTTAAAATCTGTTTCAGCAATGCAATCAACCTCTTAAGCAATGTTCCTGTTTCTTGCTTGGATGTTCTTATTAATCCATCGTCCCAAGAGGAAACAGATATAAAATACAATGGTATGAATATGGGAGCTATTCGGATTTTACTGGATTTCATGGAGAAGAGAATAGACAAGGTATGGACTGCAGAGATTTTTCACAAAAGGAACCTCTTTCACTAAAGCAAAATGTGCACATATATCAAGTTCTGTATAAACCTTTCAGCCAGTACTTAGCACAAATATGGATGTCCAACTAAGCTGTGAAACACCTCCAAATTCCTGTGGCTATCTGAAGCTCTTTGCTGTGTGTCTGAGGGTGAACATTTGGTTCTTTATGTAAAGTTCATATTTTGGTTCTCATATAAAACTTTATTGAAGTGCTCACAGAATTTGAAAAGGAAAGTTTGCTCTTAAAATTTTTTGTGTTTGGCCTTATTTTAGGGAACCAGCTACAGAGAAGGTCTGACTCCAGTTCTTAGTTTATTAACTGAATGCTGCCGAACTCACAGGAATATCAGGAAGTTTATCAAAGCTCAGGTGAGTAAAATTTGTCAAAATTTGCATTTGAAGCTGGTGATGAACTTTGAGGTTTGTACATCAGTGCAGGACAGTGCTGTAGAAATAATTTTTCAGTCATGTACATCAACAGATAGTATGGCCTGAGTTCCATGATACATTTTGTAGAGCTGTTAAATAATAACATCAGGTGAGTCACCGTGGATCCTATGAGATGGGTAAAAAATTCAGTAAGGTCTGTTCCCTTACATTCAGCAAATAAGAAGCATTTCAGTGCAGTTAATTAGACTTTGCAGAGCTGTGTGGTGGCAACTGAAAATACAGGTGTTTTGATGGGTTCTGCTTGAGGTTTAGTTTTACTTCAGCAGGAGGGAGTTGTTTGGATTAAGACTTGTGTACCAGTGTGTATCAGCTGTCCTGTCAGACTAAACGTGCCCCTGGACAGAGGCACACTTCATCTCTGTCTCTTATAAGGGCTCTTTATTACAGTATGGACTGTGGCTTTTAACAGGGAAGATGATTTCTGTGCCATGGTTAAAGACCTGAAGGATCTGTGTAGCTTGGTGGTTGAGTATGGTGTTTTCTGTTTGTTTTGCCGCTTTTCCTGAGGTCAAGTGGAAAGAAGCTAAAAGATGAGCACAAGAAAGAAACTGCTCCTCTGGTTTCTGCTCTCTTCCTAAGCTGCAGTGGCTTTTGAGTTGCATCCCAGATGCTGCTCCCAGATCAAAGCTGTGCCTGAATTCATAAATGGAATTTAAAATGAAGAAGAGCATATCTTTTCTGCCTCTTTCATCTATACCAGAAAAGTGTTTTTGAGGAATTTAAGAAACTTGTTCTTGTTACTTGTTTTTCTTCACAACAGTTAGTTTTTATGATACTTTGCTGATCTGTTAACTTCTAAAATAAAAAAAAGTTGCAGAGCCAAGTGTACAGAAGCTAGAAAATGAAGTTGTCTGCATGTTTTTACAACATCTGAGCATCTCAATGTCCGGATATGATTGCATGCTGACTCCTGCCACAGGACCACTGCCTCATATAGTGCAGAGAATGGATGGATGTTGCTAACTGCATGACTGGATGTTTGATATTTTGAATTACCCTCATTGTTAAGTTCTGGCCTTGGGCTTTATTTATTGTGTGCTATTCAAATTGTGATCTGAAGACAGGATGATTGATTTCCTCATGGACTGTCCTATGGCACTCATCACCATATTAGTATTAGAGTACTCTAAAAACATTAATTCGTTCTTACAACACACTGGGAAATGGCAGTCATGGTACTATCCCCATTGGGGGGAGTAAGCAGGGACAAAGTAAAATGTTTTTGCTAATTGTTTGAATACTTGGTGTGAAAAAGAAGGATCTGTTTTATCCAAAGCAATCAGTACTGTAGAATTAATGTAAGGATCAGTTCCCAGTGAGTCCAATTTCAGTAGTAATTGTGCTGTAATTTTGCACAGGACATGACACTTTACATTAGACACCTAGAAAACAAAGAACTTGCAATTTCTTATTATAGTGACACACTTTTTTTATTCCTTAATAAAATATTGAAAATCTATAATTCTTATTCGAGTCTTCAGATCATGAAATATTTCATATTATGGCCCGGATTTGTTTGCAGATCTTATAATATATCCTTTGAATGTGAAAAAATGTACATAGATATTAGTCTGAAGGCATCCACACAAGGAGGCACAAGATAGTTTGTATCATTCATGCACTACCTGCCTTTCTTGAGGGTTGAAGTTAACATTATTAATGATTTCTAATGAGAAAATAGTATATTTGAGGAAATGTTAAATTGTGATTTCTCCAAAATATTTGCTTGAGCTTTTAAAAGTGTTTTGTGATTGAAGTATGTGTTTCCTTTCTATGTAGAGCCCATTTTTGAAATCTAGTAGTATAACTTGCAATGTACTTATTTTCGTGCTTTTTCATTAAGCACGTCATTGTTCTGTATAAACTACAGAGCATTTTTAAAGAGTGTAAGCTTCCTTAAACTGCTAAAGTATTTCTAATTCTTTTACAAGATACATGAGGAAAACAGAAGAAACAGAGAACATGAGGTTATGGCTGCCTGTTGACAACTCTCCTGGGACACCCGTTTGTGCTCATAAACTCCTAGTAATTGTATTTTTAAAGTCTGCATTTGAGACAGTATTTTTCTGCCCAAAATGACAGACCAGAAAACTTAAATATAATAAGAAGCAAGAGTCACTATTAATGCATGTGGGCATAGTTGTCTGAATGTATTGCCTTTTTTCTTTTTGAAGGACAGAGTAATTTTTTTTGTTCCGTTGACTACATTTGTTTTTGCAAATATTGTTTTGCATGATATTTCCATGCATTTTATGCTGTTCTTCCCTTTCTTGTGTGCTGCCAGGTACTGCCCCCATTAAGAGATGTCTCAAACCGTCCTGAAGTTGGCACAACAGTGAGGAACAAACTCGTCCGCCTTATGACACATGTTGACCTTGGAGTAAAGCAAATTGCAGCAGAATTTCTTTTTGTTCTTTGTAAAGAGAGAGGTAAAAATTACTTTTTCTTCTCTCTTTTGTATAAGGTCTTGCTGTAATTGGTATATTTACCTCTTGCTGTAACTCCCAGTTCTTGTAGCATTCTGTGAGGTTTGTTTTGTAGCTGAGTACAGGTGAATAATTTTCTGTATCCTCTTTGCAGTCGATAGCTTGTTGAAATACACAGGCTATGGTAACGCAGCAGGATTGCTGGCAGCCAGGGGCCTGCTAGCAGGAGGAAGAGGAGATCATTGGTACTCAGATGATGAGGATACAGACACAGAAGAATACAAATCTGCAAAGCCAAAGTATGGTATTGTTTTCAATATCACATATCCTGTTGCATTTTAGATTCTTTTGACAGGATTTTGGGGGTTTTTAACCTTTTTCAGAGAGGCCAGTTTTGGAATGATATTAACTTAACTTGCTTATATTAACTCCTGTCTTCTGCTGATTTCAAGGTCTAATTAATGAGAAACCAGCCTCTAATAGTGACCATCATGTAGTCAGATATGGTTGCAGGGGAAAAAAAAAGTTACTACGAGAATGATTTAACATCTGAATGACTACTTAAATTTCAAGTGTGAAAAGAGAATTTTAAGGAAGTCATAGGGAAAAAATTTAGTAGCAAACTTAGCAAGGATGGGTTTTGTACCAGATTTTTGAGGAACTCACATGAAGTTTGCCAAGCTGCTAACTACAGTTTGTGGGGTATATCTCTGTAATGGAGAAAGTAATGGTGTCAGATATGGCTAAAGGTTTTAGTCAGAACTTTGTTAAAAAGGAGAAAAGCAGTAAGTTCACTTTTGGTTTTGACTGAATTTCAGATTGCCCGGTACTAAAATTTCCTGAAAAACCAAGTAGACCACATATGTAAATATAGGAGAAGCAAAATAACTTGTATAGAAGTCATGCAGCAGGAATGCAATATATTTGATTGACGAATTCACTAACCATGTAGAAGCTCAGTTGATTTTTATTAGTTGTAATTGATTGGGTGCTAGAGGTTTTAGTTTGTCTTGTTACGTCTAGGATTGTATGCCGTTTTAAAGATATTCAGAAATTGTTGATAGTGGACATCTGAAGTGTTAACATTATTCTTCTGTTTTACTCTGTTTTCCTTGAATTACACAGACATGATTAGGTGCGTGGTGGGTGCTTGTGGTTTATTGAAAGATTCCTGTCAAGGTACATGAACAAAGGACAGGATTAAATGTATGGGATTTAGGAGTTACGTTGCTTCTATGCTAAGAAATTAACTCTAAACTAGGAGGTTTCTTTTTATTTCTGCACTTCAGGATTTTTTTTCTTGCTGTTTCCTCTATACTCTTCTTTCAAAAGCCTGACATTCACTTATATGCATATAAGTAAAACTATAACATCCATTTAGTTAAAAGCTAACGCTTACACGAAGCATTCAAGATAACTGTCAGTTGATTTATGCATCTGATTTTCTGTTTTGCTGTTAAATATCTGTGATTAAAATGTTTGAAAGGATAATGTGCCCTGAAAGTTTTCTTTAGAACTACTTCTCTGCTTTTGTTACCATTTCCGTATCACTGTTCATGTGTATTAACAGTGAAAATAAAGCTGGCTTTGTAAATGCTCAAAGTGAAATAACTTAATCTGGTTTGAGCAAAAAATCATCATCATGGAAGGGCAACACTTAACTAATTTAATGCAAAATTAACTGGAACCTGTCTATATTTTTAAAATCAAGCCTGTACAGAATTAATTTCAGACATGTATCTGTCATCCACTTCCCTATTTTATGTCATTAGAACTAATGACATTGTTGTTGTTATCATCATCATTCCCCTGGTTTCAAACTGTTCCTCTGTGTTCCAGCAACAAGGACTACCAGCCTATGAATTTTTGAGCACTGACAAGACATTAATACAGTGAATCCACACAAAGATTCAGTCACGATTCATGAGAAAATAGGGTATAAATATTAACCTTGTCTATTTATAACAAAACCTTTTGTGTGCAGTTCAGACAGTTTTAGTCTTGGTTTCTGTGAGTTCTTCCTGTTTCCTGCTGTTAAGAAGATAGAAAACATACCTATTCCTGCAGAAATGTAAACTGTGTTGTTTTTTTCACCTCCAGCATTAACCTTATCACTGGTCACTTAGAAGAGCCAATGCCCAATCCCATGGATGAAATGACAGAAGAACAAAAAGAATATGAAGCTATGAAGCTTGTCAATATGTTTGATAAACTTTCCAGGTATTGTATTGTGCTTTTGAGAGGCAACTTGTATCCTGGCTCTTTACTAAGGTCGAGTGCTTCAAAATAATGTTAGAATCGACTTCTTTGCAGGATTAGGACCACTTTAAATGCAGAAAAAATGTTTAGCACTTGAAAGAAAAGAGTGATATGTTGCAGGACTTCAGAGGAAACCTCTTTTGGAGAGGATTGGACAGAATTGGGAAGACCCTGGTGGTCAGGGGACCTGAATAGGTAGGCTGATGGTAATGAAGAGAATGTCTTCTTTTAAAGTATGGGACACAATCTAGGCCCAAGGCAAGCATGGGTATTTTCCCCAAGTTAATGAGCAGCATCTCATTGTAACTACTTATGCCTGCTGCTTACATGAAGGGCAAATACAGTGTGAAAATAATTGTTTTCAGAAACAATAAATTGTATAATGGAGCAATTAAAAGGGGAAATTCAGTTAAGACTTACTGTGGATTGATTAGGTTAAGTGTGGACTGGATTACAAATCAGCCTTTGTAATTTGTTTTATGTGACAAAGGTAATGCCATGAAAGAAATGGGTACTTAGTGTGACATAATGGTGTTACAGTATTGATATAGAGGGTTGATCTTCAGTTCATAACTTTCTGTGTACAAAAGAACATAGACCTGTGCTCTTATTTCTAGCTTTTTTTCTCTTTGGCTCAATACGCATAGAATTTGTTGGGCGTTTTTTCCCCATACTTCAAGCCATACTGGAGTGATTGCCTGTATTTTTTTAATTCATAAGTAAAGTTACATTCTTGAGAAACATTTATGTGATATTAATTTGCCATTGCACTGAGCTGTAGGAGGTAAATATTTAAGGGCATCCATTCTTCAAATGTGGAAAAAACTCATCAGCTAGAAATGTGCATATTTTGTAAGAGTCTATAGATAGTCAATTAACAAGATCTATTGAGAGAAATTCAGCAAAACAATTTTTTACATCTCTTTTAAGGATTAGGAATATAGCAAAAGATACAGGAGAATCTGGATTTTACATTAGTTGTCAAAAACTGAATTACAGGCAGATTGAAAGCAGGGAAGGAACTTAGAGCAATGGATCTGAGACTATCAATGAAGTAATTGGATATTTTTTTCACATTATTTGCGGGGGAGGCAACCATACCATGTCATAGTCTTCTTAGGAAAGAGAAGTAAATGCAATGCACATGTAATCTTAATTGAATCATTGCCGTGTTAAGCTAGAGAATTAAGATGCTGAGCATCAAGGGTACCACAATAAAATGACTAAATGGTCTAAAGCATTCTTTGAAAGTAAGATTGAGGCTGCAGACAAGCTGAGACTGAAGGCAGTTGCTGTCACTGCAGCAGTTAGACAAAAACTCCCAATGGTTACTGTGGCACAAGAGCCCTTTCAGTCTGGAGGGTTGGAGGCACCTGCTGCAGTGCCTGCCACAGGCTGACAATGGACTGAGCAGCTGCTGCCCTGTGTCACCACTTGTCCTCTTGGCCAGCAGCATTGCTGTCACCTTGAGCCTTCTATGCCCCCTACATTCACCTGCAATTTCTTTTATAGTACTTACACTTCTTCAGGGCTGGCACTCTGTGGTAGTGTTTTTGTTTGTTTGTTTGTTTTATATTGTGGTTACTGTGGGCCAGTGTTGTTGATGTGATCCCTTTAGGTGCTGTGATGACATGAATAAAATCATTTCACTGTTCTTCCCACACTTTTTGTTTTACTAAAAATAGGGGAGGAGGAATTGCTGGCAGGAGGGGAAAAGAAAGTAAGACTTGGAATGGGGAGGTTGTGGGATGTTTTTCATGAATGTAATTGAGTGCAGTTGTGGGCCCTGCAGATGTTAAACGACATGGGAAGTTGCCAGTCTTGCATACAAGAAGGCGTTAGTACCATGCTGATAGTAGTGGGAGTCCCTCCACCATGGTTTTGGAACAGGAAACTTGTGCTGCCTCCAGCTTGAGGAGTTCTGGGAGTTTGCTGACTTAAATCTACATGGAATGCACTTCTTACCCTTGGTTTGCACCCTACAGATTCAGTTTTTGGCTGATTCTGGGGTTTGAGTCTTCCTTTGAGGCAGAGAGCTCGTGGCAGGTTTCCTGCTTCTGCTTTTCTCTCTTGTCATCATAGGAGAGGAAATGTGCCATGAATGGGTTCAGTTTGGTGCAGTGCTTTGCTTATAAAGGGGAGGAAGTTGGAAAAGGAATGAACAACTTCTTCTCCTCTTAAGCAAGTTTATATATAACCTGAACAGGAGCTTAGAGTAAGCTTGTGTGATGTACAGCAAAACAGGTTTACTTAGTTTACTGGTGTTGTCCCAGCAGTGGAAGCTAAGCTTTAAAGAACTGCCACACTTTTATTGAAGAAAAGTATGAAAAAATGTTGAAGGACTGACAAACTTGTCAACTTCCTTCCCTGACTGATTATAATAATTAGGCCAGTTTGTCACTGGGGTGCTTCAGATTTTACTTTGACTGGCTGAATATGAGAACTCACAAAACAAATTTTCCAAGCAGTACTACTTCACTGGGAAATTATATCCTTCATTAACAGCTGCTGAATGTTTGCACTGTACCTTTTCTTTGGTTTCTAAATGGTTTATTGAAGCTATAAGTACAAAGGGACATCTTTTTCCTAGTTCTGTAGTATGCTTTTCAGGTTTGTTTTTATCTTCAGCATTGGCACTGAAAAATAGAAACTTTTTGAGATCATGTAAAACTGATTGATGCTTTTTGGTCATTTCAGGTCATACTTCCCAAGCTTTTCTACTCTTTTAGGTTATTGGTGTTTGGGCCTGTTTATGAGGTAATTTATCATCAACAAGGCTAAATTAAAATTAATCACCCAGTTTTGATTTCTCAAAATACTTGTAGGATAAGCTGAGTATCGTTATGAACCCATTTCCCCTGTGCCAGTATTTTAACATAGGGTCAGATTCTGCAAAGGCTTTTATAGAAATTAGTATTTTGATCAAATTTGGCTGAGTGAGATTACTTTTTTAAAATAATCAAATATATACAAATTATAAGTGTAAATGAACATGAAAAATCTCAATTACTGCATTTCTTGGGAGATGTATATACTACTTAGGCTAAATCTGGATATCTGAACTTGGCCCTGATGTAACTCTGTGGGTTTTGTCTGCAGAAGTGTCTTGTTGATTCTTTGGGAACTGTTTGACTGTAAATCGGTGTCCTCTGCACATGATGCACATCTTTCAGCTTTGAAAAACTCCACAGATCTGCAAGGATTTAATTCAGCCTTCCATTTTTTTTTACAGAACATCTAGTTAGCCACCTTAAGTCAGTGTCATGTGATATTCTGCCATATAATAGATTATTGGAGATACTCCATGTTAATTAAAATGTCTGGAAAAAATGCTAACATTTTTTCCTATTATAAATGGTAGGTAGAATTGTATATTAATTGACTAATTTAGAATGTCAGGATGCTTTTCCCAAGCCAACCTTGTATTAAAAGCAAGAATCCTTTTGCTGATAAAATGGTCTCCAATTATCACAGCTTGGGTTTTGTTGTACGCTGAACAGAAGTCAACAAAACAAGTAAGAGAACCTGTCTAAATAAGGTACCGTACTCATTAAAAACACAAAATTAATCATAGGATCAATGAAGAAGGCAATGCTACATGGAGTTTGTTTTTTTTCTTCCCTTTTTTAATCATAGAGCCAAATAATGTTCCCTGAAAGGATCGGAACTATTATGTGGCACTCAATTATAAAGAGGTGAATAGGTCCCCAAGACACTGTTTTATCAAAGGGGCAGGCTGGTGTTTACATGATGGCTGATTACAGCCACCATCATTAATGCTGTGTGGCAGTGCAGCCCTGCAGCACAGACAGCGGGCAGGAGTCACCCTTCAAAACAAGGCAATGATTTTTTAGTTGTTATCAAGCTAAATGGCAAGCAGGAAGGCTGAATGTATATGGATATTTTTGAAGGGACTCTAGGAGATCTGCAAGTGGAAGAAGAGAATGCATTTTACCAACTGTTTAATTATGGTGTGTTCCTAAGTACACTTGAATAGAATGCTTTATTTGCATTAGAAAAAATGAATGTTACAAGATGCATTTGAGTATGTGGAAGGTCACCTAAGGATGTTCAAACATGTATAAATACACACATTGTGTGCTTGTATGGAACTTCATAGATATGGAAGAATTCCCACTGCCATCTACTGGGCTGAGGCCAGCAATATTCTGCCCTATGGATGTGCTATAAACATCCAGTTTCTGGACAGTGACCTGTTTTCTGAGGCTCTACCTGTCAGTTCCTGGCACTTCCTTTCCCACCTTGTCTTTCTCTCCCTGTGGACAGTGAGCACATCCTCAGGTAGCCCAGGGTGTCAAAGCACAGTTGAGGTCTAGATTGTGGTTAGAAACAAAATAGGCTGATCTTTGTCTCTCCTCCTTTTTCCTTTGGTGGCTTGGCATATTTCAGTCTTCACACAGTTCAGTTTTACTGGGTAGCACTTGGCTGAGGAAGGATGTGTGGAATTCAGCCTCCTAATGCAGAGGACAGCAAACCCCTACTAGCCCTCTCCCATCCTGCAAAGCAGGAAGCTCAGGCAGGAACAGAAAGGTACTTGATGAGCATCCTTGTTACTCCATGCAGTGTGAGCTCAGCCTGGCTCCCATGGTTAAAGCCTAAAGCTAAAGTGGGATGTGAAAGTGAGGCTGGAAAAGGGAAGCCCCAGAGAAAGAGCTTTGCTTTTATAATTGACAAATAATGAGATAGGATTTCTTGACAATATTTGGAGTCCTAAGAATTGTTGGGAGGAGTGGGAGGTCCCCACATAAAGGGACCATGGGACCTTGTTTTCTTGTGTTTCTCCTCCCTTTTTCATGAATAAATTGTTATCCTTTATTAGCCATTATAATTCATTTATTACCAAAAATAAATGGTAAATGACTAGAAAATTAGGTGATTTCTTGACTTCTGGCTGCAGTATTAAATGTTGGAACTTAAAAATACGCTTTGGGATTTTTAAAACAAAAATCTAGGATCCTTTCAGCTTTATTAAAGGGCAAGCAATGTTGATTCTGTTCTTCATGGCTACAGTTTTGCATTTTAGATGTTACTTGTTTTGTATGATGTTTCAAGTTTGAAAACCAAAAAGACCTTAGATTTATAGGATTCTTTCTCAGGGGGAAAAAAGTCTTTGCTATTATACACAACTCCAAAGCATTCCTCTGTTTTGCCTTTGGGGTACCCCTAGAGCAGGCAGGGTTCTGGTCCTCTTTGGACACCAGATTTGCAGTCTTCATGTTTTGAGCCCATTTGAATCTGATTTCAAGAGCTCAGAGGTGTCTTTTCCATATATCTTTAAGAAGACTCTCTGACTGCTGTCACTTGGGCAGAATCTGCACACTATGGATTGCATTGCCAGAAGGGAGGGGACTCACTGGCAATCTTGAAGTAATGACAAACTCTCTCCAGTCTGTTTAAAGATGAATCCTGCTCTTGCACACACACTGAGGGAGAGCCTGCCCAGTACTCTTTTGATCTGGTCTTGCAAACCTCCTTCCCTGGACTCAGGCTTCCCACCAGACTTGGTCAGCCAAGCCACAGCAATTGTTTCTCATGTGGGATTTATGAGTTTATCACTGTAGGATCTGATTGTCACATCTGCACAAACAGCTGAATTTATCTTGCTGTTTAATCACATCTTTTTGAGATGTGATTTAACTGCATCTTGACTGTACAGTGTCTGGCATATGCATGCCATGTAACACAGATGTTGCCTTTCTTGCTGTTCCTGTGGGTGCATCGAGGTTGGATTGATTGCCAACTGTGTTCAAGGAGTTGTTGTCCCTTTTTTCAGCCAAGGTAGTAGTGCAGACCAGGCAGAGAGCTGCTGAGATGGCTTTGCTTCCCCACCAAGTGATGCAGTTTTATTGTCCATGGCTTGGGAGGATGGTAGATGTATGTTAAAATTTTTTTAAACAACATAAACATAAATAAATAACAATTTTTAAAATAACAATTTTTTAAATAACATAGTGTTACTGGGCTGCCTTTCAAACAAGGGGTAAATTAACATCCGACCTCTGCTCCTTTATTTAAGGTGATTCCTGAATATTTAGAGGTATTTTCCCTTTTTTTTTCAGCATAAAATCAAAATGTTATCTTTGCCCTTACAGCTTTTGCTATAATCCACATATAAACGAGGTGATAAAAAGTAAGGATAAAATAAATCTTTGCTAATACTTTTTGATTAGCTTAATCAATAATTAATCATCTCTTAGATGAGGCTGTAGCTTTTGGAGTAGATATAATTGGATTAACCACTGAGCAGCCTTTGGAGCTTTGAAGAGATTAAAATGGCTGTAAATCCTGTAATTAAACTGCCATAAACAAAAGCAATAGTTTTAGAATCAGTCAGTTATTTTTAAATGAATCAGCAAGTCCTTAACACACCCCTAGTAGTGGTGTAGGCAGAATCTATTCTCTTAACTGATTTATTTCCTTCAACAAGATGAATATGTATCAAATCATTGCTTTAATTGCTTGGGTATATGTTAGCCAGAATGGCAGGTGGAATTTTAGGAAGAACTGTCTGTTAGAGAACTCTCAGAAGAAAAGCTAGTTTGTGTATCCAAAACAGTGAACCTGCTCCTTGTCTTGAGCCTATTAGGCACTGACTTTTCATGGTGTCTTTAATTGGCTAAGTAGGTTTGGCCTACATGAATGAAGTCTTTATCTGTCCTGCTCTTCCCCTCCCACCTATTTGGGGAGGTTTTTTGTGCCTTTTTCTTCAAAACAGACAGCTTTAGCAGGAATAACTTCCTTTTAGAGGCTCATTATGTACCAAAGCAGATACTGTATGTGACTGTATTATACACATGGGAATTGATATGTGTGCACATGCTAATATGGATTCTTTCTTTCAATCCCTCACAGAGATGAGCTCATAAAGCCAATGGGAGTGCGGCCGGATGGGACAATGGCTCCTTTGGAGGAAGCAGTCAGCCAGTACCATACCAGCAAGCAAGAGAGCTCAGATTCAGACTAAGGCATCACCTGCTGTACTCTCAATTCTCCTCTAATCCACACTTCTCCTTAGAGCCACATCTTTTATCCTCACATTAGCCAGCATCACTTTAACTGTTCTATTATTGGCATATTTAAATGATGGGTCCTGTGCTGTAATGTCTGAATTTTTATTATGTCTGTTTAGAGAACATATCAATTTATTAGTTTATGATCTTTATTAATTTAAAATGAAATGTATTTCAAAAGGATAAAAAGTTAAAGCCTACAGTGTAAAATAAAGTCCACTTTCATTTTCCAGAATCTTGTTTTCTGAACTCTGTAGGTTTTCCCATTCTTGGTAACTTTTTGTATTGTCTTGCCAGTCTTCCTCTTTATATAATTGTATTAATGAAGTGTGTTTACTTAATGGCATTAGGAGCAGAGGGTGTTTACACTTAAAGTCTGATTGACCTTGTGAGGCTGCTTTAGCTGGCATTGAGCAGCGATTTCAAAGCTCCCGTTTTTGAAGTGCCCTGGGGTTTCTTACTGCTACAAACTTTTCCAGTTAAGCTGCTGCTTAAGATTTTAACAATGTGTCAGTGACAGACTGCTTCTAAAACTGCCTTTAAATTGGGAAACAAGACGATGGATTTTGTATGTCTTCCTTCCCTCCCTGGTTAAGACCATACGTATATACCTCCTCCTCCCCTCTTTGGTTAAGTAAAAACATCCCTATTGAAAATGGTGTTCAGGAATTGCACTTAAATGATGCCATGAATAGGAGGGGACTGGAGTGCATGTGCCAGTGTTTCACTGCTTTGGGGCCTACTTTTGGAGATTAACTTCTATGCCTCTCTTGAAGGGAAGTCAAACTAATCAACAAAGAAATATTTCCTCTTAGAGAGAACTTGGGAAGCAATGGAATAGAGAATGGGAGGGTGGAAAGGAGAAGAAAACTTCACTTTCAATTCTGTACTCTTTAAAAACAAAGATTAAAGTTTTAGGCGTGCTGCACTGCTGTTGTTGCCTCTTTGCCTGCTTGGTTTTTTCTGTGTTTCTCCCAGCATGAATTACATGAAGAATAATCCATGCCCTGGTTTTGAATTCCTTATTTTGTGCAGCTTAAACATGCCATTCACTGGGAATGTTTCAGAGGTTGGTGTTGGTTCTCCAGTTTTTGTTTCTTATGACTTGACACTGGTTTTCTGAACTAAGGAAGTTGGTGTTCAAAGACCCTGTGAAGGGGAATTTGGTATGAAACTGTGCTATGGTTGCTTATGTGAGGAGCTTCTACAGATAATCTTAGTCTTCCAAAAGAACTGAAAAGAAAAAAATAAAGCACTGCTGTCCTCTCAGTGGTTCAGTTTGTGTTTCCAAAGGCCTCTGCCCAGCCACAGCAATGTTTTTCTTGGTACGTATGTAGTATGTTATGTCATACCTCTTCTTTATGACTCCAAAAGTGGAAGGGTCTAATTATCCAAGAGCAAGAAATGTGCTTGGCTGCATCTAAGCCGTGTCTCAAAAATGTAATTCTGGGTTTAGCATCATGCACTGACTGCTCTGAGCCCAGCACAGATAAGTATTGTGTGCCCTACAGGTGCAAAGAATTTGTGATCCCTCCCCCAGGGAACTTCCCTGGCCCTGTTAATAAGGAACTGTCTTGTGTCAGCTGGGGAGGGAGTTGTTTTAGTCATGGGCTTCTTGCTGTTGAGCACTAAGTACAGAGCATGAAAAAGAGCAAAATCTTAATTGCTGCGTTACAAGCTGTAGAATGTGCTCCTACAATTAGCTGGCTAAAGAAAATAATGAAACAATGATGGCTCCAGAGGCCTTGTTACAAGCAGGATAGCATGAGGCTCTTGTGCTCTGCCTCCTGTCATTTGCCACAGGGCAGCAACATTTGCAAGAAATAGTTCTGTTTAGTTTATCTTGGAAAACAGATGCTTGTAGAAGGTTCTACAGACATGGATGCTGCTTCGATTAAAAAGAAAAAAGTGAAGACCAAGCATAGGCCTGAATCCTCCAGCTCGAGAGTGGCTGTCATAGCTGGGCTGCCTGTAGTGCAGGTAAATGTAGATAAATGAGCAACTTGCACTAGTGCAAGAGTAGCTCTTGTTCCAAGGGGATAGTTTGTGAAAAGGCTGCTGCAGACTTTTTGGCTTATCTTTGCAATGTAACGTAGGTCCAACCTTCTGCACTGGCTGGAGATCTGGGAATATCTTGGGACCAAGGTCCTTCAAATCACCAGTGCCTCTGCTTCCTTTTGTGCTTGCTGGTGTTTTCAGAGTAACATGGTAGAATTTCTCTTGGATGGGAGTCTGGAGAAAAGTGAGGTTAAAAAAAGGAACTATCTGGAATTTTTTATGTACTGTGAAATATTGCTCCTGAATTTATTTTCAAAGTTGAACCTCCAAAACTGGAGGCTTAGGCAGCTGAGTCTTGCTTAAACTGGCAAACTGGGCAGTGTCAGGAAGGATCTCTAAGTGAAATGTCTCATTTTACTCCCTTCTGAGTAAAATGTCAGTAGGATTTCTAGTGGTGACCATAAAGGTGTTACCCAGTGGGTTTTGAGGACATGTACCTTTCACTCCCAAAAAGTCTTCCACAGTCAGTCCCAAACCCAAAATCTTGTGTTTCAGTCTTTACTTTGGCATTAATAGTCCAAAGCAACACAGTTCTCATTAAAGTTCATCAATGATTTGGAAGCTTTGCTTCTCTTTGTTTCCCATTAGAGTTATGAAACAAAAGATGATGGGAAATTGCTGAAATTTGTCAAAATACTTTGTTCTTTTGTAAAATAATACAGACATATTTGTTAAGATGTTTGTGAAAACTTCCTGGCAGGTATTCCCAAATGCTAATTGAAATTTCATGTGCCCCAGAAGTGGTTTTCAGGAAAAAGGGTTGTTTACAATCTGTTAAAAATGCTGTGATACAATTACCACAGAACTTTAAATAAATTTGTCAAAAAGGAAAACCACATTAGCGTTGATGTTTTGAGTGTCCAACATTGCTCTAGGTGCGTGTGATTTTTTTACTCTATATCTTGAGTTTTTCCAAGTACCTGAAAATCTGGAAAGGTTTTAAAAAACCCAACCAAAAAAAAAAAATTTAAAAAACAACCAAACAAATAGAACAATAGGGCAATAACATATTTTTCTTATAGTTCTTTAAATTGTAAATTTCCCCCACCTGGGTGAAAAATCAGTTGTCAAAGGTGGCTTTAAGGAAGAGAACCTTACAATGAAGCTGTAGCATTAGTGGGTTGCTAGGTGCCCTAGTCAGAACGAGGAAAGTAAACCCCAAAGTACACAAGATCCCAAATCTCCTGAAGGAGCATTCCACAACATTGTACTTCAACTTATTACCACAAAACAGCTAATAAAATCCTGTGCTTTAATAAGGCTGGCTGTAAAAGGACTCTTCCACTGTTCAAACAGTTGAGAGGCAGACTTTGCTGGTCTTTGAGCAGCAAGTTAAACAGCTGCCAAGGTCAGATCCTTTTCTGGTCAAGCATGGACAAGCAGTGATTTAGAAGTACTGCAAAGATGTGGCTCACTTTTACACAGAAAAAAATGTACCTATTTAATCCTACAAATGAAAATTCTTCTTGCATTAACATCTTAGTTACTTGCATGGATCTGGCCCTTTTGGAAAGTGTCTGGGAACATTTGCTCTCCACACAAAAGCTTTTGCTCGTCCTGAAGTTGTTTCTCTCCAAAATACATGTCATTCTGGTGATGCAATATTTAGACCGAGAATTTTGAGGCAAGTCAATGTTCTTTTGGCTTTTCCATGCATCCTCCAGCTGTGTCTGGAAAGCAGCTCCCTCAGCACTGGAGGAAGAGCTTGGCAGGGAGGGCTGGAAGTCCTTCCCGAGCGGTGCCAGCCCTGGAGTGAGCCGGGCCTGGGAGCCCAGCCCGCCTTTCCCCGCTGCCGGAGGGAAGCAGGGCGGGCAGGAGGCTGCCGGGACGCCCAGGTGGGTATGAGGTGAAGGAAAATGTGGTGACTGTAGTAAAGCTGAGTGTTTTTCAGGGCTCCTCCTCTCACCACAGCAAAGCAGGTGAGTCCTGTTAATCCTCTGCTTTTCCCTGTTGCTGTGGAACGCCGTGCCTGCCGGAGGTTATTGCCCTCGGTTAGGGCCTCAGCGGCGCTGAGGGTGTTGCAGTCATTCCCTCACTGGGAGGTGCCCGTGCTGCTGTGCCTTGCTGCCCTCCCTGAGAGCGAGCCTCTCTTCCTGGCTCTGTGTGAGTGAGGAGGAGGGGGGCCCGCAGGAACGGACCAAACTAATTTCTTGGGAAGGAGGTAGGAGCAGCCCTGTCTTCTCTGTGCAGCATTGGAGCCACTTTCAATTCTGCTGTGAGACAGCTCTGAGGGCCAGGCTGACCTGCAGCAGCTGCCACGCCAGTGGTCTCTGGCCAGGCTTGAGGACAGTCTGTCAGGTAGGGAAAAAACCCCAAATCTGACCATTGCCACAAGCAGTCCTACAGCACCACGTTGACAGCACGAGGGTCAGCTCAGCTCTCTGTCGTGGCTGGGAGCGACAGGGTCCAGGTAAGTTCCTCGAGTGTCCCATTTCTCCAGAGCAGGCGAGAGCACAGATCGCTGAGCTGCTGACGTGCCTGGGAATCGATCCCTCTGTCAGCATGCCAATCTCTGTGGGGTACCTAGGCAGGCTTTTAGAGGTTGGTGGGGAAGGAATTATTCAGACCACCCATCTTAGCTGGCTAAATTACCCGGGTAGTCTCTTCTAACTCCTTTTCCAGTCACGGATGAGAGAAAGGACAATTCAGAGTAAGGCTCATTTGGGTGCACTGAATGACCCTCTGCAGGAGCTTTGCTTTCCCTCCCTTGACTACAGAGGGAGCCTGGGGAGACCAGCTGGTTACATTTAACTGCTAAATTGGTTGCCAAAAGATGGGTGGTGAGAATTCTTTCCAGTTTCCCCTTTGCCATGGACCACACTCTTCCCATAGCAGGATGCTCGCTTGCGCTCTCCTGCAAATTTGGAGATTGCTCAGTGCAGTGGGATACAGGCCCCCAGGGGCCACCACAAGACAAAGGGTGTATCACATCTCTTGGCAGGTACTGTATAAGGCTGTGTGCAGGATTTCATGAGCTTCCTGCTTAAACAGGTTCTTTAAAGCAGCTTTGCTTTTGGGAGCCTGCTTAACAACTTGCCTTGGTATAAGCCAAGTTTTACATACGTTCTGAAATTTGAAAATCAAAGTGAAACCTCTGGCAAAAAATGTAACTAGAGAGGGAAAGATAACAGAAAAGACTTCTAAGTTCACTACAGATGTAACAAATGGAGAGGAAGGTGCAGTCATTCAAAATAAACCCTGCTGAGATTGTCCCTTCCTCTTTGCCTGATAAACCCATTACAAATTGAAAGAAAAGCAGCCAAGATCGTCAGGCTTCGGAACATCCATTAACTTTCTTTTACGTTTTAGAGCTTGTAACAGATGCTGACTGTGGGTGTTAGTCCTTGTCTAATCAAAAAGCCTGATTCTTCATTCTAGAAACTTAAAATATAAGTTTCCGCCAACAAAAATTCAAACCTGAACCTAAACTTCCAGAATTCTAAGGCTTCATCATTATTTTATGCTCAAGAAGGGAGCTTGCCTGGTAAATCCCAGTGCTGTGGCACATCACACTTCCAAAGGCATTTTAAAAAACCAGTAGTTTATTAGTGGGGTTTTTTTCCCTTTTTGGGAAGAGACTAGTGACTGTCTGGATTCCCTCCTGTTTTCTCAGTCCCCAAATGTTCACAACACCCTGTTGGGGAGGAATAATTCCCATCCAAGTTGTAAAACACACTTATAAGTAGATGGGAAAAGCATGAACAGTGCTGTAAAGGAAACAAAACCTCCAGGAACAAGATCTTATTTTGCATGCTTCTCACAGTTGTATTTTTGTCTCAATTAGCATATTTTAAAGAGAAGCCTTTTAAAAAAAATTCTGCTATCTCCCTGAACTGTTCTCAAGCTTTGAACTTTTCCATCCTTTCTATTGATTATGGCCAAGTGACCCATATTTAAAAAGCATTTACAATAAAATTATAGCACTTTCTTTTGTGCTGCCGGCTTTCCCAGTGAAAAGCTAAAATGTTTTAAAATTGTCACTTTTTGACAGAGGTAATGGCTGTAATATATTTAGTCTCTTCCCCCTTGTTGTGCTTAAAATGGGTATGCTAATAAAGGGCACAGCTGTCGATACTTTATGGCCTGCTGGGGGGAAGAGGGGGAACGAAGGCAAAAAACAGATTGACTGTGTGTCAACAAATGCAGCTGGGAAAGAAAAAAAGAAGCCCCTTGAAGGCCCCTGCAACTTAAAGTCCAAGATAAATGATGTCCCTATGCTTTAAAAAAAAAAAAAATGGAGATTGGAATTCAATAAAGGGCAACTGAAAAGGAAACTGCTTAAAACTGAAAGCCTTTTCTCTGCCTCTAGACAGCTTACAAGAGAAATGAGCAAAACTGACCACAGAAAGAGGGTGAGTGGCCAAGAAAGAAAACAAAAGCCTATCCTGGAAAATATATTGCATCAAAGAATTATCTGAAGTGCACTGTGGCCGGCGGGCGGAGCACGTACAGTTTAATGGAGATGCAACAACTTTTACACGCCGCCGCCTTTGGGGGAGCGGGCAGCTTTGTGCCAGGGAGGGAAAAGGGGAGCTGGAATCATTCACACCAAAGCAGCAGGACTGAGACACAAGGGCAGCGGGATGATGGTGGATGCCCTTCCCTGGGGGGCCGGGCTGGGCTGTCCCCGTGCCTTGTGGTCGGCCAGTGAGACTCACAGCTTGGGGCCGCTCCTGAGGCAAGGAGAGAGCAACAGCAGGGCTGGAAGGGGTGCAGGGATGGGCAGCTGGAATTAATGCAGTTAGGAAATGGCAATACTGGGTGCAAACCTGCAAAATCAGGTGGTTTTCTTTCCCCAGGTCATGAGGCAGCTGGTTTGCATGGAGGCAAACTCCTAACAAAGTAACAAGCGGTGGGGAGCCATTTGTTCATTGTCATTTCTTGGACAATTATGGAAGATGAGGACAGTTTTTCCCGGCCTAAGGCAAAACGTCTCTGTAAGTGTGGCTTGTGTTTCCCAGAGGTGTCCTGAGAGCATGGCCTGGCTGCACCAGTGCCACCAGAGCTGCTGTATCCACCTGCTGAGAACCAGGGTTCAGGCATTCCCACTGCCTGTTCTGGCAAAAGACTTCCTGGAAAATAAACCCTTGGCAGCAGGCGAGGCCAGGAGGGCTGGTGAGCCTGCAAATAACCTCTGCTTCTGCACAGGGAGGAGATGCGGTCTGGGCTGGGATATCCTGCTTTGAGGAACTGTCTACTCTTCTCTTTCACTTTCCCACTTCTGTCATCCTTTACTCCCACCACTTTTTAAAATTTATTTTTCATTCAAGGCCTTTTTTTCCTGGTGTGTTGTTCCCATTCAAGAACATCTGGAAAAGGTAGTAAAATGGGAAAAAAGAGTTATCTGTTTTCTCAGTTCCTCAATTTTTTCATGTGTGTATGTATTCCCTTTAATCTCTGCAAATTCTGTAAAAATGGGAGGAAGAAAAAATAAGTAACTGAAGACAAGGCAAAATCAGGAAATTGAAAAAAATAATGAAATTAAATGGAGCAGTCAGGTCAAATTTTTACTAAAGCAGCAGGACATTAAAATGGCATAGAAAGTTCTTGTTTCCTTCTGTAATTGTTTGAAAGAGTTTTAAAAGGCCATAATTTTTACTATTCTTGCTAGATTTCACATGGTAAAACTCTTGTACCATTAGAGATCAATACCTCCCAGTGATGCTGTGTTTCTGGGATGACCAGTTTGGCTTTGGTTTTCTCCAGAGAAGAGTGAAATTTGGTATGGGTGATGTGCTATATCCACAGTTTTTCATTTTTTTCAGGAAAAACTGAAAGGTTGCTGTGCCCAAGGACAGAAGAGTTAAGAGATTCCCCCACCCACAACTGGGACTGACTTTGGGAAGCAAACCTTGTCTGTGACACTGACTCATTGTGAGAGTCTCACTGCTTCTTTGTAGTTGACAGCTGGGAAAAATGGAGAAAAGGAAGAGAGAAATACCTGAACTCTGAGTGTGGGGTACAACAGGTGTGTTCACTGGTGTGGGTTGGGGTGATTCCACAGGCAAAGGTTCCCCTGCAGCAGGTGGGAACACATGAGCTCTGCTGGACTAAGAGGTCATGTTATGAGAAATAACGCTCAAGTTGGTGTGGCACATGTGGCACAACTGTAAAGTAACTCAGCAGTATCTGAGCTGGAGCTGCTGTTGGAGAACATTCTCCAAAGGAAAATGTCCAACATGGTTCTGTAAGACCTGTACCTATGAATGGGGAAACAACCAATTGGGAAACAACCCTGAAGGGGCTGGAGATATCACAGAGCTGTGTGTGATGGTCAAAGGCAACAAGCCCCTGCACAGGGAGTGTGTGAAAGTGCCTATGGCAATGGGGAGATTGATCCCTCCGTACAGAGAGAGACCATGGCCGTGACCAGCTCCCTGTCCATAATCCACGGATCTATAGAGGCCTGGAAAACCCAAGGAGATGATTTACGATTGTGGTGCTCAGCACACTCAGGGGAAGGCTGAGAGGAGGCTGTGTGGGAGCCAGAGCAGATGGGTTTTGTAACTTTTTCTTTGCAGACCAGCACAATTGTCCAGGGGAAATGCAAGCCCGGGATAGTGGCTGTTGAGCTCACAGACTTGCTTTGTTTAATTATATTTTGCAGACTGTTTAATAGGGGCCTGGAGACCCAAAGAACCACCAAGAGCCAGAGGGTGACAACCACCAAATATCCCTGTAGGAAGAAGATATGTAAAACTTCAATTCATTTAATGGAGCTGAAAAATGCTCAAAATAGTATTTCATGTGCATAATTGGGCATTGAAGTGACAGGCTGTGAGCTCTGGTAAACTTTGCTGTCATCTGAAGCTCTTTGGTTGGTCAACTCACTTTTGAACCTGGGCAGGTCTTCCTGCTGCTGCCATTGGTGTTCCATATGCTGTGAAGGGTCCGGAGATGTCTGTGCTTTTGACCAGAGACTTCTAATGCAGGTTTTTGTGTTGAAGCCTTTCACATATGGTGTCTCCCACAGTCCTAAATAAAAAAATCTCAGAAAGCAGCAGGTGAAACCTTACCTCTTGTTTTTAATATTTATTTATAATTTTGGGCACCTTTGGATGTTGTCCTCATTTCTCGGTCTGTCAGTTTTAGTGGTCAGTGTATTGTCAGTAAATCCCAGAGCCTGACCTTTGGGACTGGTGTTAGTTCTCTTATTTTCAACCCACACGGTATGTGGGTGCCTCTGCCTCCCTCCAGGCTCTGCTGCTCTCTGCTGGTCTCCTTCCAATGCATGTGGGCTTCTCAGAGGTGTCAAGTCACCTAAAATTTAATTAAGGAGCCAGGGACAAGGGATGGAAGGGTTCAAGCATGCCCTTTGCCTATATAAAATGGGGAAAAGGGTTTGGGATCAAGCTGGTACTTTATGTGCTATCAGGACCTGGGCACAGATTTGTAGGAAATGGGTTTTGCTTATTCTTGTGTGCAGGGGCAGAGGGTCTTTTTCAACAGTTCCTTTGGTAATTGTTTCATCCTTCTAATAACACCAGCACTGAGTGGAGGCACATGGGTGTTCCCATCCTTTCCCTGTGTACCTTCTGGTGGTTTTAAACATGGCCAATTTAAAATGCATCTGTCAGCATTTTGTTGTCAGCATTTGACATCCCCAGTGAGGATGTCAGAGATAATCAGCCCCACATTTAATAAAAATCTGTGCCCTAGAAGAAAAGAGAGGTGCAAAACAGGTCGCCTCCAAAGGAAAGGCTCCAGTACATGCTTGCAGTTTGCTGGAGAATTTCCCGTGCAAATACCCCAGCTCAGCCAGCCCCCAGGTCCCCATAAGACAAACATCTGCAGGAGGCTGGATGTTAACCCTTCCAACACGCCACAGAAGGTTTTCTCTACTTCCTCCCTGCTCCTTTTCATCTCCCTTCTCTCCCACAAAGACAGTCACTGGCTTTACCTTGCCAGAGGATGTTTAGAGATGAGTTTAGAGATGCTGAGAGGACATCTGGGGGATGTGCTAGAGCTCAGGGCTACACCTAAGGCAGGCATCGCCTGGCTTCTTTGCTCTAGAAAGCAGCTCAGCCCACTCGGGAGACCTGTCTTGGGAGGAACTACTCATGCTCCAGGGCTTCCTATTTCTACACTGACTCCAGAGCAGCCTGCAGCAGATCACAGACCCATTTGACAATCAAACCCTTGAGTTTGATTTTAATACTGCCTCTAACTGTGGTAGTTAGATCCCGAGGCCTACTCACAGCAGATGTTTTTCCAGGTGAACAAGGAGGGCTGTTCTGCCCTGCTTCGAACCCTGAGCTGCCTGATGAGGTGTGAGGTGCTGCAGTCAAGGAGCCCAGAGTAACTGTGCCACCCTTGCTGTGGTCACCCCGTGTTTCCAGCTGGGAAGGGAGCTCCCATACTCAGGAACCTGAGAAAGATAAACACATGCATGCACATGTGGGTGCCCAGGGGTATTTTTAGCTCTGCTGCCAGCCCTTTAGAGCAAGATATGAGATGGCTGACAGGGATTTGGTCCAGACTTGTGTCTCTGCCACAAAGCCAGGCTGTGAATCAATGCTGGGCAGGCTCTTCCACCCTCAGTTTGCTTGCCCTTAGATGGGGACACAGCAGCTGCAGGAGCTGCAGCATGCAGTTCTGAAAATACCTTCTTTTGCAGACCCTTATATCGCCCCAAAGGAATCTGAGGAGATTGTCAAGGGAGGACGTTACAGTGCAGGATCCCAGAACTGTGAAAGGATTTAATCCAAACATTTGAAGGAGTCAGCCAGTTGGATCCTGACAGGAGGGACATTGGTGCAAAGCCCTTGCTGGGTCTCTGATGCTTAGAAATCTTCCTAACAGTCCCCATGTCACGAGTGTTTTGGTGAGGAACTATATAAAAATACAAAAAGTGTGTTATGCAATAAGCTGTTTGGGGCCACAGGGGAGATCTTGCAAATCTAGCCTTGAGGCATTTGTATGTAAAAAACCCCAAAATTAAAAAATAAAAGTAGCTTCTTTCAGCTGCAACCTAAACTTTGTGCTAAGTTGAATCTCCCCAGCCCTGGGCTGATCCCTGTAGCCCCTCCAGGGTTTTCAATGTATCCAACAATGAAAGTGAAATCCAATCCCATCCAATTAGAGGAAAATGAATGGCTCATCTACAATAAATGGGCTCTGAATAACAATAAGCCAACAAGAGAGCAATGAACTGGAGACAGAGTACAATCTTCCTGAATGTTAATCGACAACTAACTCCACAAGCTTCTTAGAGGTGGAAAGAATTGGAGGAAAATAGATTAGGGAGGCTTTAGACCACATTGCCTTTTAACTGCTTAGGCCTCATATTTTTACCTAAATACAAGAATGTTTCTAATGCTGCCTTTTGCAGGGTGAAGGGTGTGCATGTGATGGGGTGTTTGTTCTCAAAGTTAAATGTTTTCAATTAATTTATAATTTGACATGGTAGGTCCTACTGTATTATTTAATTGTTTCAGAAGGCAATTTTTAAAATGGCAAAGTAAAATGGCAGAAGCCTTGGAAAATGCTTTCTGTAGATCTGAGGAATGGGGCTGAATGAATCCAGGAGTTAGCCTGAGACTGAAAAGAGGCTGGAGAGGTGAAAGGATAAGGAAAACCTTATCAGTTCAGTGGTTGAAGTGCTTTCTGCACCCACAACTCCCCCAGTGCTGTTTGTTCGTCTCCCATAGACACCTTTTCCCCCTGTCAAGGCCTGAAACACCTGCAGAGCAGCTCAGCTGCTGCTTTCCACCGCCCTCAGCCCCACAAGTACTTTTTGTAAAGACAGGGAAAATGCCAGGTGTCCTGCCCCATCACTAAGAAGCTCCCACAACCATGCAGGCTCCATATCCAAGTCAACAAGGTCTCACCCAGCTGAGCTGTGTTGCCCATCCTCTCTACACAGCCGATTAAATCCCCAATAACCTCTGGGGTTCTATCCCCTCCAGACAGGCAGTGAGCTTATTTAGATTGCCCAGCACTACCATCCCCTCCTGCTTGCCCTTATCCACAGGAGCCAGCTCAAAGGCCACGGAGACCAGGTGGGAGAAGACTCACCTCACTGCAGGCTGGGCACCCAGCTCAGCTATGGGGGTAGAATGTTGATCCTCTGGAAAGCAAAGTTCCTCAGCACTAGTGCTGCCACAAAAGATGGTGTGGAGTGTAAGGTGAAGGATATTTTAAGTTGTAGCTTTATAATTTATTTGATTGGCAGTGTTTCATGTGTTGCATTCTTTATCACAAAGGTCTTCCCAGAAGCAGCTCCTAATTTGCTGTCTTGTGGTCGAAAATGTTGGCAAACAGGTCCATAGGAAACCAAATTCTGTCCTTCCTCTGCAAGATGGGAACAAAGAGAGGAGCCATATCCCCCTTCCCTCTCCTGATCTTCTGTACAAGCAAAGGGTCACTTACATGCTTTCAAAGCAGTAAGAATTTGATAGTCATATGATAAGCTATTAAGTAATGTGCATGCAGAGCTAAAGGGGATTTGGAAGGGAGAATTATTAATTTGTAAATTAAATTACAATTTTGTCTCAGCGGCATTAAAATAAATTTCCAAAGACCATTGTCTGCTTGAACAAAGAAAGAAAAGGAGCTGTTAGAAGCAGTTTACACAGTGCAGATATGAGGGGTTGTGTGTGTAAATAAGACCAATGTTGGTACTCAGCATGAGAACACATTTGCTGCAGTGTGCCAGGCATGCTCTGGCCAGCACTTGGGAATAGCAACACACCCTGCTAAAACTTAGCATAGAGAGCAAGAGATGCCAAGGGGAATTTCAAATTTCACAAATGCATTTTTTCTAAAAACTGACTTTAACTGTGGGACAGGACAAGGCAGTGGCTGACAGAAACACCTGGATTTGGCCATTTTGGGCCAAAATACTGTACCTTTCCCTTTCAGCATCCTCAAAGCACCATCATTCTTCCCCTATCTTGCCTCATTCCTTCAGCAGTAAACACAGAGCTTTTGCTGGAGTCTTCAACCTTTTGTTTCTTGGCTTTGGCTGACACTAACTGCAAAAGTGATTCTTTGGTTAGTTGGGGATTTTCAATGCAAGAGGGTTCTTCTGCAAGTCCTGGGAAAAGTTAGAAGTGCTTTGCTCCCCAGATAAGGTGCAGTATAACATTTAGACCAAGCCCAGGCACCTTAGGAAGCACTAAAAACCTTAGCACTTCAGCCTTATTGTGCAAAACTGCACGGCTTTATGCTCATTGTGTGACAAAAAGGGAAGGCACCAACAGGTTAAATTGTTATTCTATAAAACTAGATTAGGGTAACTCAGTGTACACAAAAAAGCAGCATCTGTTCCTCATGGTTGTGCCTGTTGGGACAGGGGTATTGCTTGTGTAACAACTGCTGCTTATTGTGGGATGTCACACTGAAGCTACAAGGTAAGGACAACTCTGATGAAAAAAAAACAATAATCTGTGCGAGTTTCAGATTAGTCATTATCATTTAGAAGAGCAATATCCTGTGAAAACAAATTCCCTTTTCATAGGTGCTCATCACATTTTCATTTTTTGGCAGAACCAGCTCCACTTGCTCTTGTGACTATAATACCTCCAAAGCACTGTGGCCCAAGGGCTGATGTCCATTTTCTTTTGGCACTGCACTGCCTCTCCCATGAGGATCTGCACCAGGAGCTCAGAGGAGGCTCCTGCCCCTGCTTCACAAGTGGGCAGCTGAGATGCCCAATGGATGGACAACCTTCTCCCAGCCTGGAGTGCTTCCCCACTGATAATTTCAATATCAGCCTTGGGGAAGGTTGGCTGTGGTTTGGAGGCATCTCCCTGTGACCTCTGAGTGGCAGTCTGGCCTGCAGCAAGCTGGCTGTGACATTGGCAGAAAAGCACTTAGCACTCGCTTACAGCACAAAGCTTAGCCTTGCTGGGATCCAGAGAGAGCTCTCTGCTGAGATCTGTGCTTGTGGGACCGAGGTTCCCTGTCCTATTTGTATTCCCAACCTGCTGAAGAGGCTGATGCCCAGAGCAGAGAGTAAGGCCAGCACTGCCCTGGCACTCTCACAGGGCTGCTCCCCCTGGAACAAAGCGCTGTTTGAGACCAGCTTGGGCGGCCCATGCTCCCTATGGGGATCTTGTCCATTGCAGAGAAAAATCTGGCAAATCTTTGCCTTTTCTGTCTTGACATTTGTGACTGTTTGCATGTCAGGAGGGGTTAGTCAGGGACAGAGTGAGTCAGGTCCTGCAGCTCCCAGCACAGTGCTAAGGCCAGACACCTTTCTCTTGATAAAATTTATGGATGTTGCAAAATTCGTAGATTAATAATTAATAACTAATTCTTCCTATGTGAACCTCCTTTTGCTTTCCTCTGTTGTTGACTGGGAAATCAAGCTGGGTGAAAAACCATTATAAATAAGGTAAAAATTGTGCTTGGGTAGCTCTTGGAAGAGTTGGATGCTCAGATGATTTTTCTCATGCTGACATGAACACTTTTACTGACACCAGGAATATCAGTAGTCTGAAAGGGAGTGCTTACTGAGAAGCATATTGCTTGCTAAGTAAAACTTAGAAAGAAAAGGATCTGTTTTAGAACAACACTGGTCTGGATAGAGGCTTTCTGTGCTGAACTGTGTTGTACATGGGAACAAAAGTGGCCTCATGAGGATGAGATCCATTGCTCTACCATGAGAGCAGTTGTACCTGTCATGGCATCTATGCCCAGGAAAGGGTAAGGGTTCTCACTTGAGTTATCCCTCTGAAAAAATGGAAGCAAATTTCTCTCTCTGTTTCCCAGAGGGTAAATTTCTCTCTCTGATTCCCAAAGGGAGCCAAAGCTCAGCCCAGAGATGTTATTTTGGGCTGAGGTGTAAAACAGTCCTTGCAGTTCCCAGCTCCTTTTTTAACTTCAGGCACTCACCATCTCCCACATTTGTCCTATAAACTCATGTTGTTTAGATTCAGATTTATTGCTGATACTGTCTTTCAAAGATTCTTGGTAAACCTATCTGCAATCAGCTCACTTTTATTTGTGTGACTGACTCTATCAACAGTGGCAGACACTTGTTCCCTTGGATCTCATAGGGGAGTTCAGCATCTATATCCAGTGTATCCATCCTCCTCCCAAAATTCAGGAACTACCATAATGCTGTAACACTCCTACAGCACCACCATCAGCAGGAAGTGCAAACTCAGCTTTTCTAACATGTAGCTCTCTGCTGCATCTTTATTAGCTGTAGCGCTGAAAGAAGGAACATCTCAGATCTTCATGTGCACCTTTTCTCTGCTCAGCTTGCCTGAAAAGAGAGATTTTTAGAATATCTTTGTTCTGAGGCAGCCAGGATTTAGTCTGCAAGCTGCTGCTGCCCCCTCCACTTTCTGAGGTGTTGCAGGCCTGCTTAGAGGCTGCCAGAGCATAGCACAGTTCATTTGAATTTGAATGAAGTACTGAACTTTATTTTGAGGCCTAAAATTCAAATCAGAATGTGATGAGTGCACGCCTGGAGGATGTGCATTTTAAAAAGAGCCTCTGAGCTCTTTTTTAGAGCTGTCCATGTTTCCCATCTCTCTGGTTTTATCAGGGTGGAGAACAAATACCCCAGAGAGAAAAAAACCCCAAACCTCTGCATTAAAACGTTTTCCAAAACATGGACCTCGCTGAGAAATTTTCACTGGAATTTTTCTCTGACAGGGACAAAGTGACTCCTTAGACAATACATCCTCATTTCTTTTTCATCAGAATAAATTTTTGATTAACTCAGAAAGACTACCCTAAATATCTTAGTTTTAAGAAAAAAAAAATGGGGGGACCCTCTTCCACCCCCCAAACCAGTCAAGTTTAATCCCAACTAAAATTTTGACAATTTGGGTAGAGCTATGTTATTTTGGAAATGCAGTCAAAACTGAAAATTTTCTCAAAGTTTGCTATGGGAAAATGGCTGCCATATTTAGTGGGTGCCACAAAAAATCCTCAGTAGTTCATTAGAGAGAGAGAAAAACAGCCAGTCTGTCCCTGGAGTTATCCAGGGCTCCAAATTGGCAAGACTCACCAGGTAATTCTTTTTCAGCAGAGGTATGCAGGGAAACTATCAAGGCAATCCAAGAATAATAAAAACATTGATTATAGGCTTTGTCTCCCTACAGAACACATGGACTTTAATGCCTCTTGCAGGGATTTATCACACATGAGAATGTAGTATATTTTTACTGCTCCTACTTGCTCTTTTACTCATCAAATACTGGAGTTTTCCATTTTGATGCTCTCAAAGACTAAATCCTTAGCTGAAAGAAAATGGGTTCATGCAGCTTATTCCCTCTGCAGCTATACTGATTTGCACTGGCTGCAGATCAGTCCTGTTGTATTACCTAGGCATAGAGCTGCTTTAATTCTTTATTTTTGTTTGATTTCAATTTCAAAAATAAAACTGTGTTACAAAGTACATGTTTACAAGTGAGTCAAAACCCATTACATGGAAGCTGTTTAACTGTAAGCAGGTTAGATCAGCTTTCTTATAACAACATTTTCTGATATTGGTGTCTCTTCCTTGTTCAGGCTTAAAACTTCACTTGCAAAATCTCCTTGTATTCCTTTGAACTCCCCTGGGAGATTAAAAAAAAAAACCCTCCAGTTAACACTCCCTCATTTCATTTTTAAAGGTCATGCTTAGAGCTGGCAGTTGTTATAAGAGCTATCCTCTGTAAAGAAAAGTCTTAACTAGCCAGGCACAGACTTAACCTCAACATGGAAAAACTAACATTGTCACTAGGATATGGAGAAACCATGGTGAAGAGCTAGCAACAGCCAGACCACGGCAGAATGAGCAGTCGGCATCTGCTCGGTGGGCCTTTATCATGCAGCGTTGTATGTACGATTCAAAATGCACGGGACGATTGTTGAAATGATGTAGACAAATTGACTCAAATTAGTTTAGCATGGGCCATGCAAAGTTTAAGCTTGTTGAGCCCAGACACATAGCAACAGCTCGGCGAGGCCTCGCGCTCGCGGCGCAGGCACACAACGGGCACCGCAGCCCACGTTCGCGGCGTTTGTTTTGTGCCTGCCTGCCTCTTTTCTTTCCCTTTTGCCTGGCTTTAGACCGTCTTGGCAGAAGCAAACCCTGCTGAAGACTACACTAGCACTGATAATTTTATAGAAGTACTTGTGAGCTTTAATGTCATTTTATACTTCCTTAATCTTTTGACTGTTACTTAATGACAAACAAATCCCCAAAGAAGTGGGGAGGTGGGGGGAAGATTAAAAGGATTTTGAGATTGTATTCTCTGCTTTCAGTCAAACTGTCCCAAATCCTGCCAACACAATTCTCCAGTGCCCTATGACACTCCTCCCCAGACCACCAGGAGTGAGTTTCTTATTGTATTTACAGTAATCTAATTACAACAGTTCTTCAATTCAAAGCCAGCTTTGGTATACAGACTTTAGCAAGAACTCTCCTCTAGTGCAGATTGCAAACTTTAATCTTTTAAACTAACATAGAACACCCCCTTCCTCCCCAAAAAATTTCTGAAATGCCTGTGTAAGCTACTAAGATGTATTCCCCTTCCCACACCCGCCAACACTTTGCTCATCTTTTTGTTAAGTTTCTTTTGTGCCAGTTTACTGCCTAAGGTAATAATTGAGTTCTTGAGGGATAATATTCTGCAAGGTTATAAAATTATGATAAAAGCAGGTTGCCTGCCAGAAAATTCCTTTTAAAAAAGATATTTCTCTAAATATGTGTAGTTGCCTTAATTTTTTTAAACGTCTCTCTGTTCTTTGTAGTTAAAGAAGCAGCTATGCAGAAAAAATATAGACTGAACATTTTACTTTAAAATGAAATAGTTTCGGCTTCAAATTGTCAATACTCAAAGCCACTTGATGCAAATCTTAAAGCTGATTAACTTTACTTAGAAGAAACAGAGGACAAAAGTAGATGGAATTTGTACATAATAAAAACGTCAAGAAATGAAGACAGAAAAGACTGTTTTACATGAAGCAAAATACAAAAGTATATCCACAATGGATTAGCAAATGTGGACATTCTTAGTGTGCCACTGCAGCCATCTAGCTCTATACATTAGTATTGCACTGTTCACTTTCAGTTCCATCACAGGTTTTCCACTTAATGCTTTTACAGTAACACTGGTTTTACCAAGACACATATTTGGCGAGTTCGAGGCAGCTTTTCTCTTTTTCCTGTCTTTGTGAGTTGTTGTTGTACAGTCTAACCTGGAGCTCGCTAAGGTTAATGAAATCTTCAGTCCCCAAAAGATTAGAAATAATTTTGGTCTCCCTCATTACTGTGTTATTTTGAAGATATACAGAGGGCAAAAATAACATATTCTCATATTACATTTATGAGTGTTTCAAATACTCAGTTTGTCCTTTGGAATCTGTCTGGTTTCTGTGAGATCCATCAATCATTTTGCTTTCTAGTATATTATCAGCAGGCCTTGTCATATCAAAATTGTTTTAATATTTAATTCCTTTTGTTGAGATTCATTGCTCTGCAAGTGGAAATCAGCTGGCCAGTCAAACTTCAGCTATTTCCTACTGTTTTCTGTGAATGTTGAAAAACTAGAAACACAACAGTATCTTCTCTGGTCTCACATTCACTCTTGAAAAACTACTTCTAAAGCATCCTTGTGCTGTTTTCCTCCAAGCAAACTGTTCATGGCAATGCTCGATAAATGATGCACTTGTAAAATCTTTGGATTTCTATATACTCTGCTTAATCCAAAGAACTCAGAATAATGAAGTGCCTTAGAAAAGTTCTTATGAAAGAGCAACTGCATGAAAATCTCCCAGCTTCCATCGAAGTGTCTTTCAAATGACAGATTGTACATAGTAGCAGTTAATTTCTATGAGATCTAACTTCAATTTCAGTCTCCGAGATAATAGATCTAATCCTCACAGTCCACTAAATTATCAGGTTAGACAATGTACAGGAAATATTCTGACCCTTATAAAAACAAAGTTCCTTACCAGTTTGGGAGATAGTCTCGTGTGAGAGACTCAGGCTCCTCCAATGAAAGAAAAATGTTGTGTTGCTGCAATGGGAAGTGTGAACAGGGATCCCAAAGTGTATGGATGCCATCTGCTGGCACTAAAGAATATCACCCTCCATTCACCTGAAAGACGGATGTGGAGGGTCAGATCTCATTTTTCATATTGGCCTGAGCCCCTCACGTTATTCCATATCTAAACTCACATCAACAGAAGAAGAATTAATTTGAGATTATATAAGCTCACCTTTAATAGGTATCTCTGTGCTTCAGCATTACATTTTTCTAATGTTTTGCATCATCAGGGCTTGGTGATTTAGGAATAAAAGGCATTTCTGCTTGCAGTTTTGCTGAATATCATGTTTAGATGTACTAATCCTTATGTAAGTTTATTAGACTATTGTTTCACATGTAGTGCTGCACGGAAAGGGTTTTGCCAGCAAAGCCAGGTTTAGCCCAGGGAGTTCATCTCTCTGGGTTTGTGACCTTTATCTCAGCAGTGCAAGGCACAATCTTTCCAAATTTGACAGAGACCTCCAAACTCATAGGACCTGAAAAATACCAAATACCAAATGAGTTTAGCTTGCCCTTGCATGCCTTCTGCCTCTAAGCTGTTAAGATTTACAGGCAACTCATTCTCTCTTTCCATAGCAATACTCCAAACACTATAAGATGTCAGTGAGGACGGAACAGTTGGCATGGGAGCCTTCCCAAAGAGAAAGGTGTGTGAATTAATCTGTAAGAAATGGGACTGATTTAGGCGGTTTTGCCTAGAAATGCTAGGGTGAATTCAGAGGGTGTGGCTGTAGTTTATAATCAGGATTATCATATTGCCATTTCATAATCAACAAGTAGTCAGAGCATTCCTTTCTATATGCTTGATTAATTTTTTTGGATCTATGCATGAAGAAGGGGCGTCAGCTCCATCACTCTCCCCATAATGCACAGTGGATATAATACACTATATTTTTTCCAAGGATTATCCGTTTTTATGACCCTTTCCTCATTCCACAGTTTTTCTTAAAAAGATGTTTCTCTTTCTTTCTTTTTTACTCTAGGCATTTAATGTTGTTAGAGAGGACCTGGAGCCAAGCAAGCTGAGACTGCTGTTGTTATTTAGTGCCCAAACTCTAAAACAGGGTCAGAGCTAACAGTGTAGCTAATGATGGGAAGTGGTTAATGAGGGGTCAGCAAAGGGATATGACTAATGAAGGGAAAAGGATTGCAGAACTGCAAAGTCACTGAGTGCAGTGCATGGCAGATAAAAACTTTCTAAGTCCTTGTAACCCCAAGCCCACAACCATGTTTTTTCCCTCACACTCCTCATCCTCCTAGCACAGCAAGAATTACCAAATCACCCATGGCAGGACCTGGCAAAGCTGCAGCTCCCACTGCTGGAGTTCAGGCTGACTGCACACACACACCACCTCTGACACCCAGCCTCTCCCTGCTCCACAGGGAGCTCAACAGAGAGTTGTACTGGAAAGTCCCCTAAGCAAGGACCACAATCTCATAAATTCTTTCCCCTCAAAAGAGGTGTTCTGTGTCTTCTACAGACTGTTAGCTGCATTATAGGAGTGAGTACAGTACAGTGCTTTAAAATTAAAGTAATTCTACTGCCATTACCATCATTGGTATTATTTTTATTGTTTCCTTAATAGGAAAAATAATTAAAGGAAGTATAGGGTTTGCTTTGGAAAATCAGGAGAAAGAAGAAAACTACACTCCACATAGAGAAAGGTACAAAACCATTGTGCAGAATTTAATCTAGTTGTGTATGGGATTGTATTTGATGAAGTTCAGAGGCTTGAGTCTGGGGTTTGTGAAATCACATAGTTTCCTTTACTTTTGAATGTTCCTTTCATCCACTCAATACACCAACTGTCAGTGTGGTTGGGCAGAGATCAGGGACAGCATTAGAAAGCTGTGTCATCAAGTATTCACTCCTTAACAGTATCAATAGGATCTTACTTTGTTATTTGAAGTAGATGACTTGTAGTTCAAAATAGACTTGAAGGTACTTTTTATGAGTGTTCCCACACCTGTTTTACAATTCTCTGTTTCATATTTGTCTTTTCATTTGTAGGAACAAATATAGTAACAGCAAAAAGAATCTCTGGTATGCCACTACTGTGATATTCCCAACTTGAGAGCCTGTGGCAAGCTGTTGGCTCTCCTGATTAGGAGCTGGCAGTGATCAGACCATTTACTGAACCTTAAGACACCATGGATTGGCTTATTCTTATGCTGCCATCTCTGAAAGGTGCTGAGAATACCTGAAAGCTGTTGCTCATCTCTAACCCAATAATTAAATAGCTGTAACAAAGTCTGGAGGTCCCTCCTGATTTTCCAAATACTTGTGTGTTTCATCAGTCCACTGCAAAGAACAAGGAAGCAGAGCAGGGAGTTGAATGTCTAATTAAATGGGTGGAAGGCATCCACTCAGCTCTGCAGAGACCTCCTGGGAGAGAAAAGCAAGCAAAGAGGTGCTCAGTGCCTTCACATGCCTGGGTTTTATCTTTGCTTTGTTTGTAACCTCAAAAACATGGAAGGACTTCTTGATGTGTAGATCTGTAAATCTGATAATGTTTTATTTCATAACAAAAATGGAGACATGGTAGAGATAAACCTGAGGAGTAACTTCATGCTAAGCACAAAGTGTTACTTTAAATGTCAACCTCTTGGGGAAGGTTCCCATGCCAACTATTTTCTTTGGAGGTTATGCTATGAAAGTGGGTGAACACACACCCAACTCATAACTCACTCAAACTTCCACCTGCATAAAACAGAGCAAAAAAGCTTATGAAAACACAATAGCAAGAAGAGCACACAGCTGGGAAACAGCAAGAAGGACATTTTATTTAAAATTTAGTAAAAACCCAAAATGTCACAAGAGTTGCTGCTCTTCTATGCAGCACACCACACCTAGGAGATTAAACAGCAATACTGTAATTTGTACCTATTTATTCAAGGCAGGGATCTGACCTTTCCAGGCTCATTTGTTTCAGCAAACTTTGCTCATGCTACTCATGACTGCTCATATTCATAAGGCTTGCAAGATTAGAACATCAAATAATTGCTGATAATATGAAGACAGTGTGACAGAAGAAACAATAGTGTTTCTTATTATGTGATTATCTTACTTTTTTTTTCTTTAAAGCTCTGAAAACCACTTAAATTACTTTGATCATTTTCCCGTCAAAGGTAAATTTTTTTTAATTGGCCGCTGCACTTCTACAGATATGAACTTTTTTGTGATCTCTGCAAATCTCAACAAATACATCAAACCAGGTACTGTAGTTCTACTAAATAATATTATTGTAACTGTTTTGTTCAGGGTTTGTCAATGTCCACCCAATCATTTTCTCAGTCGTATGGAAAAAATGCCACCCTGCAGGTTGAACAACAGATCTAGACTGCTTCAGGGGGTGGGTGGCTTCAGTCTTGTCCCTTGACCCCAAAATGACACCGTGACCTGACCTATAAAATGAGGATAATTAAATCTATTCATTTTTATAAACACTAGTGCAAGACATGGTTGAATAGCACAATGTAAATTTAAAATCTTAGTTAAACTGAGGCAGAGTGCCAAGTAATCACAATGCACACACACTAGTTGAAACCAACTCATTAATAGTCCTGCTGCTGGAACCAGTTTCCTAATGGCTCAGTAATGAGCTGACTACAATCACAAAACCATACTTCTTGATAATTTTTTAAAAATATGTAATTATAATGTGATAATGTCTTGAACCTGTGTGTGCACAAAAGGATAAAAAAGATACCTCCAAACACTTAACGGCCCAGGACTTCAAATCTCTTATTTTTTTATTCACAATTTGTATTAGTAAAACTCTGTTACAAAAAGGAAGGAGGATACTCTAGCTTTTTTGTTGGTAGCTGGCAGTGTTGGGGTACTTTAGTATATTTGATCTCTGTTACTGCCTGATCCCTCAGCCAGAAATAGTGTGCAACCAACTCACTTCTCTGGGTTCCTTCCCTTGCATGCTATGGTCAACTAGAACTAGCAGACAGTTTCCTTTCCTATGAGACAAGATGCATCTGCAGATGAGGCATCACGCTTAACCAAGCACATCTCTTCATATGCAATGAAGACATTTTATATGTTTGAGTGGGGTATGCTGCTCTTTCATCCCTGCCTGGTTTTGTCGGTAGAAAATCAGCCAACAGCCTCACTACCAACAAATGTTGGATACTGAACTCCTTCCTTCCAGCACACTATTAACCTAGGTTATCTACTCAGGGACCATTTTTAAGCCCCATGGTAGATTTATATTTGGAATTTGCAAAAGTACAGTCCTTGCCTAATCCCTCTCCATTACACCACAGGCATGGATCTGCAATGGAGAGGTGTTGGCATCCATGGCATACAAGTTAGGAGATGGCATCCAGTAAGGTCTATCTCTGGCCTTGGCTGCTCCACTTCAGAATCTTTAGGATCAAATATAACAGCACACCTCACAAGCTTTCCTGTTGCGTTCCCCATTCAGGCCTGAGCAAACAGTTCAGCTGGAGTTTGTTGCCAGCCATATGCCTATAGACTTCACCAGACACATACCAGACACAGACCCCACAGCTCTGCCTTCCTGTTCCTCTGTTGCCTACCAACAACAGGAAAATGGAACTTCAAGGCAGAGGAATTCAGGAGACACTAATAACATTTTAAATTAAGTTCTGTACTGAGAGAGGACTTTTTTTAGGGCTCTTTCCTAGGTCTACATCGAATCCAACACAGTATAACTCCAACTCTGGCTGTAGTTCCCCACAGCTACTCAGCAGAAAGCAAACACAATCCTCACAAAAGAATACCAAATGTATGTATTTTGACCTTCCTTAATTATTTTCTGCATCTATAATCATAGTGCATTCACAGACAAATGTAAAAACCTATAATCTAAATGAAGGAACCACTCCTCCACAGGGAAAGACAGAATGTTATAATTTTTCCATTTTAAAAATGTTAAGAAGGTAATTACATGCTATTTCCAGTGAAAGCATGTTATTTATTTCTCAGAATGATTCAATAATACTTAAGAAGTCTTTTCTGAATATACCAACAGATCATTTTTGAGCCTGTTTATAAATGAAATATTAAATGAGAACAAAAATAGTCGCAATGCCAACACCTCTGCAAGCAAAACTTTTCCTTCACCTTCAACGTTGGTTAGCAAAATAACAGGCATGCTGCTCATTTGTTTTCTGTTGTCTGCAGAGAGGTCAGCCTGATGTTATTTCAGTTACTACACCTGCCAGTGAGGCTCTTCTCCCTGTAGCTGTGGCTTGACAAGGAAGGTGGCTCTTTCTGTTGGCTCAGCAAAACATTTGACTGACCCAAGTCCTGTGCTATCCTAAGTCTTCCAGTGTTTGAAAAAAGAGTTGTTAATCCCTGGGATGCCTTTTGTTTTCAGTTACTAGGAGGCAAAATATTCTTTGGTGCCTCGTGCTGTGAAGTTTATGGGTGATTACCTCTATTGCAAAAAAAATACTCAAGCAGCAGCTCTTTCTGCTGCCAAGAGAAGCTCCAGGCCTTGCATTTGGAGCAGAGCATCACATGTATAGAAAGCACCGTATACAGCTGGGCCTTAGGGCAAGGGATGAATAGTAGCTATAAGAAAATATCCTTATCTCAAAGACCAAAAGGATGTCAACAGTTGCAGGTGTCATCTGTTAGAACCAGGCAGGTAAACACTAAATAGTAAACACTCTTTGCAAACACTGAGCTCAGAGAGTTGCAGCCTCCCAGATGGAAATCAAGATCCCAGAGTAGAACTCCTGTGTCTGTGTAGTATTATTTCCAAAGAACATGATTGATCCACGCATTCTGTGTTTCCCATATCCTGACAGAACCCATGGTATGCTCCCTACCATGGGTACCAGACACCACCCTCAGTTTTTCACTTGGATTCTCCCACATTGATACTTTCACCCATTCAGATCCAAAACAGAGAAAATGGATGTTACTTGTTAAGCAGGTCAGGAATGCCAAGTCCCTGTTATCAGCAAACCCCTCTGAGTCCATGCAGCATTGCTCTGATAGATCACATTGATGCACAAATGAAGGAGGAAGCAGAGGTAGTATTTTGTCTATGGAACTTTTCTAAACTTGCAAAGTATTCAATAAGGTATTTAGTATTCCTGTGCTGCTGAAAGCAGTTCTGTTTCTAAACCCAAAGTACCTGTGACTTTCCTCTCTCCCTTGGCCATCTGGCATTTCCTTGTCTAACAGACTTGAAAGTGACTGTTCCTCCCCAGGGATCCTTACAGATGTACATGGAGACGTCTCAAAGAAGGGAGTGAACATCAGAAAACCCATCTTTCCCCAGCTATCCTCATTGGTGCGGTTACCTATAAAGCCGTGATTACCACACATTTATTCTCTACAGGTGCCATGTGAGAAGTTCAGCTCACTCAAATTAGTAGCTGGGATGAAGGGTGCAATACAAATATTGCTTAACATAAACCCGGATCCTTAGGATTAGTGTCGTGGCTCCCCAAGATGCCGCTGGCACAGGACTGGGTGCAGCTCTGTGTCGGACTTCTGCAGCCTCCCCGTCGTGCCAACGGGCAGGGTGCCCCAAGGGGTCATCTCTTCACCAGGACCCCTCTGCCGAGACGCTCCCCAGCCCAACGAAGCGCCACAAGCCAATCAATCTCCTGCACACCGAAGCATCTCGGTCAGCTGCAGCAACGCCGGCTCCCCGTCCCTCCTCTCCTCAGCCCTGCCCCTACCCCGCATCTTCCTCCACCTCGGTGCCCGGCCCCGGGGCAAGAACGCGCCCCCGAGCCCGCGGCGTCCACGGGGTCGGGCCGGGCCTGCGCAGGCCCTCGGGGGGCGCGGCCCCTCTGAGGGAGGGCACGGGCGGCGGCGCAGAAGGAGGCGGGGGCCGGCGGGTCCCGGCACCCCTGGGGCGGGCAGGGGGCGGGAGCGGCGGCGCCCCCCGGCCGCCGAGGGGCCGCGCCGGGCGCTGGGGCGGGGTCTGCGGGCGCCGGCAGGGCGGGCGGCGGCGGGCGCCACGTCGGCAGCGGGGACGGGCGGAGGAGTAAAGTCTGAGCCGACCCGGGCAGGCCGAGCGAGCTGTGAGTGCCGTGCGGTGAGTGAGAGAGGGAGGGATGAATGGATGAATGGATGGATGGATGGATGGATGGATGGATGGGTGGGTGGGTGGATGAGCGGCCGCTACCCCCGGCCCCGCCGCCAACCGGGCAACCCCGGAGCGCCCTCCCTGCCTCCCCGTGGATGAAGGGGAACTTCCAGGGGAGGAGGCGGGAGAGCACCCGGCGCGCCCCGGCGGAGCCGCTGGCGGGAGAGGCGGGTCAGGGATGCGGAGTCGCCGCCACCTGCCCCCGGCGCGGGCACAGCCCGGCCGCCTTTGTGCTGCCTGCCGCGGCTCCGCGGGGCGGGAGGGCCGGGCCGGGCGTAGCGGCTCCGCCGCGGCCTTGGCTGCCACGTCAGTGCCGCCTCCCTGCGCCGAGATGCCGGCAGTGCCCGCGCCGCCCCGGCCGGGGTTATGGGCGGAGGACGCTGCCGGGCCGCCTCCGCAGCTCCGCCGGGCGCGCAGGTAGCTGCGAGGGGAGGAAGCGGCGGGGACTGCGGGGCCTCGGCCGCCAGAAGGTAAGGGGGGGCGGCTCCTGGCTGCGGGACCGAGGGCAAGGGGGCTGCTCTGCCCTGCCGCTGCCACCCTCTCTGGGCCGGGCGCCCATGGAGGAGCGGTCCCCCCACCTGGGAGGGAGGGCAGTGGAAGGAGCTGTACTCGCCTCGGCCTGGCTCCTGTATGGTCTTTTTCTCCCTCGAGAATTTTTCCGACCCAGTAGAAGCTTTCTTTCGGGTTTTCTTCTTTTTAAACTTTGCAGTGTTCAGATGTTTGCTGTAGTAACGTGCTCTTTGTTTCATCCATGTCTCTGGAGTCCAGCTTGATGGAGTAGCATATGAAGAGGTTTTTTGTGAACTGTTTGGGACTGGCTTAGCTTTCCACATTAACCTAGCCTAGGCGTTTATGTGGTGTGGCCTGAAGATCAAGGCAAGTTGATTTAGCCGTATGCCTGGTTCTGGGCATTGTATGAACTGCAGATACTGCCTCTGGATACAATTAAATGCTTCCTTCTGCTCATTGAATTCAGGTGAAAATGAGAACTCTGAATCTGGATGTCCCTCTGTAAGGAATGTAAATATCAAGTACATGTAGCATGTTTCAGTGTTTCCACTGCATTGCTTCAGGCAGGATGCCTCTATATAACTGGAGGTGTACATACAAGATTGCTTAGTTTAATATGTAGGTACTGGTTTGTATGCACATCAGTTTTAAGACTGCTCAGTAAATATTATCCAGCATATCATGTAAAGCTTTCTGTTAAACTGTGGCTAAATATTCAGAGAAGTTAGTATTGCTTCCTCAGTGTAGAAATGGGCAGCGCTGCACAAGTGCAAACTGAAAAGTGGTCCTTGTCCAGCAAGTGACCAGGTCTAAATGTCAGGTAGGAGCCAACAGAGAGGTGGTGGATGCTAGGGAAAAGACTATTTTATTAGCAGAGGTAGCAAGGACGTTCAGAAGCTGCTTTACCACTGGCTGTTAGGCACAGTCCAGTTTTGTCTTTGAGGGTCTTCTGGAAAAGGAGATCCAAGACTGATCTGGAGCTCAGGCTTTAGGAAAGTGTTAAAAGAAATGGGGAAGGCTCTTCTGAAAACTGAGCTAGGAGGAGGCAGAGGATGACAGAACTGGTAAAATGGAGTTTTCATGGTCTTTCTGAAGCTGTGCCTTGCACCTTACTGGAATTTACCATGTACTTCTTAGGAACCAGTTTTGGAGAACTAGAAAAGGGCAATTCTGGTTCATGCCACCTTTGATTTTGTATCTTGTAAATCATTGCATCAGAGAAAACTTGATTGCCAGCATCAGGTGTTCTGTAGGACCTCTTCTGGACCGTGATCTATATTTTGGTTGACAGTGATGGAGAAATGGTGCATTCTCCATCTAGGGTAGATATACTGTAGTAATGTCTTGGGCAGAGTTAAGGGTTTTTTTTCCAGGAGATATTATACCGCTCTCTTGCTTTTAATCGTGGTGTGTTTGGTTTTTAATACCCATATGTTGCATTACCTTCCCAGGTGTGTTCAGTTCCCTGCATATTGTACATTACTTACAGCAACTTCTTTTGAAGGAAGCTGTAGCCCATCCTGCTGTAGGCTTGGAAGTAAGTTGTGGCTCATACCTGGAAGCTTCTGATCAACTCCTTGTGGTCTCTACTTGAAAATGCAGTCTCTTTTCCATAGCACGCTTGCTTTCAAGCTTGTCTTGCTTTGTATATAAATCTGAATTTTGAAACTTGAGTTTTAAACTGAAGGCTTCTTGAAATACTAGCTGTGCTCTTGCTTTTTACCTACATGCTTTCTACATGCCTGGATTTGTTTTTGTACTTTAATGCTGTTAGCACTGACGATTCTTGCTAAGCTCAGTCAACTCTTTCCCTTGCAGTAACCGACTGAAACAGACATTTCCATCCTAGGAGTAAGGCAGTGAAGCTGATAGTGAGGGGTTGCTTGTGCAGCTTGGAGCTGTACCCTGAAGAGCAGCCATAGGTGGGATTACCTTTTTTTGGCTTCATGATTATTTCCGTGTTTAATTTGGAGAGTAGAAACTGTTGCTCTTCCAAAAATTTAGTTCTTAAACTATCATACCTAAAAATATATTTTTTTCCGTGTACGTGAAGTACATCAGGTTCATTCAGAAACTTGCTACAGCTGTGAAAGCGGTAAAGAAGAGTTGTTCATGTGGCAAGGGTTGTTTGTTTTCCCTCAGCTCTGTAGCCAGGCTTTCTACCTGCCCAGCTGGTAGCCAGAAGGAAGAGAACTTCTTTTGTGGTGGAACAAGACAGGGCAGTGGGTTTGTTTGCAGCTCTGTCAGGTGGAAGTTCCAGCACTGGCTGCTGCTGCAGCAGCCGTCTGGAGCAGCATTAAGCTGCCAGCTGAAATTGGTCCCATCCTTGGGTTGTTTCATTGCTACCCACAAATATCTAAGTAGTGGCATTGAAACAAGCCAGTTTTCACTGGCTGCTGCTTGGGCCAGGTTTGCTGTGCTGAGACAGAAGGGCTTTTTGTCTCTAAAGTCAGACACCAAGAGCATCAGCTGAAACTTTGGAAGTTACACACATCTGTAATGATTAGAGCCCACTTCTCAATGGAAGGCTAAAACTTCACACAAATTACTGTCCAAGAACTGCAGGCTTATTAAGGAGCATTTGTGTCTTAACATGGATTATTGTGCCTCATAGCAATCCTCATGGCAGCACATGGAGCAAGTAAAATTATCTTCATTGCCCAGGAAGAATTGGTGTCTTGGTGACAAATCTCTAAAAATGTGGCATCTTAATGCTGTACCAAGTGTGCTTCTTCCATACTGTGGGGATTTGTATTCCTGATTCCTACTGTACACTCTTGTCAGGTATGTGACAGTCACTGGTCCATAAGATGTCATTAATAGTCTTCCTTTCTTATAGGTGTATGCAGAATACTTTCGTGGAAACAATTGACTAGTAATCTTCACAAAGAAATATATTTGGTGAGTAAGTTTTATTTCAATCAGCTTTGATGTGAATGTACTTGTGCCTATGCCATTACTTCTAGAGCTTCTTGGTGCTTTCATTCAGGATCCTAAACACTGTTAATGTTACAAATAGCTCTTGAATTAAAAACCTTCTTTTAAACAATTTTTTTTTTTTTAGCCACAGTGTAAAACATTTAAGCTTTCTATGTATTTCATTTCCTGACAGTATGGAAGTGTGTTTCCTTTCAAATCAGTTGAGTGACTTTGATCTTTATTTTTTAAATTTTTTTGTATCAAGGCTACAATTTATTTTAATATATTGTTAAGAGAGATGAGAAGTTATCCCATATCTCTTGAATGAATAGACAATAGACAAATCTTCATAAGCACACAGAGAAAAAAACCCAAGAAGTAGTTGAAGTAGTTTACATTTATCCCTGTTCTAAGATCTGGGTTTGCTTCCACTTCTTGGCATGACAAAACACAGATGAAGAAGGAAACTGGAGTGTGCCAATGATAGGATAAATTTTGGCTTCATGAATGTCCATATGAGTTTTTCTGGGCCTCATGGGGACCCTGCCTCATTCCATGTCATCATTCAATGAACATGTTAAATGAAGCTGGAGGCTTTTCTGCAGTGACACAAGTGAATTTGGCATCACAGGATGAAAATGCAGAAGAAAGATCTCTTTGCTTGCTTTCTTCTTCCCTTTTTCTTTGGCCAGTCTTAGTGTACTTTGAAGAAGATTCTGAAAACTTCTGAGAAGAGTTCCAAAGTTCAGGTCTCTGATAAATCTTTGCCTTGTTGCGTACAGCTGTGGTACTGGTAATCATTGTAACTAATGATTCAGTGCGTAGTGGGACTTTGAATGGGCAGCTTCCAAGTTTCCAAAGTTCCTTAAGCTATAGCATGTCTGAATGACTGACCTCTGCACGAAAGTCTTACACTTGCATCTCTAGGTCACTGTCTTTGGTTTCAGCTGAGTTGTAATCTCTGTTGGGTCTCATGAACTTTGCTTTCTCTTCTTCGTGGGGACACATCTTCAGGGGAAAGCTTGAACAGGACCTTCCCTTAGGATACACTGCAGTCTGGTCACCAGGGGACTTTTTGATGCAAAGCAGGACATAGATCTTAATAGACAAAGGAGGCATTGAGTGCTTTTACCTCCACAGTATTATGTAAAATCTATCTCCAGTTTTTGAGGAAAAAAGTTGTTTTCCTGCCCTTTTGCTCTGAAGACTGGATGAAGTAATCTGCCACCAAGTGGTTATTCCAGGCCTTTGACCTCCAGTCAATAGAAATACTCATCTTAAGTCTCTGGAAGGGAGCCAGGTTTAAAACATGCTTCTGTGCATATCCTGTTCACCAGATATGCTGCACTGTGTTTAGTACACAGGATTTTTTGCATCACTTTTCAGAGCCTTTCAAGTCTCCTGAGGTATTAAATTGGATACAAAGATGCATAATGCAAACTGTAACATAGATATTTGAAAATTTTCTGTAGAAGTTCTTTGTTGGATCTTGGTTTTGATTCTCTAGGATTCCCTGGAGAGCTTCTACAGAAAAACAAAAGGACGTGAATTGTGCTTTGCGAGATCTTGTGTGCCAAGTGATGTTTTGGGTCAGGCTGTGAGACTTTTCTGACAGCGATGTGATTCTGTTTTCACTTGCCCTGATATCATAGAACTGTGAATAAAACCTAGTACAGGCTGGTTGGGCACATCTCTTGCAGCATCAAAGAGTCATCAAGGTTGGAAGAGATTTTCAAGATCATCCTGTCCAGCCACTCACCTAGCATCCCTGGAATGCTTCCAGGCACCTGTAAAACCACCCATCAAACAGTAGTTTTCAGCTTTCTGATCTGAAAATCCCTGAAGGCTCTCTTCTGTGTAGAACAAATTCAGTCCTACCAGCAATGACTTCCTTGCCTTAGCTGCTGTTCTCAGGTGTGTGTAGTTCTCCGTTGACTTCTGGGCCCTGATAGCAGCAGGTTGCCAGTGCCTGAAGAGAGACCACTGGGGTCTGTCTAGATGCAGGTGAAGCATGTCTACTTAACTTTTAAGGAAAAGCTTGGGATCAATAATTATGTGACCTTGAGGTTCTAGGAAAGGTAATGGGAAGGAATGCCTAATCTTAACCGCTTTTTGTATATAGTGCTGTGATTTTATATGTGCTGCTATTTTTTTTTTTCTACTGTACCTTTAAACTAGATTAGAAACTCTTCTGTGAAATCCCCCTGCCAATACATTGCTTTGCTCGTTTAGCTTTGCAGGAGCTGAAACCAAATCTGACAGTCTAAACTAGATGGTGGAGAATTTTGAAAGTATCCCTTACCTGTCTTGTCTGCCAGTCTTACTCTAACTCTTCCTGTTGGACAAATCTTATTTTAATTAAATACTGGTATTATGTCATGTAAAACAGATTCTAGGGATTTCATCTGGGCTGTATCTGCTGTTAGTGTTGCTGTGTTCAGTATATTCTTAATAGCAGAAAATGCTAAACCTTGTGTGAAGTCTTGTGATGGTTTCTAGTGTTCTACCTATGTCTGAAACTGGTATCTTACTCCAACTCCCCTCTAAACTTTTTGATAATCCCTGACAGTGTTTTCTTTGTCCTCTTAAGATTAAATAACTTTTCTGAATCTCTTATGTGGGATTGTTGGCAGAAACATTTTGAAGCTCAAACAAGTAATTTCAGCTGGTGTTCTTTTAGGAGTTACATGCTGTCTAGATACAAATAAGTTAATGAAGGTAGTTCTTTATAAAAAATAAAATACCTCTGGCTTTACTAATTTGTATCGAGTCTGCTTTAAAACTGTTTTGATCACTTTTTCATTCCTTTGTTTGAATTAAGACTTGCTAGGTTCTGGCTTTTATTTTACTCTTTTTAGGACTTTGCCTAAGGCAGCGTTTAAACTCTTTGCAAGTTGGTGGTAATCATCTTCATGACTGAAATGGCCAGACGTTAATTAGGAATGTAGTTGCTTCATCTTGATAGAGATATCTTGATTGAATAATGTCAGGCCCGTCAGTTTCTTCTGTCTGCCCTTTCTTACAGTGCTTTATATTATTTCAAAAAAAGCAACAAACCTACATGGAACTTCACATAGTGAGGATGAATATTGTATTTCTTTCAGCTTGCATCTTTTCTCAGAACCTGATTGTCCTCAGTTGCTCCCTGTGATTGGTCAGGTTATTTTTTTTTATTTTCTTCCTCTTATTTGTGATTAAATAAAATAACAAGAATAACAAGGAGTTCTATAATTTATACTTTTTAAAATTGTCTTTTAGCCCTCATGTGTTTTCCATCCTGGTGTGTTGTTACTCTACAACTTCCTCATGAGTGGAAGCAGGGGGGCAGACACTGATCTCTTCCCTCTGGTAACCAGTGACAGGACCCAAGGGAATGGCATAAAGCTGTTAAGGGAATTTTAGGGTGGATATTAGGAAAAGGCTCCCCCAGGGTGTGGTTGGATACTGGAACAGCTGTCCAGGGAAGTGGTCACAGCACGAGCCTGACAGAGCTCAAGAAGCGTTTGGACAATGCTCTCAGGTACATGGTGTGATTCTAGGGGCTGCCCTGTGCAGGGCCAGGAGCTGGACTTAAGTGGTCCTTGTGGTTTCCTCTCAGCTTGGGATATCATATGATCCTTTCCTATTTCTTAGCTGACATGTTTGCATTTCTGGCTTTTGAGTGGCATTTGTTCAGCATTTCCATCGAACTGGCCATCCTGGTAGTAGGTATTTTTGCTTGCTTTCCTGTTCAGCTTCTTGTGTGTTCTGAGCCCTTAACTTATACCCTTAGTGCTGATTGGGAGGACTCTTTAATATTCAATTGAGGCTTGCTTCTCATCCAAAGGTCTATGATTTAGTACGTGGGTGCTAGCTTTTAGTGTGATGTTTTAACTTCATAATAATACTGTGAGGATTTTAGCTCTTATTTTCCAGATGAGTCTTCTCATCTGCTTCTGCCTCCACATTCCTTCTTCAGATCCCAGCCTCTGCTTTCTCACCCAGGGCATGTACAAAGAGCTCTGGGCACAGCAAGAGAAGCGGGAATTATTTTTGTGGTGCTTGTTGACTCCTGGAAGAAATTAAATGATTCAAAGACTTATGCAGAGGGAAAGGAGCTAAGAGGTCACTGGCAAAAAGAGAGAAGCATGCTGACTGGTGTCATGTGACTTGTTTTTCCTTTTTCTGACCTTGGTGCTTGCTGAGGAGGGAAAGCAAGATTAGCAGGAGGACTCGGGAGGAGGCAGGACTTAATATCAAGGCCTGCTTTGGCGGGGGAGGAAAGCAGGAAGGAAACCTGGACTGGTTAATACTTTCTTCCCTTCCAGAGAAAAAATTCTATAATCAGAGCTGCTGATTGAGCTTTCTCTTATGCTTCCTCTGTCAGGGACTGCTGCTCTAGAACTCCTCTAGGAAACAGCTTCTAATGTAAAGAAATCTTCCCTAAATGTTTCCATTGGAGAGTTTGCATAGAGTTAAAGCAGTTTAGGTCTGCTTCTTCCACCACACCATTTATGCAGTTCTGTGTCAAGATAAATTGTGTGTTTCTGTTGCTGTCTTCATCTTGTTTTCATGACATTTGTTCAAATTATGCTGCAAGGACTTGGTGTTTTTAAACAGCTTTCCAAGTACTAGCAGATCTCACAGGCATGCTGCTCTTGTTTCTCTAGTGGCCATCTCCTCTATGATCACTAGGCTTTTTTTCCAGTACTTAAACATAAGCTCTTGTATGGCAGTAGCTGTTTTGTTTTCCTACTTGCTGTCTTCCTGATTGCTTTTTGAGATGCACTTGGTGTGGTGTGGCAGCTCTCACCAAGTGTAAAGTTTAAGTATTGAGCCTAGTTGAAGAATGCAAAAGCACAGTCTGATAATAAAAATAGGAGCAATTTGACAGGACCTGCTAGCTTGTCTAATAATGAAGAAGAAGTTATCTTTGTGGAACTTAATCTACTTGAATTTTGGATTAATGGATTTTGGATTAATTTTACATTTATGCTTTGCCAGAAAAGATGAATAGCACGTGTGAATTTCTTTTTTCAGGCAATAATGAATCAAATGGACAAAAACCAACAGGAAGTCCCATCCAACATTCATGATGAACCACCAGAAGGTATGCATTAGTTTTCATGAAATGAAGTAAATCAATCAGTTCTCTCTAAAAATGGATCTGCAAGCTGAACACTTCAACTTTCTTTTACATAACAGTAAACAAACCAACCCTGGGATGACATGGGCCTGGATTATTGTTCACTTCTGCATTATCCTGATTACAAAAAGGCCACTGAATATAACTGAGTAAACAACTGGACCTATAAATTATAGAGAAGATGGACAGTTACTGAAGGACCTAATTTGCAGATTAGTTTGCAGAGATATGACTTGATCTAATGGGCATTTATTTCTGCTATTCATTATGTGAGACATAAAGAGCCCAGCTTCATTTTTGGATGCGTTGCTCTGTTCATAGTGCATGTGACTTTTATGCAAGATGCATAAAAAAAAATAAAAGTTCATTACTGCTTCTGGAGACTGTTGTCCATCATACAATTAACAGTGGTTCCAACTGTTCACAATCTCATGGTTTCATAAAATCAAGCACGCACTTGACTTTGTTAATGCAGTGACATTGTGGTCTCCTGAACCAGCTGAATATTAAATTGGTTATTAGATCTGCAGAGGAAATGCAGTTGCAAATGAGCAGAGTTTCTTCTAAGCTGTGGACTGGCAGGATTGAGCAGAGTCCTGTTTGCATAATGTGACTGCAAGTATACTAGATCAAAAGCCATTCTTGGCGTGTAAAAAAACATGTTCTTATGTGTGTTCTGTCTGCTCTTGCTTTAAAACCAAATGTGTTGGATGTAGAGGTCGGTGAGTCATGATTCCTCTCGGTTCATTGCTTTTCAGTTTATAATGGCCTTTTAAAGTTCTGTTTGTTGGTCTGGGTTTTTTTTCACCTCAGCTTTTATATGTTGTATAACCAAACAATTTACTTCATTTGAACAACAGTATTATCCACTAACTGTAGCAGAAAGGATTGAAGTCGAGTAGCTCACTCTATTCTTAACAGCTATTAGGCAAGAAACACAAGTAGAAGAAGATGAGAGGAAAGGGAAGAATAGGTTTTCATAGCACAGAAATTCTTCAGCTCTGTTATACTCGTTATAGTAGCATGGTGTGAGGACAAAAAGTCTTGCGCTTTTGGTGTTAAGATCCCAGAAGCATTTCTGATAGCAAATGCCTGATTGGAAACTACACCTTAATGTGTTATCTTCAAGTCTGATTTTTAAGGCTGGGTTTTGTTTGCTTAGTTGTTAGGGGCTTTTTTGCCTTAAAGGTTTAATTGTGTTTGATACATGTTAAACGTCATATATAGAAAGTGAACAGTAGTCTGAAAAATATAACCAATTCTTTATTGAATAGGGCAGTAGGCATTTTTTATCTTCCTAGAATAGTCATTAGGTTTTCCAGATTCAGAGTATAACAGCAGAATTTGATGATCACTGGTTATTCCAAAATTTTATTTAAAATCTGTTAGCAGCTAAGACTTATTTTCTTCTGCACATTTTTCCTTTTAGTATGACAATAACTAGTTTGATTATGAAATCTAAATAGATGGAGAAAGTTGGTGTAGTTAGAGGGAGTAGAATGAAGCACAGCTCATCTTAACATAAACTCCATCCTTGAAGAGGCTTTTTCCTTTTGCTTCTGATTCACATGCACTCTTCAAGCCTTATGAGTTTAGTTAAAATACTGGAATACCCTTGGAAAGCAACCCCATTTTGAATGTTGTGCAAGGTGTTATACATGACACACTTACACCATCATAGAAAGATGGCCAAATGTGGATGGAAGGATACCAGTTCAATGCTGGCAAAATCATCTTCCTGAACAGGCTGCCAGAATACTCCTTAGAGGAAAGGCTCAATTCCAAAAATAATTTGCAGTTTTTCTTAAAGATAGAAATAGTTCTGGTTTGTTCAAATCACGCTCAACAAGCTTGGTGTCCAAAGGCTTTAAAGAATGTGTAGAAGAAGCTTTTGTGCTCCTGCTTTTTATGAGTAGTGCTATTCTAAGGTGATATTTTCTGCCTTGAGAGCAGTGCCAACCTTTGCAACCGACGTTCATTCAAACTCTTGTTCATTCTTGGATTCCTTTCAGTGGGAAGCTGGCTGCAAGATGGCCTGGTAGAGCCAACTCCTGGATAGGGAACTTGTGTCATTTTCTCAGTACTCCATAAATCACAGAATATTCTGAGTTGGAAAGCACCCACAAGCATCATCGAGCCCAACTCTTAATGGAGGGCCTATGTGATCAACCCACAACCTTAGTGTTATCAGCACCATGTCTACATGACTGAGCCAATCTCCTTAGATTTAGGCATGATCTGGTATTCTTTGGAAACGTACTCTTTAGAAAAAAGGAGACCAGGCATGTGTGTCCTAAAACAGAAATCAACTGGCAATAAAACTCTGTAGTGCTGGATGTTTGCTAGAGCTCATGGATGGTGCAAATAGAATGGAAATGGAATGTGCCAGCCATTACCAGAAGTTACTTATACACCATCACATTCTGTATTTACACCTGTGAAATAGAGTAGATGTCAATGGACTGGCTACCTGAAGTAAGGTAAAGACAAATACATAAAGGTTACATTTGTTTGTTTCTCTTATTATTTTTCAAGTTAGTTATGATGGATCATTTTTTGCCTACATCAGTTCAGATTCAGTGAAATCAGCTCTTAAAATTCAGAGGGATGAAACTTTATGCCTATTTCACCCTGATGATAGTGAACCAGTTAAGTGGAAGTGAAACAGTTTCTGACCAAATTTGTTATAAGTTCTATTAGTCTGGTCACAAGAATCCTCTAGTGAATAAACCCTAGACACTGGATTTTATGGCAGACTCTGCATACTTCCTCCTGAGTGTGATGCTTTAAGACTTTCTATGTAAATAGAAATTCTGATCTGTGTGTTTGTGTTGGCAATGCATTTTTGCTAGAGATGTCCATGTTGAAAGCTGCTGGCCTAGAATAAACCAGCAAGAGTATTACATGGCTGTCATTTATGTTTTCAGTTTTCATTACCCTTTCTATAATCTATATCACTTTCTTAATTAAGAGACTAATGTGAGCTGGAAGGACTTTCAGTATTTTCAACTCATTTGGGTTTCACTATTCTGTATCCTTGTTTTCCTTTTTTGTCAACTTTGTAGAAAATTCTCTCATTTAGGTGGCACCTTTTGCTTGAGTTATTCCAGTCATGCACATATGAACTCTGACCTCTACAGTTTTTTAATGAATTCTGAGTCCTAGGTCAGTCCTGGCACCATCACAAACGTATTGGCAGCGCATGGGAAGTTGCTCACCCTAGTTTTCATCTTGTAGTAGATGAGTGCTGGGACATGACTCTTGGAATCTGTGCTCTGGATGCAAGTTGTGGGCAGTGAGGGCACTGGGGACAGATCTGTTCAGCTGGCTCTCCTAAGGCATGTTGCGGCGGAAAGTGTGTTGGCAGGGCTGGACAGAGGTCTCCTGTGCCTCTAGAGCTGTTTTTTTCTTTCTTGCTACCTCCTAGAGTAGTTGTCCTCCTCCAAGCCTGTTATTTCTGCTCCTGACTCCCTCACCTTTTTATTTCATGTCTGTTTATTCCCTAGCTCTGCCCACTGTGGTTCCACTTGCTCTTTTCTTGGTTTCCCTGTTGTTTGTTATTTGGAGCTAGGGGTATGAGCATCCAAAAAAGCAGCCTGCAAGGTAAGTATAGACTGTATGCAATGGCTGTTAGGCTAGAAAAGGAAATACTTTTGAGTAACACTTTTTTGAAAATGCTTAAATTCTGGTGCTGAGATTGATTTGCTTGTTGTTCCTTCCCTCAGGGTCACTCAAAGATCACCCGCAGCAGCAGGCTGGCATACTTTCTCGTGTGACTGGTGGCCTCTTCAGTGTCACAAAGGGAGCTGTTGGTGCCACGATTGGAGGTGTTGCTTGGATTGGAGGGAAGAGCTTGGAAATTACCAAAACAGCGGTCACATCTGTGCCTTCCGTGGGAGTGGGTCTAGTCAAAGGAAGTGTTTCTGCTGTAGCTGGAGGCGTTACAGCTGTAGGATCTGCTGTTGCAAGTAAAGTGCCTTTAACAGGAAAGAAAAAGGACAAGTCTGACTAAAACCAAAACTGAGACATACTCAATTCTCCAGAATATTGCATCAGTGGCATTAAAATCTGCTAAGATTGGGACCATGAGAAGCCATGTGTCTTAGACACTTCATCTTCTAACGAGTTGTGCAAGTAACTCAGTTTCATCTGAAAAGGACAGAAGCATGGCTAGCACAGCTTATGAGGATTTATTAGAGCCTAGATTGAAGCTTTGTATCTGGTGAAATGTTACGCTTGATAACTATAGAAGTGAGTGTATCTGAAGGAATAATACATATTTGAATAGTCATTTACTGTACATCTTCTGCAGTTTTGGACTAAAATGTGAATGTAGAAATTCAGTAGTCTCTGTGATGCCATTGATACAACAAGATGACAATTATTGTTCTCAGTGGTTTCCACATCTTCCTGCTAAGTATCCTTCAGCTGTGTGAAAGCACTGTTGGACATACCCAGTCTTGATTCTGAACCTGTACTTGCAGGCAGCCTGTAAACTATCCCTGACTGCATTCTGACAGTGAAGACTGGAGCAAAGAGACTGGAGGTGTGCAGAATTTGGAAATGAGAATGGGAGATAGATAGAAGTGAAAAAGTTTAACAAATGTGGTAGAAAGGATCATAAAGAGTAAACTAACTTAATGCCTTATTAGAAGAAAATCTTTTTTTACTAGGTGAAGCTGTGTAAAGAACTGTCCTGTTGTTACAGTGCAGTTTACAGAATGAGCTTTAGGCTCTTCATAAATCCTGATCTCTGAAACTTTCTCAGTTTTTACTGAAAACGTGATTGCTTCATCTCAGGTGTATTTAATAATATGCATCTATCTCCTGCAAGTGAGAACTTGCTTCTAATAAAGTTCTTATAAACACTAGAAAAAAATTACAGCCTGTGGAAAATGGGCTGATGTTTGTGGTCATCTAACACAGCTGTCTAACTTGCTAGGAATTCTTGAGTAGCTGGAAACCACTGAAGAACCAGCAAAGCTGTTCTGTCAACTCCGTGATACACCAGGTTAGCTTTTTGCTCTGTTTAAGCAAATGCAAGGAAATTTTCACTACATTTCTTGTACTTTTCACCTTGATTTTTGAGTAAAATGCAATACTTTTATTTAAAACAAACCAAAAACAGTAGATGAGGCCTTAAAAAAAAGGCAACACGATTCAAGTAATATGTATACTGACAGATTCCAAATGTTTACACCTTAAATGGGAACACCTGTACATCCTCTGCAGCGTGAGGCAAAATGCACTTGTAATGACACAGCATGAGGTTGCCTTAAAATAGAAACCATTTATGATCTTTTATTTGTGTACTGATTTTAAAAATAAGTAATGTCTTTGGAAGCCCATGGGAGGCATCTGTTCATGGTGTGTATGCAGTATTTTCGAAAAACTTTTGTTTCTATGGAGAACTTGTACACTTTTTCAGTGGCTGTGGTTGCACTAGGTGGTTATATGGGGGGGGACTTTTTAAAAATGAAAAAACCCAAACATATCACTTGTCAAACTTATTCCTCTGTTCATGGGTGTTGAAAGTACACCTTGTCTCAATTATGGTATAGTAGTCACCCAATCTCTCTGAGCCATTGGTACATCAACTGCACTCTGCAACAACTTTATATCAGAAATCATATATGTTGGAAGCATGATACTTGTAAGCATGGAACTTGGGGCAGTGGGGAGAGCAAAAACCCAAGAAATTACATCTGCTCCTCTGTTAGATACACCAGCTGCTTGGTTCTGACCTGCTGCAAGGGGGAAATGAGGTAAGTTGATGCAACAAATGGAAGACACTAACTGATTTTTTATAGTCAAAGGCAAATTGTATAGAATATAGTATTGTCTAGAAGTACCAGGTAGGTCTAGAAATTAGCTAGTCTGGATATCAGAGACAATTTTGCTGCAGCATATAATTTAGTATGGTCTGCTCCCCTGCAATTTCCAGTGTAGCAATATCCCCCCAAGTGCTGCCACTAAACTCTTTAGGAGTCGCCTGTTTGGAGTGCAGTGATAATTTGTGACACTCAACCAAACTCTTCCTAATAGTTTTTCTGTAAATGGAAATGTTGAACTGGTCCTACCCATTTTTTTATTAAATTCTTTAATTTTAAACTATGACACTTGCAGCAAAGCAAGCGTGGTCAGAGATAAGCAATGTTAGGTATGTAAGGAGTTGCCAACACTCCATTATATTTTGTTCTTTACATATCCTGTAGCTATTATTTTGAGTCTTGTAAACCAAAACTTTTACATGGCATATGGGTTTAGTTTTCAAAGAGCTTTGTCCTGTATCCTGTGTGTTTTCCATTCACTTATGAAACTTGCTTCATCTTAAAAACTTGTTCCCATTCTGTCCTGGCACCTGTGAAACATTAAATTGTTGCTGTTTCAGACATTTGAAAGCTTCCTTAGTTTTGTGGAGAAAGGCATACTTAGGTATAAATCTTCCCATATTACCATGCTCCAGTGTCTTCTATTTGTGTCTACTTAGCACTAACCAGTTCTTAACAAAATCTTTAGCTTCAGTGTGTAAGCTAGGCACAGACACAGCACAAAATCCTTTGCACTAATTTTCTTTTCCCCTGGTCAATGATGCTTGGGAGTATCCAATTTTAAGATCGTAGTGAGCTGAATGGAATATGGAACTGAAGTCTTCTGGGGGAGTGAGGCTTTTCTTTTGTCTTGGGATTGTTTCTGTGGTAGCTGTATTTCACTTTGCTTCTCCCAGTCCCTGTTCCAAAAGGGGAAATGTTTATGAAGGCAGCTTGTACGCCTGATTGCTCTCTCTAGGTAGTGAAAGGCTTACTCACAGGCTGGTCCACAGTAACTGTGAGTAACAAAAGATGAGGATTTCAGCAATACAGTGTTTTGGTGACTGGGAATTTTCCTGAGGTTTTCTTGTAAATGAATCCTGTGAAGAAGAGAGAAACAGGTCCCAGGATAGAGTTAGGAATGAAGGATTGACTGAATTTTCATCTGGTAGAAGAGGAGCATTTCTGTGAATGCTTTTATTTTCAAAGGGAAAAAGAAGTTGGAACATTGAGAACACAAAATGAGTTTGTGGTAACTCTGGCTGTGACTTGGTTAAGGAAATACATCCTTTTCCTGTTCTGTTGCCACGGCAAATAATTTAAGTGATGGGAATAAGCTGTTTCAAGAACTTTGTGAAAAACAGGTACCTGTAGAAATGCTAGAACTAAATATTCAGGGAAAACACTGTTGTATGTCTTGGTTTCCTTTTCCTCTTAAGCTACCAGTTGGGTCTCTGGCTCAGTTACAGGTTGTGTTAGAAGAGCTTTGGAGAGCTGAAATGCCCCTTTGTGTCTGAGGGGAAGGAGGCTTTTAAATTTAGGTAAAATTGTGGTCTGCCTAATGGCTGAGCAGGGAAAGAAAGACAGTCTGAAAGTGACAAAGGCAAGTTCCTGTGAATTTTTAATATAGCTGTCTTCCCTCTTAAAAAACGATAATGAGTTTTGAAAGAGCCAGCATAGACATAGCCTGGTACCACAGCCTGACTTTTTTCATGCTGTGATACGTCCCCTTTTGAATTGCTGCCAGCGTGGCACACGCTCCTGCAGGAGCGCCACTGGCCCCCAGAAACGCCTGTCACGCCTGCATGTGCCTGCAGAGTGCTCACTGTAACACCTTCAGCTGTCGGGATCTTTGCACTGCTCCTACCAGGTGTTCCCAGCCCCTCCCCAGTGCACAGCAGATAACGTGGCAGACTATAAAAACTCATCAACTTGCAGCCCACCCTCTGGACGAGTAATTCAATACCAGCTTTCTTCAGCAATTACAAACCACATTTTAAGAAATGGAGGCCTGGACTTGCTGCCAAGATGTGTGTTAAAAATGACCTTGAAGAATGCCTGGAATGAGGGTGGTGTGTAGGTGGCTTTTATTCTGCTGTCAAGAGGGAATGTGTGTGGAATAGCTACTTAGGAAAAGTCTGTGAAATAAAATCACTGATCCTAATCCTATTGAGGTGATTGTCAGTGGTGCTACTGTTTTATATTATCATTCACAGCCCATAAATGAGAAGAAATCAAATCCCCTGAGAACTTAAACGCTGTCTGATAGTTACTATTTTGAAAGCCAGCACTTGTTGCCAATTGTCATATGGTGTTATCTTAGAAGCAGTGTCACCCATATATTTAGAAACTGTTGCAGCTGTTTGCAAATCTGGTAGTCATGTTTAATCACCAGTGGTTTACAGACTAGAATTTTGTTGCACCTAATAGAAAAGCATAACTTTCTCTTTTCTCCTACCATCATTTGAGATTTGAGTCTCTCCTTAATCTGTCTTGTTGCCAAACCTTGCTAGAAGAGATTAAGAACTATACAATAGCAATAAATGTATTTCTTTCTCTCCCACACCATTTGAAAAAATAAGTAAATTTTTAAGTCTCAGAAATATAAATGTTACCATCTTGTAGTTTCTTTGCATTATGGTTTGTACACAAAGATACTAGGGTCTCAGTTAATAAAAAAATATTATGTCCAGTCCCTGTTCTCAGGACAGGGCTTCGCTGTCCAAGAAATCGAGTCTGTTGCAGGTCAGGATCCAGGAGCTAGAGCTACTTCAGCAATAAGGAAAAGAACTCCAAGGGCGTTTCCTGAAGACAGCAAACCAGCCGACTGATGAACACTGCTGGAAAAATCATCTTCCTTTTGTCTTCCTCAGATAAAAATTGTGCTAATCACTACCACAGGCTGGACTGTGCAGTGACAGAGCTGAAAATCTAAGGCAGTTAATGCCCTGTCAGGTAATAAAATGTCACATCTGAGGTACTCTTAGAAAAAGGTAACCTTTATCATAACTGTAACTTCTATGATGATATTTTAAAATATTACAATACTGTGATTGTATAATGAAGTTGTATCTAAGACCCCCTCCTAAACAAAGTACAGTGTAAGACTACAGTCTTGATTAAGATTGCTTTTGCTCCATCTCTTCTCAAATAATCAACTTGCCTTTTAATTTGCTTTTGCATAACTTGAAGTACAGCATTCACATTAATCTTCAATGTGTAGAGGAGCAACAGGATTAAAAATTGGTCTCTCCTTCTTTGATTGTATCTTACCATAAGTGACTTCAAAATCTTTTTTAGTACCATTCAAGCTTTCTAGATTTCCACTCTTTATATCATATCCTAACGCAGAGAGCTTTTTAATTCGATACTGAACAATTTGTGTTGTCAATTCCAGCACCATTGGTGTCTCTCTTATCTGTGCTATAGAAATTCCTTCCTTCAGTAGTCCTTCAAGTCTTTCTTCCAAAACTGTGACAGGATAGTAGAGAAGGGCTGGGCATTTCAGCACTAGTTGTTTTAGTTCTTGATCACTGCACTTAAAGATGTTTTTGGAGAAAAGCATACTCTTCTGCATAGTGGTAGAATTAAGTTGAAAAATGAAGCCTTTGAGTTTGGACAGCAGCTGTAGAACTTCCTGGTCAGTGAAATAATTCTTTTGGAGAAATTCCAAGTTCTCCTGGATTGCAGTGGAAGTATTTAATAAAATAAATGGATTTTGGCTCAATAGCTTTAGAATCCAGATCTTCATGTTTGCTTCAGAGCCCCCTAAATTTAAATAATTTCTTTGTAATGTCTCTATCACATTTTTGTTTTTCTCAACAGGGTTGTAGAAAATATTGGGTGCACTTGTCAAGAACCTGGTGATTATATTATTCTTAAGTCCCAGCTCTTGAAAAAACAGTATGTTTGCCTTCTGGTTCTGCTGATACTCAGTAGTAAAAAAGGATTCTGGAAATTGCTCTATTAATTTAATCAGCTGTTTTTCATTCTGGCATACTAACTGCCATAAAGCTCTTTGAGCGTTTATCTCTGCTGGGGTGTGGAGAATTGCCTCGGGGCAGCGTTCTATAATGCTGGCTACAGTGGTCCCATCTGCTCCCATTTCCTGTAAGATACCAGCAATTTCTTTAACATAGGCCACGTCCTGGAGAAGGACCCATTCCTTCAGTCTGCGTATCTTCGTGATGTCAACTGACAAACTGTAGAGATTCTCAAGGGTTTTTTTATTTTCCTCTCTTGACTTGGTATCAGTTGTGTAATTGGAATGTGTTAGGAAGCTTCTGTTTGCTACGTCAGGCCATGCTGATGAAAACTTCAGTCCCGTGTTAGAGCTCGGAGATCTTGTCAACATAAGAGTGAATGTTTCTTTTGCACTGTGAGCAACTCCTCTCAGCATCATGGAAGTCAGTCCTGTGGAGACACAACAACTGTAAGAAAACACATTAAGGAATGAGTTAATGGTCAGAATCATTGATGTTTAGACATAACCGGTGTAAGAAATTGCTCTCCAGAGTGTTTTTTGTTATTAGTGCAAAATCCAGCTTTCACACAAAAGCAGGGGGAAAGACCATTTTTGAAAGGTTAATGTTCTGATATGTCACAGAAAGGTTAACGTTCTGACAGATACAACAGATCTGATGTAGGGCAGTGCTCTGCCCATATCAATGTTTGCAGTCATACAAGCTCCAAACCGTGGGCCATTTCTTGCAGCTAACATTGTGACTGCATTACAGATCACTCACACTGTATGAGGGAAATTATTCATGCAATTTCATTTGACAGCAATCCCACTAAATGGACAAAAATGGCAACTTAAATCTCTTAGTTCTTATGAATGTATTTGCTTTAACTTCCCAAGCATTATTTGGAGTGTGAGTTGTTCTTTCATGTGTCAGAGACCTACCACGCAGGGCTGCTTCAGCAGCAGTTTGCAGTATAATTTCATTTTGAAATCATTCTTTATATAATTAAGGGAGGAAAAAAAATCATAGGAACCTTTATGTAAGTGTTTTTCTGCAGCTGAGTGTGTTAATTGCATTTGAATAACCACCCTGGTATTTTAGAGGAGGAGGCAAGTACACAGTAACATTTCCAGGCCTTCACCTACCTCTTCCGACCCTACTTTGCTACAGCTGCTGCTTGCACCAATGCCTTACTTCTGCCTCCAGGTCTCTTCTGCAGGCAGAGTCCTTGTGGAATAGGTGTGTGGCTGTGCTGGAGTCCACAGGGCCAACCCCACACCTCACCTTTGCTCAAACTGGCTGCCCAGTTATCACCAATACCACATGTCACCCGCGCTGCAGGGGCAAAGGAGCCACAGCAGTCTAACAAAGATATCATTAAGTGTATCTTTAACTTCCTGGGGGGTGTTTTCATAACAACCCTTTAGAAGTACCGACTGTGGAAGGGAGAACTGCTGATCTCTGCAATACTCCTGCAAATAGCTGCTGCTGGTAATATGCTTAAAACTGCTCAAACTGAAAATGAGAACATTTGGACAGCTGCTTTCACCTCTTCCTAAGTATAGCATACTTCAAAAAGTACCAACCTGAGCATTGTTAAATTACTTTTGGTTGGGCTTTTTTGTTGGTTTTTTTAGGAGGAGGAGGGGGTTTTTTTGTGTGGGTTTTGTTTGTTGGGTTTTTTTGGTTTTTTTTTAGTTGGTTGGGTTGGTTGGTTTTGTTTTTTAATGAGAGAAAATACTGTTATGACCATGCAGTCCAATGTTTTACATAACAGACTAACATACCTATTGTACAGCTGTACAAAAGCCCTAGAATCTTCCTTACAGCCCACTTTTAAGAAAATAGGTGGTTTGTTTAGAGAACTTTAGTGGTAGATTCTCTTTCTAGCTGCCAGGTAAGGTTAAATGTTTTCCAGAGGTAAATCCTTTGTCTCAAGAGAGTGTACCTTTGCTTTTACATTGTTTTTTTCCTGCTTCTGAGATGGACTATTGTTATGTTATTACATCATAAACTAATAGAATATGATGTCATTTCCTATATGCACACTTATGTTATTAACAGAAGCTGTTTATTGATAACTTGTTCTTTAATGTTATTTCACACGTCTAAGGCAAAACCAATTGCCTAATGCACTGCTTATGTCAGAAACCCAAGGCTGATGATTTTGTCTTCATACACCTTGTGACTTCAGAAATGCTGTCCCAAGCCCCACAACAGAACAAGTGATTTTTCCCAGTAACCTTAGAAGCACTGGAAGTGTAGGTAAGCCACAGATGTTTTGTGTGCTGACCTTTCCATGTCCTGAAAAAGTGACTGCAAACTAAACCTCTCCTCCACAGGAGTGACACAACTGCCTGTGTCTGAGCACTCTGAGTAGTTTTACTGAGTTTAGTGGGTCCAGTCAGAATAAGCAAATCTCTGAAGAATCAGGGTTTTCTTCATTAATGCTTCAGCTTAGCTAGAAGTAGCCAGCAAAGTGAAGTGTTGTTAAAATAATATTTCCAAAGTACAAATTGGAAAAATAAACATGACTTACTTTTATTTAAATGCGTAATCGTGCTGTTAAACAAAATTGCCTTGTGAGTAATGCAATCCCTTAAAATACTGTAATTTTTACTATTACAGAACTTCAAAAATATTCTGAGATAGTAAATTGTGCTCTTCTAAAATCTGACATGGGAATGGTTGTTACATAAAAGAAACTTTACATTTTCTAAAAATGCCTGGGATCATAGTCAGTTTTTCCCTGTTGTTAGCGAGGATCATCAGAAACACAGAATAGTGTAAAAGAAAGGAAAAGTTTATTTACCAAAACTCATTTGACAGGGATATTTAGGAGCCCTTGTAAAAAAGCCCTATGCAAAATACAACATGTGAAATAACATGAATGAATTTGAATGTCATGGTGTTCTATAGAAACCAAGATGTGAGTTATGACTTGATGGATTTCCAAGTCCATAGATGACAGTATTCACATTTCAGATATGTAACTGCTTTCAGGAATTCAGAGTACTCTCAAAGCTCTTGTTGGATCTAATACATGTTCTAATGTGCAAGACCCCACTGTAACTTTTCACTTAACTAGATTGCTGTGGGGATTGTAAAGCAATTGAGAGATTAAGGTAAAAACCCAGCCAGCTCAGATAAGATGCTTGCTCTCACTGCCAGCAGCACCCTCTCACCACCAAGTGTTAGAGCAGCAATAAGGAAGTGACCGAATGTCAGTTACCTGTGATCTTGCTTGCTAGCACACTTGCAGAGACCTGAATATACAGAGTAAAGAGGTGCTGGAAGTTTCATTATTTAATGAGACTTCTATGTAAATCATCTATAGGAAGTAGATACAGTGATCAACTGGTTGATTTACCCCTCATCTGAATTTCTGAATGTGTGTTTTGAGACTCAAATATCACTTTTTGAAAATTAGCAAACCCAAACTTTTACTCCTGCTGGACTGTTCACAAAATCTTTCAGTAAAGAGGGCAACAGTATAACTGCTGACCACTACCATTCTCATAACAGGAAACTAGTAGGCTATAAAGAATTAAATAAAACTACTGAATGCCTAGATTGAACTTTGAGTGAACCAAGAAGAGTATGTATCTACCTAGAAGACAGCAGTGTAGACAAGGTTTGAATGGTTTGGGAAGGAATCTGTAATGGTGAGAGGCTGCAGTTTTGTAGATTAATGCACAGTAAACGTTCACACTTATGCACTTACAAAAAAATGAATCCCTGCTTTGCATTAGTGGTGGAAATTAGGTAAATTATTATAAAATACATGCTGGACCAACATAAAACTTTCTAGAAAAAAATATAGAGGACCCTAGAGTATTCCAGGTTTGAAGGGACCTCAAGAGCTCAAAGCAGGGTCTGCAAGATCCAGGCTGCTTTGTCCAGTTAGGTCTTTAAAACCTCCATGGATGGAGCCCAGCGGCCTCTGTGAGTTACCTGTTCCACTGCTCAACTTCCTCATGGGAACAAAGCTTTTTCTTATATTTAGGAAAGGAGACATTTACAAAGTGTTTAAGGACGCGCCGCACTATTTAAACCACTGGTCATGAAGTGGTGGTGCTTTCAGCACAGACAAAGCCCGGGTCTCCAGCACAGCCCGCTGCCACGGCCCGGCCACCTGGGCCGTCCCTCTCCCCCCTTCGGACCCCGCTCGGGGCGGAGAGGAAAGAGGCGAACGTTCTCCTGCAGCCGGCACGGGAGCAGCGGCCGCAGGCCCAGCAGCGGCCGCAGGCCCATCCCCGCCCTGCCGCCGCCTCGCGCCGCTCCTGCCGCAGCCACCGGCGGCCGACGCGGGGTCCCCGTGCCCGGGGGTCCCTCTCGCGCCTCCTTCCCTCGGAACCGCGGGCTTCTCCCCCCGCACGCCGCCCGCCCCACCCTCAGCACCGCGCCGGCGCTCGGAGCGGGACGAGCGGAACGCCGGCTGGCCCCTCCACCCCCCGTGCCCCGCGGCCGGGCCCGCCGGAGAGCGGCCCGAGCCCGCAGCCCCCGGCCGCGCTCACCGGCCTCTCCGCCGCACCGCACCGCACCGCACCGCCGCGCGGGGAGCGCTGCACGTACCGGGGCCGGCAGGGGAGGGGCGCGGGCTGGGCCGCAGGGCAGAGGACGTGGCCGGCCCGCAGCGGGACCCGGCCGAGCCTCCGCCGCTTGCCAAGGCAGGCTTGGCCGGCACTAAGAAAGTGAACGGCCGTTGGAGTAAAACAGCTTGCAGAGAGAAGTAGTGGGGTGAATAGGAAAAAAATATTTTAATAATTTCTAAGTCATGTAATAGCAAAGGACGGAACATACTTGAGTGCCTTTGCTCTGACGGAAGCAGATAATCCTTTTGATTCGGTAATACCGACATCATGATGGGAGGCTTGCCTTACACCACTGTATTTTCTTCATATGGCCACTGCCTTATTACATAATTAAAGTCACATCTAGTCATTGGTCTTATATTGTTTTGCTGGTGGCTTTTCAGAAGTTCATTGAGTTGTGATGGTGAGGACCATCTTCCTCTATCTTTTTTTTTAGTCATATCTACTTATCTTTTTCAGCTAGAGTAACAAATCAGCAGTCACATAAATGATTTCTAGACTAGAAATATTATACTAGAGGTGTTAGTTAAAAAATCCCAACTCCAAGTCCATACAATCACATCTTTCAGAGAGTGAAAATCACTCCTGTTGTCTCTGTGAACCCTTCTTTTATCAGCTACATGTTCAATAGTAGTCTCTGTTGGGTCTGTGAAAAAGAGCTAATGAAGAAGAGAAATGTTATAGAAATAAACTTTGGTCTAGGAACAGGGTTCAGGCTTGGTCTTCTAAAAACAGCTGTTCCTAGAACAGTTAACAAAGTCTGTGAATATAATGCACACACTGATGTTAAAAACGTGCATCTAAATTAGCTTCCAATTTGTAACACAAAATGTACTGTACACTTGCTTCTTTATGTTTTTTTCACTTCATACCTTAATGTTATCTTTTTTCTCTTCTATCTTCTCTCCACTCTCTTCATTTTTGTAATCACAGTCTGGGCTAAATTAGCAATATTGTTTAAAAAAGTTATTCACATGAGAACACTGTAGAGAGGTTTACTTGTGTGAGTTTCTTGATTAACTGTCATTCTGTTTTCTATTTCAACTAAGTTGGAGTGCTCTTCCCTTGAGATCTGACATTTTAATTAATATAGTCTGCATCTATTATATATTAATATCTCCTAATACAATATTAATTATACATTAATATGTTCTTTCTTTCACTTCTGAGTCAAGAACAAACTGTCTCACATAGAAGGCAAGGCATGGCCAGATAGAGACCCAAAGAGTGTTTTGACATAATGATATGCTAATGATATACTGCAATTGTTATTTAGCCTGTAGCAACAAACAGCTTAGAGACTGATGGTTTTCATGAATGCAATTTGTTTATGAAACCATAAGGTCCAGTGAGGAAGGGCTGTTTCCACCTCAGTATTCCCAAGCAAGCAGATTGGTTGATGCTGGAACTTTATTCAGAGCTACCTTCAGTGTGGCAGCCTTGTGGGGAGCTAGCAGGACACATAATGAGAATGAAAAAGCAATTTAAATGTTTGAAATGAAAACTATGTTGTGAAGTGACTTTTGTTGAAAATCAGGAATCTACTTATTCACTGTGGTCAAAAATTATAGAATTCAAATGAGTTTGATGGACAGTGGTCATTAACTACTGAATTCCTTTTTGGTTTTCATTTATTTCAAAATTAATTACCAAATATTTGGCATATAATGATAAAAAAAAAACTAAATAAGAACGTAATTTGTATTAATTGAGAAAGCAGTGTTTGACTTTACAATGACCACACTACTCCAGCTCTGAGTTGCAGCAAGGATCCCGTATGTTCTTCTTGGATCAGAATGATGAGCTGTGGAATATGATTTTCTACATACTGTGATATTGAGAAGTGATATTGAGAAACTCATCATAATTTATGCTGTTGTTAAAGTCAGTGCTCAAAAGCTGTTGTCTCCACCTGCTACACCTTTTAAAAAGAAATTTTGTGTAAGACCAAGCAGAAAGGGATTCTAATCGTGCCTGGGCCCTTCGCATACCTTGATGGTCAACGACAGGTGGGGCCTCATCTGCCAGGCAAGCTGTGACAGGACAAGAGGACAGAGCCTCAAGCTGGACAAGGGGAGGTTCAGGTTGGACATCAGGAGGAATTTTTTCACCACCAGGGTTGTTAAACGTTGGAATGAGCTGCCTAGGGAGGTGATGGAGTCACCATCCCTGGAGGTGTTCAAGAAACAACTGGACGTGGCACCCAGTGCCATGGCCTAGCTGAGGTGGTGGTGGTCAGTCAAAAGTTGGCCTTGGAGGTCTTTTCCAACCTAAATGATTCTGTGATTCTATTACTGTGTTTATTAGGTCATTCAAGGTGAGGAAAGACAAGCACAAAGGGAAACATGATGCACATATATCTTCTTGTTGACTTTTACTTTCTGTAGATCTAAGCAGAAAAAATATTTTAGGAGAAAGAAAAATGACAGCTCTTTAAGTACTGTCTGGAATTCTTGAAGTTTAAGAAAGAGCTGTACTGCTGATTTGGGTCCTCTGCCTTTTACTTGAGACGTTATTTCTAATGAGACCATTCTTGCTATGCACTTGTCCGTGAAGTTGTAGATTTGAGCTGCAATCCACAGGTGGAGGTTTATTTTCAGATCTGCATCTAGAGCGGTCCTGCTGCGGCTCCAAAGGGTTGTAACGAGTCCGGTCAGTGCGATGCCTCGGTCGGCTGCTGGCCGTGCGCAGCGTAACCAAGGTGCAGGTCCAGGGAAACCCGCCGTGTTTGCTGCACACAGACCGCGCTTTCAACTCTGTAATTAACAGGCGTGAGAAATTCACCACCTAGTAATGACTTTACTAACGGTGCTCCAAGAGGGACCATATTAACTCGTTCTGCTGCTTGAAAGCCTGTTTGGGTGCGGCGGCGCCGCACGGCCGAGTAATTCTCTCTTGTCCCGACGGCCCCGGGCAGCAACGAGCCCTCGGCCCGCGTCACGGACCCGTCAAGGCCGGAAGGGGCCTGCGGGGCTCCGCTGGCGCAGCGGGCGCGCCCTACGCACACGCTTATATAAGCGCCCCGCCCGTTTCCCGCGGACGGGGCTGCGCGCGCGGGCCGCGATACATAACAGGCTCGGGGGCGCGCGCGCGCCTGCGCCTCCCGGCGGAAGCGGCGCCGCCAAGAGCCGCCTCGCGGCCCCGTGCTCATCCGGGTCCTGCCGCGCCGAGCCGAGCCGCGGAGGGGGGTGGCGAAGAGCCGGGCCCCGCCCCCCGCCGGCCCGCCCCGCCGCGGCCCGCCGGCCCCGCGCTGCCCCTGCGGGTGGGATTCCCGCCGGGGTCTCGGGTGCCCCGGCGCTTCGCTCTCGGCCGCGGGCACGCGAGCGCCAGGCCGGGACGCCCTTCCCCCGCGCGCCGCCGGTAGCGAACACACCTCAGAAACGTGAGGGCCCGCGGTCACGTGGGAGCGGCGCCGGCCAATGGGCGGTGGGGGGCGGGGCGAAGTGGCCGGCGCAGCCCCGCGCAGTCACAGGGCGAGCGGCGAGGAGGCGGCAGCGGCACGGACGGCGTTTTCCGCGGGCAGGGCGCCGGCACCGCCTCGCAGTCACCGCCTCGCAGTCACCGCCGGACCCAGCGCTCCCACCGCTCCCACCTTTCGTCCCTGCTCTCCCCGGCGCGGGGGCTCCGCGGGGTGATGCGTCCCCGCCGGGCGGCCGCTCCCTCCGTGTCCGCCGGGTCCTAGAGCCGTCCGCAGCGAGGCCCCGCGGGCCGCCCCGCCGCCCGTCCGTGCTCGCCCGGCAGCGCCGGGCCATGAACGGCCCCGCGGGCGGCGGCGGTTCCCGCTAAGCGTCCGCACCCGGCATGGGGGTGAACGCCGTACACTGGTTCCGCAAGGGGCTGCGGCTCCACGACAACCCGGCGCTGCGGGAATGCATCCAGGGCGCCGACACGGTGCGCTGCGTCTACATCCTGGACCCCTGGTTCGCCGGCTCCTCCAACGTGGGCATCAACAGGTGGCGGTGAGTGCGGGGCGCTGCGGGTGCCCTAATCCCCACGTTATGTATTCGGTCACGCCGCCTCCCCGCCATCCCCTCCCCTCCGCGCCCGATTGGGCCGCCGCCAGCGCCGGCTTGCCTCGGCTGCTCGCCCTCCCCGCGGGCCGGCGGTGTTACATAGCCAGCCCAGCGCCGGCCCGGGCTGCTGCTCCCGCGGCGCACGTGGGAGGGACGGGGGGAAGGAACGGGGAAGCCCGTGGCAGAGTGCGGACCGGCGGGCTGTGGCTTCCCGGTGAGGCGCCCGCTTATTCTCGCTCCCGAGGGCGGCGGTTCAGTGCCCGAGCGCTGGAGCTCAGAGCGGGGTTGCTGCCGGGCGGAAAACCCTGTGTGGAGCAGCCTGGAGGGCTTGCACCATCTCGGGGACTCTGGGCAGCCGGGGACCCCGGGGCGCCTCCGTCCTGGAGAAGCTGAAGCTGCTCGCTTAGCTCAGAAGTACTTTTCCAGAGTAGCGTTCCTGCACAGAAGCGTGTCACAGAATACCCTGAGCTGGAAGTGACCCACGAGGATCCTGAAGTCCAATCCCTGCATAGAACAACCCCAAGAAACCCACTGTGTGCCTGAGAGCGTTGTCTAAATGCTTCTTGAGCTCTGCCTGGCTCGGTGTGCAGTGTCCCTTTCAGCAAAGTGCAGATTTGTTCCTGCACCGTCCAGCCAGTTGTATTTCTCCTACCCGATATAAAAATGAACTTTACTGTGCATTTATGACTGACACTTGCATGCTAAATGTGTGCCGTAAGGCAGTGGTTAATAGGACTTCTGTGCATGCTTGTCATGTGAGATTAGTTAAAAACATCACTAGGAATCTGAAAATTGTAACCCTTGTAAAATGGTTGATAATGCAGTAAAGTTTATGTATCATCTGTCCCTCCAATGTCAGGAACTTGAAATGCTAGTGAACTTAGTCTGCGCAGACTACAGTGCTGAGAAGTTGCCTAATTATGGAACAAGCACAATGAAACTTATCTTAACAGTGCATCATGGAAGAATGACAGAGTTTAGAAACTTCAGGTTTTAATTGTGTTTACTCGAATGATTGTTCCTTTCAGATTTAATAATTTGTGTCCTAGCTTATACTTTACCAACCAGGTAACTTACCTTTGGAGGTTTTCAGTTTCTGGTTTTTTTTCAGATTTTGAGAGGTTTTCCTTACAATATTCTTGTTTTCAAGAGATAGAAATACTAAAGATGCTTTTTGTAAACTTTAACTTGATGGTTATTTCATTTTCACGGACAAAAGTAACTTATGAATAACTGTTAGATACTTTCCTTATCTGAGATTCATGATGTACATTTATTTTATAAGGAACTTTTAAATTTCTTTTGTTTTGGAGGGATAAATTTTTTAATAACATTTTTACTTACTGAAGAAGCTCAGAGATCTTAATTTTGTGGGTGAAGCATGAACAGCAACTTAAGTTTTAAGAGAATGTGGATAACTGGCACAAGTCTTAAGTGTTAAGGAAGTCACATGTTTTAAGAATACTTCATAGGTCTCAAATGTGCCCTGCAAGTGAAATGCTGAACAGTTTTTGGTTGTATTCTCTGAGCTAGTGAATGACAAATGTGAACTTTGATTCTAGCAGAAGGAAGTTCATGTCTTCAGTGCTATTGCCCCGGTTCTTTAATGGCTGTGTAATATGATCATTAGCTAATAGAGTCCTTGAGTGCATATGTGTGTGATGTATTGCTGGTTGGTGTATTTAAACAGTGTTTTAGAAGGCACCTAGTCCTTCCACTGCATTTTGCATTTGAAGAAAAATGCCTGGGTTTAGTTGCTGGTTAAAGGGATTGAGTTTGGGGTGGATTACAGCTGCCCTGTCCAAAGCACTTCAGGCAATCTTCTGGTACTCAAATACCCTCAAGGCACATGCTGCACATGGATTTGAGTATCAAATCTTGCTGCCTGCATAGCCTGGTTTTGTGAAATCATCAGTTTTTTTTCAAGTTTAAAAGTACAATAGCTTTATAAAATAACTCGCTGCTAAAGCTGTATGTTTATTAAGGTTCTTCTCAATATTTTTTAATTTAAATGGGCAGTTACTAGTTTGGTATGAATCCACTTTAGGTTCCAGTGGTTTTAATGAGATGTTTTTATTCAGTGCAGACACATACATTCCCAGTAGGTATACACAAGGTCTGTGATGCAGTTTTTTAATTTGCCAGTCTCATTTGGCACTTATTAATGAAAAAACAGGTTTTGTTCATTTTCAGTTGATGACCATGATCAAAATTGTTTCTTACATGCCTGTTGAGTAGAGTGTTGTAGTCAGAAACATTTTATTTGAGACTAGGAGCAGAAGCCCTTCAGCATTAGGAAGGTGAGTCAAATTTAACCTCCTGGTGTGAATTTACGGTGGTCGTTTCTTAATTTGAGTTGATTGACACCGAGTGTTTATTGTCCTAGTGCCCTGGGCAAAACTCGTCTCTGTCAAACTATGACTCACACAATCTACATGAGGAAGAATGGTGAAAAAATACAAAAAACCAGGAGGTTTAGTTTCTTGTTAGAATATTGTCATACTGCAGGGTCAGCAGTTACAGTTTATATTAACAAATGTGTGTTAAATCTGGTAAATAGCAACCTTTAACACATAGGTGCTTTTTAATTAACTTTTCTGTTTAAACAGTCATGTAACAATCAGGGACTAATATTTTTGTGTAATTGCACTGTTGAGCAAGTCTAATTACTAAGCAGTCACATGGTCTTACTGACCTCCTTTCTCCTGGCATTCAGCCTACCTGTTCTAAATTCGTGAACGCTACGTAACAAATGCCAGGACCTCCCTCAGCTCGCTTCTTTTTTTTTCTGGATCTGTTCTGTTTCTTCTTATTCCTTTTTTTCAAGCTGTCAAATAAATCGAAATGTGCTTTCATTGAAAAATGCTTTTTCTATGGGATGAGTTCACAGTGTTGTTCACAGATCAACACTTGGGAGAAAGAAGTTACTTGGTGCAGTAGAAGGTGATGTAGAAATGGTGGAGGGAGATGCCAAATGTTAAAACCACACTAAGGCTCTCTTAAAATTTTGTCAGTTGCCCTTAAATGTTGGGCACCAGAATTAGCTTGCATCTGATTGTGTCAACAAAGCAGGCAAAGAATGTATCTTGCATACTCCAACAAGTAACCATTACCTACTTCTGAAAAAATGTGTTCCCATGTGCTCACAGACTTTTCCTTATTAAGGAGAATGGGATCTCATGGTTAACAGCATCACCTGGGGGAGAGCTTCATTTAGCCTTGGTTTTAGTACAGAGTGACAGTTGATCACAATGCCTGAAAAGAAATGCAAACATTGTTAGTTGCTGCATAAGGATTTACTCTAGGTAATAATTTACCTCTTCTAGTTTGTCTTTTTGGGTATGTATGTCTGTCTTTGATATGCTGGTTAAAATTCTTCTTTTTTTTTTAACCATTCCTGAAGAGAACAGATTTTACTTTTAAAATAACAGTAATTGAATTTGCTTTATATATCTCTTAAATTTTGTGAGAGTATTGATGTTTTCAACATCTTTCAAAGTTAGCTGCTGCTATTACAGCAGATAGTGGTATTGACCTCAGAGAGAAGAGAGGTGTTTTTTTTTTTTTTTCCACACTCAAATTTCAAGCAAATAAAAAAACTGGAGAAAAAAAGTTTAATTTTCAGGACAATCACTGCAATTCATGGAAGTGGGAACTTGTTTAAAAAATAATACTTAGACATCTTTCTGTAGTATCTATTAAATTTTGCTATTCTGTGCATCTGGTTTTGAAAATACACTTAAAGTTTTTGCTTACATAGTTATGATTTGTCCAATGGAGATATGTTTGTTGAATGGGGGATTGGTGGAAAAAGTTTGTCAATAGAATTAATCTAGGAGTGATTTGAATTTCATATGTGTAATTCAGGCAGGCAAAATTTGTGTATTATTCTTCATTATTTTTTGGTGACATGATTAATATATAAAAAGGAATGCACAGAAATATTTATGACTTCCCTGATGAAAACATCCCTTTAAGTTTGTTTTTATTGTGTAGCACTTAGAATGAAAATCTACTTGATTTATAAAATATTTAACATGAAGCCCACCAAAGGCGGTCTGTCATTCCCTTCGATTAGACAGGGAGTAGGAAATACAACAAAAAGCTTGTGAGTAAAGATGAGGACAAGGAGAGATCACTCAGCCATTACCATCATGAGGAAAATTAATTCATTTATTACCAACCAAATCAGAATAGGGTAACTGAAAATAAATTCTTAAAGCGCCTTCTTCCCACCCCTCACTTCTTTCTGGGCTCAACTTCACTGCCATTTTCTCAACCTCCTATCTCCGAAGAACACAGAGGGATGAGGAATGGAGGTTTTGGTCAGTTCATCAAATGTTGTCTTTGCTGCTTTTTCCTCAGGGGAAGGATTCTTCACACTCATATTTTCTCCACCAGGGTCCTTCATGGGCTGTGGGTGGACAGCCTTCCTCTCAGTGGTCATCACCACAGGCTGCAGGGGAACCTCTGCTCTGGTGCCTGGAGCATGTCCTCCCCCTCCTTCTTCCTGACTTAGGAGTTTGCAGAGTTGTTTCTCTCTCATATTCTCATGCCTCTTGAGCTTCAATGGCTCCTGAGCAGTAATGTTTTCCTCCTGTCAGATATGTTATCCCAGAGGCGCTACCTTGGCCAGTGAGCGGCAGGTCTGTGTTGGCCTGGAAAGACAGACAGAAAGTTTCCAGCAGCTTCTCACAGGAAGCCACCTTGTAGCCCCCCAGTACCTTGACTTGTGGCCTTGCAAACCCAGTGCAACCCAGCACACCCTCTAATGAGTGCCTTCAGCTCTAGAGTGGCGCGTGCCACTTGGAGCACTTCTGTTCGCCCAGCCCACTAAACTGAGGGTGATTAATCTGTGTAGCTTCTTTCCAGAAGTTGTATTTTCAGATGGGAACTCTGTGGTACCAGCAGTTAGACTGGAGAAACTCCCCACACCCCTAGGCTGCTCCCATATTCTCTTCCACAGAAAAACATTTTTTACCCCAAAAGTGCCTGCAATTCAGCAACTCCCTCTATAATTTGTGTTATAAGATCTAGCCCTATGATTTGCAAAGTACGTCATTGAGGCACACTGACGTATGTCCTCATGGGTTTAATCCTGCACTGTTGATGAAAGGGTTGGTTCCACCCTTTTATGATAGCACACAACCCTGTGGTGAGCAAGTTTAGCTCATCAATCTGTCCAAAAGAGATTAATTGCCAGTTTTGGTGGGATTAGCTCTGTGGTAGATTGTGCCAGCAAAAAGGTCACCATAGTAGTAGTGAAGAGGCAAAGAGGGGGAAGGGCAAGTACCATTTCTTTCAGTGGCAATGTAGATTTGAGTCAGATTACAGTGGTCATAACACTCTTGGCCTGCATTGCTCATGTCTGCAGTAACCACCAGGTGTTTTTTGGAAGGGGATTATTGGTTTCTTCTGTGGCTTGCCGTTTTTTGACACTCTTTGAGGTGATATTGCTGTAAATAAGTATTGGCCTTTAGACTGTGTTGGGGAAAGATGCAATTTCTTTTTTATCAAACTGTCAGAATGTGAGAAATAAGCCTGCTAGCTGAGATATTACACTGTGCTTGTTTCGTTATTTTGGTGAATGATCTTGTATCACCAGATTCTGTAAAGTAACTATTATTCAGTTGGACAAGAAGACTGCACTGGTTGGTGTGGAGGGAGCATGCAGTACTGCAAATTGAGTTGTGCTCAGAAAGTTGGTTTTTCTAAAATAGCAGTTACTATAGGCCAGAAAAATTATAGTGAACATTTATACAATCTGGCCTCCAAGGTTGATCTTGAAGGAGGCTTAATTGCTCAGGTTAAGAAATTTTGAGGTTTTAGACACCTGGTTTTACATCACTAATCTCCAGGTTTGAGGATGTCCAGAGAAGATCTGGGTCAAGTGTTCTTGATATGTAATAGTATGTGGACTTTGAGTATTAAAGGGAGAAATGTGATTTTGAAACAAGTCCATAGGAGTTTCTTAGTCTTCCTTCTCTTGGGACCAGTACTCTATTTTTGTTTTATTTTACAAAAGTACCAATAGACCACATTCTTTATTTGAGTAGGGCAAGGCAATCTGTCCACACCTCATAGTGTTTCCTGCACTAGTCACAAACAGGGAGGGTGACAGCCCCCAACAAACACCATCTGTGATGAATGTAAAAGCAGCTTTTTTTTAGGCAATCAAGAATTCAGATTTTTTTTTCCCTAAACTGATCAGTATGTGGCAGTGTCAATGAATTCTGTATCTGCTCTTCAAAGCAAGTTATTTTATATTATCATTCTCTTTTGGACATTTTAATAAAATATGTTTTCCTCCAGTTTGGGAAAATGTCTTTATCCCAACAAATGGAAGCTACTCTTTAAATATATTATGCAAATATTGCAGAAAAGCCCGTTTATCATTGTGCACTGCCTGAACTTTTCAGTTTCTAGCAGTTTATCTACAGCATGGAAGCCCTTATTTTCAGAACTGGTTCTTTTCCATACCGTGTCTCAGTGCCTGGCAGGTTTTCAGGTTAGTTATATAACCTGTGATAGGAGGAAGGTCAAGCTGCCAGCAAAGTCGGCCATTTTTTCAGTGTAGAAGTCACTCTAAAGTCTGTGATGTTATGAATTTGCATACTGAAAGAAACCCTTTGCTTTTGGGAATTTTGTGACCTTCCCACAGTGACCTAAAAAGGCAAAAGTCAGCTTGAGCATGAGTGGGTTGTGAAAGTAGTGTAAGAGTATGTGGCTTTGTGTTCCATGGGCTTAGTAATTTGCTTATCACATTTTAGCAGGTTTAATAGCCATACCTTTGGCTACCCCTAGGAAAGGACTGGATTTGATTACCAGGGTAAGAACTTCATAGTATTTTGGTGCAATACATTTCACTTAGATTTCTCAGAACTCTTAATTTAACATGGAGCAAGGTTAGTTTCTGTGCTTCTGTGTACTTTTGGCTTTCACATTCTTTGCAATCTAGGTCAAGAGGTGAGTTATAATTGCAGTGTTCTTCTAACCCTGAAGCCTCCATTTGTTTTTCAGGTCACCATAAAGCATTTGCTTTCACTGCTTTGGAGTTTTGTGAGTGTAAATGATTTTTTATAAGGGAGCAGAACTTCAGTGGAGGTGAAGGATAGACTGGAAAGGACAGGTCAATATTTCAGTGTTCTGTTTCAAGTGTGTAAGTGGAGATGGCTGTGGCAAAAGTCCATGAGGCTATCTATACTTTTGGAACAGTTAAAAATTGGAGTGCATTCCAATTACCAGTGGAGGTAATAAAAACCAACACATGAGCTTTGTTAGCATTAGTTTAGACAGTAGGTGAGCTGCAGTGAACAGAACTTCCGAAAGTATTAACTTTTTTTTTTTTGGTAAATCCTGTACTTCGATTTTTTTTAAACTATTTCTTTTTAAATTGCATTAGTATTTGAAAGGTCTAAAATTCAACATTGTTAAACCTGGGTAGAAAATAAGAATATCATAATAGTCAGGGTTTTGGAAGTAAACTAGTAAATTCAGGTGTCAAACTATTGCTTAAAATTGCTTTGAAAAGTGCTAGTACAACAATTTTTTTGCAGTAAGATAAAACCTATTCAATTTTATCAGAGATAGAGGGGATTTCTTCCACTGAACATTGGTTAGGATATGTCCTGCCTATCTAATTTCTGTATTAATAGGCATGTGATGTACATCTGAGCTTTTGTGTTATGCATTGCTTCCTCCTACAACTAAACTAGAGAAATTTTCTGGACCTGTTTTAGAAGTTTACTTTATCTCAGTGTTTCTTAATTTATAGAAAAGCATTTCCTTTCCTATTAATTCTCATGCATTTCTTCTTTAACGTCTTTATGTTTGTGGCTCTTTCACAGACATGAAAAGTACAGGCTGTAAAACTCTTGCGCTGAAGGTTTGTAACTTTTCAGAACACAAACCTGTATCCCTTCAGAATTCAAACTAGAAAAGTTGAAAAAATTCTCTTTAAGCTCAAATGGAGAAGTTGTGAAGTATGAACATATGTTATTAATTCTTCAGTGATGGAGATTAAATATCTACAGTACAGGTTACTTAGGAACAATTGCTATAAGGAAAACTTGGAATTTTCTATCTGTTATCTATCCGGTGTATGAAATCCATGACCTAGGAAATGCTTTATTTTTTATTGTAAGGAACTTGTGGAGTTCAGTGCTTGCGGATTTGTTTTTTGGTTTCTCACTGCCAGTGTTCTACTGATCTTGTCGGTGAGGGGTAAACTGTGCTGCTATTGAGAGAGAGAGAAAAAGTGATTGAAAAAACAGAAATAAGAAGGTGATTTGCATCAGACAGAGAAATAAATAAATAGGCAACTTGTTTATGTAGGCTGCTTATTACTTCATGCCTTGTATAGTTCATAAAACATGATGATGGTTTGAATGGTTGCAGTTTTGCTGTGCACTAAAGATACAGAACATCATGGCAAACATCTCAATTTCACAATCTGTACAGTTCTGAAGTACTGAGGAAGCATCCAGAGACTTGCGATACTGCATTTTATAGAGCAGCTGGCATTGAAAATAGCTTTTATTTCTAATATATTTGATTCATTGAAGAATGGACTAAATGTTGTCTTGCTATGTTCTCTATAGATTTTCCTCTGTGTTGAAATTTTCTGTCTGGAAATCCTGTGACATCAAGTGATTTTGTTTTCATTCTTTCTCCTTCATACTTAATATTCTAGAGACTAAACAAGCTCATTTTTTTTTTCCAGAAGTTTTAAAGCTGAAGAAAACATTGTGGCTTTTAGCAGAGATTACCTAATATTTTTTCCCTTTTTCCTGTCTCATGGGAGAAGCATGATTACATCGGCAAAACTGAGACATGCATTTAAAAGAAAATATTCTACACAGTAATTTTTGCTATCCAGGTTTCAGAAGGGTCTTTGGGGGGGAGGAGGTTGCATTTCAGTTTTGTTCTTTGTAAGTCTTGCTGATGAACTCAAATGCGAAACCATGCAGGTCTTAATGGGAGTGATCAAGCCAAGGATGGCATCTGAATTATTTGTTTTATTTGTGTTGCCTAGGGATAATTCCTGTGACTTCCCTTCATTGCTTTTCAGTAGATGACAGGCTGGGTCTAGTTTACTATGCTTTATCCATGTTTCTCTTTAGAGAGTGTAACTGTTTGCTGTTTACTGCTCTTGCACAGTATTTCCCAAATCCTGTGAATGTTTCCTTAAAGGTCTCTATGAGAGACTTCAATTTTTTTATTTTTTTCTCTAGCATGCTTTTTCATTTGTATGCCCTGGAAACATTTCCTAGTATGCCATAAACATTTCTTCTGTTTATAACAAAGGAAAAAGTTGTAGGTTGCTGTGATATTGACAGTTCTGCTTTAATTGCTTTCTATTTTCCTCTTTTATTTCAAGGCTTTTGTAACCTGAGGAGACCTGTGTAAAAGTAATTTTCACCATATAGTCATTGTGCTTTTCCTTTTACTGGTTGAAATTTTCTTTCCGCAAGCTAGTTGCCAATAAATTTACTGTTGAGGAGTACATTATTTCAGCAGTAGTGTGTTTTTCTTCTAAACCATGAAGAAAATCGTGAGTTTGTGGGGGATAATGTGAATGTTTCTATTTTTACAATTTATAATTTGGCTTTTTGCATTCTTTTGAATATAATTCCACCAACCTCTCTTTTTCAGTCCCAGCATTAAAACATTGTGTTTGTTAAAGCAAAATTCTTCAATGCTGCATTTGCAGCATTTGAAGAAATTCTTACTTCAATTCTTTACTGCTTCCACAGGACACAGCACTATGAAGCTTTCATTTTTGGCATTGGAGGTCACACTTAGAAACAGAAAAGTGTTACTAGTAATTGTGTGCTGCTCTTTCAGCAGCAGCCTCTCCTATTTCTTTTCATAATCCTGCACTTGTTTTCCTTTTATTAGTCTATCTTTATTCTGGAATAAAGTCAGTTTGTCTTCGCAGTTGTTGCTCTATGGCTTGTCAAGTGCAGTGGTAAAGTAAAAATAAATTTTAGGCTTTTTGGGTGTTTTTTTTTTTTACTGTATTGTTTGATGAGTATGGGATTTTTCTGGAACAGTTATGTCATTGTAAGTGGCTTGTTCCCCAATGAAACAATGCAGGAAATTAAAAAAAAATTTTCACTTGCAGTACTATATTGTCACCAGTTGCAGTATTTTTCCTGCTGAACTTAGAAATTTTAAGAACACCTAAGGTAAAGTAAACTTTGGAGAGCCTTTTTGTGTGTTCTTTGTTTTTGAGCTGTATTAGCTGTCAGAAGCTTTGTGTCGACTGGAGTTTTAATTATGGTGTACTACATGGTAATGCCTAGTTTGGAATTTTTCTTTTCTTGGAATGAGTTTTCTTTTGCTTAGAAATGTTTGTCTCTTGTGCTTATCTCTTTAATTTTACCTTGAATGAAAGCTTTTGAACTTGATTGAATACACTGATCAAAAAATACCAAAGTACAAGTCAGTATCATTGATGTTTGAAGTCTTGTAGTCTTATTTCTGCAGAGATAATTATTTCCTTCATTAGTTTAAGAGGTGGTATTTTTTTCTTTGTCATAAGGGAAAATGCTGGTTTTAACAGCAGCAGTAAACAGGGAAGTATGTAATTGTCAGCATTTCTTCCTTTGTGGTACCTTTTGGTCTCCCCCCTCCAGTGCATGCAGGGTTAAATAGGGTTTAAAAACATGTGAGCTTTACCTGCCATTCACCAGGGTTTTTCTTTTATGCAGATTTAATGTTATTTAGACCTGTAATAAAGGATGGTGTCCATTAGCTTGTGCTTGGATGGTGGTACAGGAACAGCCTGTTTGTGCCGAAGTTTAGTGCCAGCTGTTGAGTCTGGCAGGGGACACGCTGTTCACGAGCGCCTGTTCCTTTTCACACCTTCCCCTTCCATTCTTTGTCAGCTCCTCCGGCTCTGAGCGCTGCTGTGGCACTTTGTGAGCTCCGAGCACATACTGGGTTTCATGTAACCTTTGGCCACTGACACTTCTGAGTGCGACACGGAGGAAGAGCAGAACCGACACAATGCTTGTACCTGCTCAAATGAAGCCTTTCTGTGTCCCTGCTAGGAATAAAGTTCAGCTGTGGTACAGGAACCGTCTCTGAGCAGCTCCGTAGGGAAGGAATATTGGGATCTTGCTACAACAGTTACATATAACTGGAAAAGTAGGTCATTGTGGCAGGGAGTAGTCCAAACAGCCGCCCGGTTGCTGCAGCAACGACCTACTTTACGAAACTATTTTTGTTGATTCATATTGAAATGTTCTTCTTGAAAGTGCTATAAGGAAATGATCAGGTTAGGAGATATGTAACAGTGGAAGCTGCAGGCTTTGTGGACGACTCCTGCCCTCCTCCTTCCCCTCGCCCCCTGCCTCTGTGGTCTTGTCCCCTCATGTTGAATATAAGAGGATTAAAGCAAATAAGGTTTCTATTCAGCTGTTCAGGGGAACAGCTTTTTTTTTGTCTGAAGGTTCTGCATAACAATAATGCCTATCATTGGTGATTATGTTTCCAGAATTCAGAGCCTACAAATATTCCCCTGTAAATATTGTCTACAGAAATAACTTTAGAGTTAAAACAAAGCAAACAAACTAGAGAACCACCTTTTTCTTGGAAAAAATCAAATCTTGCTTGAGCACTGGAACAGACTCCCCAGGGAAGTGGTCACAGCACCAAGCCTGACAGAGTTCAAGAAGTATTTGGACACCACTGTCAGGCACATTATATGATTCTTGGGGGTTAAGGACATAGCTGCCACATAGTTGAGGACAAAGTGGAGGTTTTCAGGATTTCTGCAGCTTGATAAACAAATCTGCTGTGCTTCCGTTGTTTTGGGGGGGGTGTAAATTTTTTTTTCTACATCATTATTACTCAAAACCCTGAATATACCTTCAAGTTAACTTTGTGTTCAGCTATAAATGACTATAACTAATTCAGCTATAAATGACTTTGTGTTCAGCTATAAATTTCAGCTTTGAAAGACTGGTTCAGAAAATGTTGGCATTTTGATTCATAATAGTAGCAATGGGAAGTTAAGATAATGCTCAATGTCTGACCACCATAAGGTGAGCACCAGTCAGTTTTAATTAAGATTTCCAGGAATAGCTTCAGGATTTTTTTTTTTCAGTTTTTGAAACTTTCTACCAATTTCTATGTTGTTAAAGGATTTCAGTTTTATCCTTAATTGTCTGCTATTAGTTTAATAGATTTTTTAGATATGGGATGCCAGAGATGATGGAATTCTATGTTAAAGACTTGAAATTTATCCAGTGTACTTGAGAAATATATTTATTTAAGCCAGTGTTTTATTTCTAGGAAACATAAAACTGCAAAATTTTACTATCACTAATTGTAACCTTAAAGAGGTCACTTTAATTTAAGGAGAGGAAGAAGGTTTTATTAATGTAAATTAAGGGCAGTATAAAATCTGTCTTTTAGAATCAGATTGCAAGACTATCTTGTTGGAGTGCTCTTATTGTGCTTGTTCTTTTTAAGTGAGCCTTAGCTGTCATGGACAGCTTAGATTGCTGAAAATAATGTGGCTGAAATATTTTATAGAGGAGGCCAGCTCTTGTTTAATTACATCAAGCCTTAAGAGCTGCTAATTTAAATAAGAGAACTTGGATGCATGAGAATAAGTTGGTTTAAATTTATGTATGACCATGTCTGTACTCTCAAGTAACTCTAATTTTGTAGTTTGCTTCTAGGTAACATTTCCCCAGTTGTTTCCAGTACACTTTGTTTGCTCTTGGTTTTCCTTTATGGATCCAACTAGATTCTCTCTGGAGAGAACAGACATAAACAATTAAAGTCAAATAATAAATACTTTGATTTATCAGATTGGAATTAGGGTATTAGAAAAAAAAATAAACACAGAATATGTACATTGAAGAATAGAAGACACTGAGAGAGAGATTTAGGAAGCTGTGAGCCTGTAAGTCTTCTATCACCAGCAGACTGACCTTTGTAACATGAAGTAATTTGAGATGTTCATTTCAAGTTATATGAGAATAATTTAGGTGAGTAATGGGTGCCCTTTGAATGTGAATTTAAGATCCAGACTTCATAGAAGCTAAATACACCATTTGCTGTATGGCTCACAAAATAGGAACCAACTTCATAGTGCTATTTCATGGAATCACAAAATGGTTGGGGTAGGAAGGAACTTTGGAAATCATCAAGTCCACCTCCCCTGCTAAGGCAGATTCACCCAGAGGAGATTGCACAGGATGTGTCCAAGTGGGTTTTGAATATCTCCAGGGAAAGGGATTGCCACCCCTCTGGAGCTTGTTCTAGTGATCATTCACTCCCACAGTAAAGATGTTTTTCTTCATATTCAGATGGAGCTTCCTGTGTTGTCGTTTGTGCCCATTGTCCCTTATTCTGTCACTGGGCATGGCTGAAAAGAGTCTGGCCCATCCTCTTGACACCATCCTTAAGATATTTGTATGCATTGATAAGATTCCCTCTCAGTCATTTCTTCTCCAGACTACACAGGCTGGTCTCTCTCAGCCTTTGCTCATTAGAGAGATGCTCTAGTCCCCTTATCCACTTTGTAGCCCTCTCCTGGACTTTCTCCAAGAGCTCCTTGTCTTTCTTGAACTGTGCAGCCCAGCATACCCACCCACAACCCTGGACAGATAAGTTCAGACAAGGCCTCACCAATGCAGATCATCTCCCCTGACCTGCTGGCAATGCTCTTCCTAATGCATCTCAGAAAGGCATACTGCTGGCTCCTGGTTTAACCTGTTGTCCACCAGCAATCACAGGTCCTTCTCTGTAGAGCTACTTTCCAGCAAGACAACATTTAGCCTGTACTGGTACTTTCATGCACTTCTGCTGTTCTCCATGACCTTTCAAAGATGATGGAGAGTGGATGATGGTTTAACAATATCTGCCAGCTCCCTCAACACTCATGGGTGCATCTCATTGGGATCTATGGATTTCTGAATGGCAGGCTTGACTGAAGGATGTCTAATCTGATCCTCCTTGACTAAAGGAAAATCTTCATTTTCCTGGGCTTTCTCTGTTGCCTCCATGCTCAGGGATTCCTGGAGTCTGGCTTTAGCAATAAAGACTGAGCAAAGAAAGCATTCAGTAACTGTGCCTTCTCTACATGCTTTGTCACCAGGGCGTCCACTTGATTCAGCAGTGAGCCCATGTTTCCCTAGTCTTCCTTTTGCTACAAGTAGCAAAAGGTAGGAAAGAAGAAGGCTTTCTTGTCGTACTTGACATCCCTTGCTAGATTCCATTCCAAATGGACCGTAGCATTTTTTGTCATATCCCTGTGTAATCTGACAGCATGCCTTTATTTCTCCCAAGTGCTCTGTCCTGTTTTCCATATTCCATAAATGTTCTTCTTGTGTTTCAGCTTTGTCAGAAGCTCCTTGATTATCCATACAGGTCTTCTGATGCTTTTAATTGATTTCTTACTAATAGGGGTGCACTGGTCCTTAGCTTGGGAGAAATGATGCTTGAGTACTAACCAGTGCCCTTGGACGACTCTACCTTCTGGAGATTTAACCCATGGGATTCTTCCCAGTAGGTCCTTGAAGCAGCCAAAAGTAGATCTCCAAAAGTCCAGGGTTATAATCCTGCCTATTACCCTGCTTCCTTCATATTTGGGGGATTATGAATGTCTTTTGAATAGGAGAAAAAAATTGTGTTTCCTTTCTTTGGGGAATGCTAACCTTGAAAAGTTAGTTCAGTTGGAAAGAAATTATTGAGGGATGGTATGTAAGTAAATGCCAGCTTTTTGCCCAGTGTGAGATAGGTTTGATTCAAATGAGTTTGTTGTTCCTAATTGAGCAGTACTGCTTGCTGTGGTTGATGTTCTATTCTCACTCCATATCCGAAACAGTCTTTTTTCCTAAGTGTCAAAGAGGATGCACCCAAAAGGACTCAGCTTGGAGACATTAAATTTTAAACATGGTTTTCTCTTGATTATGGCTCAAAGCCCTTTCTTTCATCTATTTTCAAAGAATTGCCTTTTTTTTTTCCCTGAGGACCTCTTTTACATCTGTACCTGGGCTTGGATGTGTCTTGCATTTGTCGCCCGTCACAACTGTGCTTTGGCTTAAAGATTATAACAGTAATAGATATTAGGGGGAAAAAAGCCAAGAGACACACATCATGGGCAGTGTTTGGGTTTGTTTTTGCAAGTGGATCAGCTGTACTAAGTTATGAAAGATGCTGTAGTTCTGATTTGCTCTCTAAAGGAGCTGTTTTTTCTTCACTGACTTTAGAGCAACCCTGCAGGAGATTAGTTAATTCCCACAGCTACTTCACTTAAATATCTAGAGTTTAGTAACGTGAACTTTTTCCTACTCTTGTGTATAAGCTCAAAGGATAATACCTTTATGAAATGTATTATTGTATACCCCTTTAGGATGTGGAAGTTGGATGTGGGATTCGTTGAAACAATGTGGTACAATAAGGGATGCCTCTGTGACCTTGATTTGGTAACAGAAAAATGCTACTGTGGCTGGCTGCCAAAGGATGCTGTGGAGTGTACATAACACTTAAAGCCTGTCTGAGCTTAATCTTCTTACAGTTTCGTAAGAATATACAGCTTGCACTAAGACACGTTGGTTGGTGACAATCCAGCAGGAAAATATACTGGTAAAATACTAAATATTTGTATAAAGGCACATCAAGTTTGAGATACTTCTCAGTGCCTCATACTCAGTTTTGGTTTTTGATTTGGTATTCGCATTGTGATTCCTGTTCAAATTAGTATGAGGCATATATTTGCCTTATGCTGAAATCTCCTTATAACCTAATCAGGCATATGGCAAAGTATGTGTGAAGGAAAAATGCTCTTTCTCTCTCTCTGAAGACAAATAAAGGGTACATGATTTGTGTGATTAGGGTCTAATGCTGTAATTGATACTCTTGCTAATAAAGTGTGGTTGGTATTAAACAGTGTGTAAATATTCTTTTTTATTGAATCCAGACAGCTCCACTAAACTCTGAAAGATGAAGGAAGAGTATCTGATAGCATTGTTGGAAAAAACAATTGAACAGGGTAGTAAAGCTAGCAGATATTAGGCTGCCTAAGATAATTTTGATAGAGTCTGGGTGGCAGTCAAATACCCATAACAACATGAGTTTCTTCTTTGACTGAGCTTTTCTATTGACGGAAATCAATGGCTTGGTGTGAGGACTAGTGGATAGATAAAAGGTACTTAAAAAGAGAGGTTAAACACAAGTTTGGATTCGTTGCTGGAAGTTGATCACTCATGAGTGAAAAGTATTAAATTTAGGAACAGAACAAGTTTTAGCACTGTTCCTTTACACTCAAATTCTTAAATTTCCTCTCAGAATGAGAAAGGCTAGCTAAATTCCTATATTTTTTGTGTCTCTGCAGTCTAACACTCCCGCTAATGGTCAAATTCAGAATCTGGATTAGTTCAGAAAACTTATTCTTAATGGTTTAGCCCACTAGCATTTTCAGATGTGAATAGCACCTGCAAGAGTAGTCACTGCATTTTAAGTCCCCTCAGTTCCCAGCATCTGCCCTCATCTTGTACTGGCAAGGATGGTTATATGTGATTGTGGTTTCTGGGTGTTCATTACTCCCAAAAATAACCCCAAACAAGATTTAAGGGTAGCCTTAAATAGTGTGTCTATAGGTATCCTTCTTGCAGGTCTCCTCCCTAAATAAAATTGTTACCTTTCTAACAAGCTGCTCCTGACTTCTTCAGTGTATAGTCTTTAATCATGTTACTAGTGCAGAGTTAGGAACATTGTGTAATGTAGTGCTTGCTTTTGCTTATTTTGTTAATGGTTAACTTGTTAACAATTACTTATTGAAGGTTTTGAATAGCTACTTTGATGGTATCAGTTTCTTTCAGTTGCCTGGTAGCTAAAATTATGAGCTGTATTATGCAATTATTGCCAGTTTCTGGCAATTAACTTATATTTTAGACCCCAAGCATACCCTGTTGATTGACAGCAAAGAAGGTTTGTGGCGTTTCTTGAAGTCAACTGCTAAGATTTTATGTGCATGTGTTTTAGAGAATGAAGTCTTCAGTAGCTTTCATGAAAGTTCTGAATATCATAATTAGATGTCTCTGGCAAAATGTGTGTAATGCTCTCTAAGAATGTTGCTTGCAGACAGGGATGCTTTGCATCAGCATCTTACTCATGTTAAAATACGTAGGTCTTTTTTGACTCCCTCTATTATGTCAATGGTGCATGTACCTCACATTGTTTGCTACTGTGAAATTATTAGTGAACATTTCCTTCTGGTTTGACTAAGGGATGTTTGAGATCAGATACAGAAAACTGGGCTGATGCTCAAATCTGATAAAAATTATCTGGGCATCCTTTTTGTGTGTATTAATAAAGATTTTAGCTCATATAATTCATTCAAAGTGCAAAGGAAAGTGCTTTCCCATTGACTAGTAGGTTAAGGGAAATAAGTTAGTTTAGATTGCAGACTCAGAAACGTGGCCTGTTGTTGTAGGAGGAGATTTAAATATCTTCTCATTGCCAGAGTCTGGTATAAAGTATACTAGAGTTTAAGCCTAGTAGCTCTTACTTCATAGCTGCTATGAAGAAACTTTGCCTCTAGACCTCATTTACTGAAAAGAAATACTTTTTATGTGATGGAGGTTTCATATTCATTTTCAGTTCATAGACTAATTTACCATTCCTGTGAAACGAATGTGTTTGTGAGCATTTTGGTGGATCTTTTCAGAGAGGAAGTTCAGGTAATTTTGCATTCAGTTAAAGATGCTGTGCTGCTTCTCTTAAATTTTAGGGGTACTAATGAGAAAAAGAGGAGGTAAAAACTTTGTTTATGACAAGTAGTTGATTTGATTATTTATGTTTCTTGTGTATGTTTTTAAAAGTGATTATTTAAGAAGGTTCATATTTAATTGAATAAGGCTCTTTGCAGGGGAGATTGGACTAGATGACCTTCAAAAGTCCCTTCCAACCCAAACTATTTTGTGATTCTATAAATCTGTGTCAAGGCTTTTATGTTAGTCAACTTCTATTAACACTTTAATAAAAAATACCTTTAGGTGTAGTATAGCATAAATACAGTGGATGAAAACAAAATAAGTGATTAATTAGTTTCATCACATTTTGTGAAAACATATTTGGTTCAACTGAAAGAATCAAATATGCTTACTAAATGACATGCTTCTTCTGAGTAACTGTGAGCTGAGTGTGTGTTCTGGAAGTCAAAAGTATTCCTTTGCATTGCTATTACTCCAGATATTGTAAGGTCGCTAGAATTTGATTTGGTCTGTTATTTTTGAACAATGTGCTTTCCGTGAGTCTTGCAACACAAGCTGTGGTTGGGCTGTTTCTAATTTGTTCTGGTTTTTGTTGAGGTAAAGGGGAGTGGGTGTGTCCTCTGGCCACCCTCCTGCTCTCTTCCTAAATATGTTTAACAGTTTTGAGTCTACACTGTTATTCGTACCTGAAAAAGTTTTATGGAGATTGAAATGCTGGAGTGTGGTGAGAGAAAAGAGAGATAATAGAGAGGATTTGGGGAACCAGCAAATAGAGATTAAACAGTATTAAGGGCAAGTTTAGGGATCTTGGATGTGAATTGGAGACTGGGTCAGTGCATGTTAGCTTCTTGAATAGGATTTTGTTCCAAGCCCAGACTAGAAGTTATATATTGTGATCAGTCGGGTAGGAAAAGAGACTGAGAAAATAGAGAGAACTGAAATGCCAATAGGAAAAAAAAAATCAAGTTTCCTGAAATACAGGAATAGTTATGAATATTTATATGACCAGTTTCTTTCCGTAACCTTTCCCTCTACTCTGTGAGATGAGTTTAGACAACAAAGAAACAAGCCAGTGTAACAAGAAAATTCCAAACAACCAAACCACAAAAAAAAGAAAAAGGCAACAAAAAGCCCTGACCCTCTGGATTATTCTAAAGGTATCCAGAGCAGTATTGCAGTTTGTCTTCCTAGTGATTTGTGAAGTATATGTGAATGCATATGCTCCTTGAAAGTGAGATTCACATGGATAAGGCTAATTATCATTCCAGGTTTAAAAAACCATGTGAAAATGAAGCTGTAATTTTCAGAGTCCAAATAAAATTGACTTTGTCCTAGGGACATGGGGCTCAAGTTCTCTCTGATAGAAGCATATGCTCTCATCTGATTCTTAAAATAACTCCTGCATGGTTTCTAACTAAATTAGCATAGAGAAGTTTCTTCTTCTTTTCTAATTACCACAGAGTTTTTTCAAAACAAAACTGAGCAAAGTGAGAAAAAATAGGCATTTCTGGTTTGTTCCAGTTGTTAAACATCTAAACATGGTTTGCCAGCCAAGAAGTCATTGTATTCTTTTGTGCTGGCTGCTAAGACGCCTGCTCTTACTCTTTCAGGACAAGTGAGCCACACATTGTAGGTATTTAATAGCAGCCAGGGGAGGTTTGTCCCAGCCTTTTAGATACTATTTTTGATAAGTTTTTTCCCCATGTAAAGGTGGAAGCAATGTGTAATAGGTAGGCATCACTTACATATTGCTAAATACTTAGAAAATGGATATTAGCAGGTTTACAGCAATCATGTATGCTATGTCCCTCCTGGAAGGCGCAGCATTTTCATTGTATCTGGTTAGCTTTTAGGATTTGTCTTCAAAATCTAGGGGCAAATGAACTCCTGATTTTAGTAAGCCTGGTTGCTCAGTGCCTTTGTCCTCATAACATGCTGGGCACTGGCAGAGCTGCTCCTGCCCTTCCATAGTAGCTGTGCCCCTTCTCAGCAGGTGCAGTCTCCAGCTGTCCTGGCACTGCTGCTCCTGCCTTGCTCTCAGGCAGTGGCTCCGGAGGTGTTATCGCTGTGGCCTTGCCACCTGCACAGTGTCATTACAGCAGGGTTTCTCAGGAGTAATGGACTGCAATGTGGGAATTGCCTCTTTTTCCCCCTGTGGCTTATGGCAGGGGATGCAATAATGTGTGAGCACAGAAATTAATGGCCAGCAGGCGCTGACTCAGCAGTTGCCCTGATCAGTATGTGCTCTGCTGAGTGCCAGCCGCACTGTAAGGAGTTACTGAGAGGGCCTGAGCAGCTCCTGGTGAAATGTATGTTGTTAGTACAGAATTACAGAATTGTTGGGGTGGGAGGGGACATCTGGAGATCACCTAGTCCAACTGTCCCTGCTAAAGCAGGTTCACCTGGAGCAGGTTGCACAGGATCTTGTCCAGATGGGCTTTGAATATATCCAGGAAAGAAGACTGCAACCTCTCTCTGGGCAGCCTGTTTCAGTTTTCTGTTACCCACAAAATCTTTCTCCTTATATTCAGATGCAGTTTCCGGTTTAATTTTGTGCCCGTTGCCCCTTGTCTTATTGCCGAGCGTTGCTGAAAAGAGTCTCGCGCCATCCTCCTGACACTGCATTTAAGATATCTGTATGAATTGATAAAATCCCCTCTAAGTAATCTGCTCCAGACTACACAAGACCAACTCTCTTAGTCTTTCCTTGTAAGAAGGATGCTGCAGTCTCCTCACCATCTTTGTAGCCCTCCTCCAGACCCTCCCCAGTAGTTTCTGGTCTTTCTTGGGCTAGGGAGCCCAGAATTGAACTCAACACTCCAGATGTGGCCTCACCAGGGCAGAGTAAAGGGAGAGGATCACCTCCCCTTAACCTGCTGATCACATGAAAAATATTAGGAGCCACTTGTTAGACTGAAGAGAGTCCAGGGGAAGGGCACTCATCTCAGGACCTCTAGCACTTTTCTTTCCAGCTGGATGTAAGGTAGAGTTCTCTTTTTTTCCTCTTTCCTATTGTTTTTATTTCTTCCCCAAACCACTTTCACCATTGGAGTTATTATATCTATGAATAAATTTTTGTGCATGTGAATGTCTCAACATTTTTTATGTGACTGCCTGTTTCACTTGAATACTTGCAGGTCTGCAGCACCCCATTCTCCTTTTTTTTTTTTTTTTTTTTTTTACAGCCAAGATGAATATGTTATATAGAGGGCTGTTTCTATAAATGAAGGGCAGAGGGATAGTCATGACTGTGTACTCCTGGTATGCTGTTTCTAGTCACAGTTCAGTGTTGTAAGAAGGGCTTGGGTTAAGTTTAGTAGCAGTGTGCTAACTACCTCTTTGTTGGATTTTTTTCTGTAGTATAGGAGTTTTTCTGTCTTTAGAATAGCAAGAGACTTGTAGTTTTAGTTGAGACTAGGGTATGTTTTAGTCCATTCCATATCTGAATAACATTGAGGGGAAAACTGAAATGACAATGTAGTTTGGTTTTATGAATTATGTATTGTGGAAGATATTACATGGTGTCATACCACTGTAAGTCACATGTAATTAGGATGTGAACATGCATACAACACTAAAATATGTACAAAGTGCTCAAGGTCTGATAATTGTTATTGATTATTCTTCTTAGTTACCTTTTTCTATTGTAAGATTGTCTGGTTTGCCTCAGAAAATAAATGTTTTTCTAAATTCTTGCAGATTCCTGCTTCAGTGTCTTGAGGATCTTGATGCCAATTTGCGGAAACTGAATTCACGTCTGTTTGTTATCCGTGGACAGCCAGCAGATGTTTTCCCCAGGCTTTTTAAGGTAAATGCCACCTTGCAGTTGTTGTTTTTATCCACAAATATGACCAACAAACTAAATATAGCTAGGAATATTTCTTGTACTGTTTCATTCAGTACAAGAATGTTGTAAGTTATTAATGCAAATACTGGTCTATTCTTTTTCTCATTGAAGTTATTTGTATTAGTTTTGAATTCTTCCTCTCTAATGTGCATTTCACCAAGTGAGCTGAGTTGCTTTTAGATGTTACTGGTTTTTGTTTCTTTCTCTCAAGAAAAAGAATTGATTTCAAATGTTGTGCTAAGTGTAGGTACTGTATATTACTACATTTTCTTTTACAGGTTCACTTTGTAGTACTGAAATAAAATTTTGTGCACATGAGTCCATGTTCCAAGCCTGACCTGTAAAAGCAATGTTTTATTTAGGCCAAACATCTGCTGTGATTGCTTTTTGACCATAAAAGGTGATTTAATAAGCTTTTCTCTAGTAGTAAGATTGTTAAAAGCACAGTGTAACTAAAAAGCATTTTCTAGTCAAAGAAGGCTCTTGTGCAAAGGGGTTTTACTGTAAGAATTAAAGCTGTGAGTGATTACTGCTGATAGTAATATGTTGTCTATGGATAATAGTGTATTTAAGGTTGTAATACTATATTAGTATTGTAAAAATAAACACTTGGCAAATAGATATGAAGAGTTTTTTCAGAATGATTGAATTGAGGTGACTGAAACAAATGAGATTGCGGATGGAGGATGGTAAACGGAAATATCCATTTTTCCAAAGAGGTTGTATGTTCATTATTTTTATTCCTTTTATTTTTATTTATTGTCTTCAACACCAACCTGAGAACTCAAACCACATTTCCATCTTCATTATTGTGATTTTGTTGTGAAATGCTAACTGGGTGATACTTCTACTGGTCTTTCCTTGATTTCCCCTCAGTGAAGACTTTCCTGGAGGAGTACTGTGGCATTAGCTGCTGCTTGCAACCCCTCAGATCTTCAAGGTTATTGTATTTGTCAGCCACACTTAGTTCGGTTACGTTTAAGTAGGAAGGTCTTCCCATTGTGTGTTGCCTTCTGGATTTGAGCAACCTGTGGCAAGTCTTAAATACTTTAATGACAACTTTGACAGCTCCTGTTTTAGATTTTGCTGCTAGGATGATCTTTCTATGCCTGGCAGCTTTGAATTTCCACATTTTTTGAATGTTAATTTTAGTGCTGAGAAGAAAATTAAAATAACTTGTAAGATAGATAGCATACAGCAATCAAAAAAGAACATTCACATCTGTCTGTGTCTTCTGGTTCCTCAAGTTAGTGTCTTCATCATATATTGGTTCACTGAGGGACTTTTCAGGACATCCTCTATGCTCAAACAAGTTACTGAAGCTCTTGAGGATTTCTTCACTTTTGAGTGAAGTTGACCTGGAACATGCATCTATGTCTTATAATTATATCTCACAACTTCTTTTGCCAGAGCAGTAGCTGTACATCAGACACTTACAGTGCAGTGAAGGGCTTATAACACTGAACAAGGCTTTTCAGATCATCCCTATTAAATCTCAGAGGTGAGCAATGATTCTGACCCTGAAGAATGAACACATGTGGAAAAGATAAGTTCAGTTAAGTTTGGAAAAATAACTTCAGTTGAGTCATTAACTTAGGATAGGAGATAGTGGAACTTCCGTAGAGCCCTGTCAGGTGTCAGGAGCCCTATGACAGGTGCCAGCATCTGTGGATTTCCTGGTAATGAACATATCAACCGCTGTTTCTTGGTAAGGCTTTCCTTTTCACAGTCTGAACAATACCTTCAAAAGGCAGAACACTGATCTATCTTTATCCTTACAAAAGTCCTCAAACACCTTTAGCCTCTTTCATTTCATTTAAGTTTTGGCTTGTTCTTGCCTCATTCTCTTCAATTTGTCCTGTTCTGCTAGCTAGCTAGCTAGCTAGCTAGCTAGCTAGCTAGCTATCTATCTATCTATCTATCTATCTATCTATCTATCTATCTATCTATCTCAATTCTGTTTTCTTTACTGGGCTTGGCTCAGTAAAGAAAATAGAATTGAAACCATCACTGATTTTTTAAATACATCAGTGTTGTTAAAACGATTCAGCAGTATGACTGTGTGCAAAATTACCCGTGTCTCTGATTCTTCTAATTGCCTGGCTCATGCTGATGTGATCTGGGTGTATTCACGTTACACAGCAGTTGTCTCAGAGTTTCTTGACTTCCCTAGGGACTTGACTCTGTGTCTTGGACACTCTTTTTTATGGACTTTGCAAATTGAGAGAGGAAAGAAGAGTTTAGAAAAGTATCTGCTGCAACTCATCAGACAGTGGTTTTATGTTACGGAGCATTATCAAATGGGAAGTAAATGTTATGTGATGGCATAGGAAGTTGGACTGCTGGCCTTGAGGATTCAAGGCCTGCTGGGTTAGTCTTGGCAGACTTAATGACGGTGGGATCCCAGCCTGGTTTCAAAGAGCAAGCACTCCTTGGAATCATCTATACTCAGGGCTGGGCTTCATGTAGAAGAGAGCTGGAGTTCGGAAGTGAAATTGCACCCTAGGTGATTAGCATTGCGTGCCCTTGTCTCTGATGTAAATCCAATTCTCTGAAATACTATGGTGTGTTAAATCAAGTCATTAAGATTCTGGGGGTTTAGAAAGGTATTTGATTGGCGTGATGGCTTCCTAGGATCATCTTGTGCATACGTCACCTTTCCAATTCCCTACTGTCTCAGAAGCCTTAGCCATTATTGATCCCTTTGTTCCCTTCATTTTCCTCACCTGTGACTGTTGTCGCAGCATCTGTGACATAAAGAATATTAGACTTCAAGGCATAAGGCATTCTCTTTGTAGAAGACAGCCTTTTTTATTTTTTTTATTTTTTTTTTTAATTGAGAATTTGAAGATTGTCTTGAGTGAGGAGAAGGGATTTGGAAAAGGTAAAGAAAGTGTTTGGTGATAGGGCGGGGCAATATTTCCAACCCCTCCCTTCAAACTTCAGTTCTGCTGTTAAAGCTGACAGGCATATGTAAAAAGCTTTTGTGTAGAGCAAGGTACTGCTATTGATCCATGTTCAGAAGACAGCCTTTGTAATCTTCCTCTTCTGTTGAGTCTTTTACAGTATGTGGATCCTAAAGTTAGAGATGAGTTTTCAAAATTTGCATGAAAATTGTTCGTTACACGTTGCATTGCTGAGCACCCACAGTAATAAGACAGATGGAGGTTTTTTTATGCTTGATAGCTACTTAGATGCCAAAAAGTTGGACTTTATTTTTGTTATTCTGGGTGCCTAATATATTTTGGATCTTTCTCTATCTCTGATAACTATCCACAGGTAATAGCTGACTTTCCATTCTGCCCCTGTCCTTCCAGTTCCCCTTTCCCTGACCCTCCATCATGCAGCTGAGTTTCTAAAGGACCACACTTTTGGTTTGTGTTGTAGGAATGGAACATTGCAAAACTTTCTATTGAATATGATTCTGAACCATTTGGGAAGGAAAGAGATGCAGCTATCAAGAAGCTGGCTAGTGAAGCTGGAGTGGAGGTCATTGTTCGGATTTCACATACATTGTATGACCTGGACAAGTAAGTTACCATTTTCCTTGGATTTTAAAAAAGGAGGGAAAAAAACCCTTGGAATTTTATGTAGTATTTATTTATATATTGTGGGCTACTTTCCGCACCAAACAGTTCATAGTTAGGAAAACTACAAATTTTGTTTTATGTTACACTTTTATCCATCCATAAACTCAAAAAAAAAAAAAAAGTAACTGAATGTGAAATGTAGTTTTAATTTGGAGTTCTTTTTAAAATAATGTTTATGTTAATTAGCTGTCATTTATAATTAAGTTATTCAAACATATCTGTAGCTTCCCCCAAATAACATTCAGTTTTGTTTAGTTGCTTTGTTTGTTTTGTCTTTATTTCACTTTTTGTACACAAGTTATGAGAAAGTCCCTTTTTTTTAAGAACTGTTTCCCACCAATTATCTATTCAATAAGTAATTGGGGATTGTTTGCTATTCCTGTGTTGCCTTATTTAATGTCTTGTTATATTTTTCCACAGATCTGTTTAATGGATTGGTGTTAATTCCCTATTATAGAAACATTATCCACAAACTAGTTACAAGTATAACTTGTCTTAACATTAGGTGATTTATTGTGGTAGCTGCCCATTTTATTCTCTTACAAGCTGATGTATAAGAGACTATTAGACATATGGGAGGGCAATGAAATTGGAAGTATTTAACTTTTTGAAACCAATAGCTGACTTTTTTAAATCTCAAATTGGAAATTCTTTTTTCCCCCTCCCACCCAAACACCCTGCTAAATAAGCATTTGGTTCCATCTATCACTTTGTAAATTTTTCTTTGAAGTTTTCCTTTTTTCTAAGACCTCAGATGTATTTAAAATGGCAATGCAAAACACAACACTTTAGGCAGTGGTTTTTAGGCAGTCAGTGTGTTTAAGCTACATGTTAATTTCCCCCCATATTAAGACAGTTTTAATATTGACTACTGTTCTCAATATCAGAAGGGGAAAGTGAATTTCTTTGAATGTAGATAGCGTGGCCTTGTACGTGACTTGGATATTTCTGCACGTAGCTAGAATCTCTATCTGCTTTACTGATCTGTTCTTTGCTTTGAGCTGTCCATGTTCATTATTTCCTTGTTCATGAGGGAATTTCTATAACCCAGGAATGAAGAAAATTGACTTGCTTAAAAACAGTTAGTTTATATGTCTCCCTAGTGGGGAAGGAAGGATGGTATATTTAAAGTTCTAGCTGTCTGGATTACCATGTATATTTGGGATTCTAGGTAAGCTGGGGGAAGGTAAGAAGATACTTCTGTGTATGTATAGGTATGTATATTTTATAAGAAAAACTGTTAAATACTATCGTCTGACGTACTTCTTTTCTGTTTTTCTTTTTAATATAGAATAATAGAATTAAATGGAGGACAGCCTCCTCTTACTTACAAGCGATTTCAGACCCTAATTAGTAGAATGGAACCCCTGGAGATGCCTGTGGAGACTATAACCCCAGAAGTAATGAAAAAATGTACTACTCCAGTTTCTGATGACCATGATGAGAAATATGGTGTGCCATCACTTGAAGAGCTGGGTATGTTCTGAGATTGCTTTGGCATTTTGAAACAAGATGTAATCTACCATTGAAAGCACAATACTTAAAACAACAAGTGAGGTCCTGCTACTGGGTAATTGTTAACCTGATGCAATTATGACATACAAAAAGAACAAAAAAAGATAACCAACTCTGTAAATTTTGGTTGGCTTATGGTAAATAACAGGTCAGGTCAAACTATACCAAGTACTGTTTGGCTTCTTGTAATACAGCATAGCCATTTTCTTGGGGTACCAAATAATCATTAAGCTACTAATTAATAGTCTTTAATGCTTCATTTTGTATTAAATACACTTTGTATCTTTGTGCTTCAGGTCATTTATCTGTCATTTAACAAATTATTTCTAAAAAACCCGGCCTCTTTTCTTGATATACTGAAAAAACATATTAATAAGACAATTAATTACTTTAGAAGGTTCTGCGGGGAAAAAAGTCTTACATTTCTATAAATGTAATTTTAAGGAATAGTATCAGCTGCTGTCCTGTGAAGCTTCTTATCTCTTTCCTGTTTCCCCACACATCCCAGAATACAGGCAAATGTGCTATGCCCTCCAAATGGCTAACAGAAGGGTCTGGACAGGTTTGGTTAACCTGCTACTGCCCTGTCTAGGCCATTCAAACTCTTACAAAGCAGACCTTGGTTTTTGAAGCCTTTATAAGAAGCAGTGATCTCACTATGCAGTGGTTAAACTATAGGCAGACATGTTCTCCCACGCATCTGGTGAGCAATCTTGGGGCAGGTGGGAGAGGGTGGAAAAAATCTGATTACCTTCTTTTTATCTTTCTTTTGTGGCTCAAGTACATGTTTATCATCAAATTTACAATCTCTGTTATTGAAATTGAGGTCAGTGATATCTAGGAATGTTCTGAAGATGGCACTCATGCTTTTACCTTGGTGGAAAAGTTTTAGACATTTTGGAAATGACAAAAGCAATCGTTGCTTCTTAATAGTAATTAAAAAAAAAAAAAAGTTATGGTTTTAGGATAGCCTGCATATTGCAGATTTGGAAAATCTGAGGGGTCACTTCATGTAAAAAAAACAAACAAACCAGAAGAATTGGGACTGAAGTAAGACCATTTGTGATGTATATTGATGTAAATATAAAAGGAAAAATTTGAGTTTTGCTGCAAGTTAGAGGTATTGGATGTGCTTCAAGACAAATTGGTTGCATACTGTTTTAAAACAGACTTTTTCAGGTGTCCAATTTAGGGTTTTTCTAAGGATGCAGTAGTCAGGTATCAATATGCTATAATTTTGTTGCCTTACAGTATAAGCAAACAAGCAATTTCCTTTATTCAATTTGTCTTTCAGGTTTTGACACAGATGGTCTGCCTTCTGCAGTATGGCCAGGAGGAGAAACTGAAGCTCTCACACGCTTAGAAAGACATTTAGAACGAAAGGTATGTTTCAGATTGCTGCAAGCCTGACATATCTGGGAAACATAGTTACTCTTTGCTATGAAACCTAAAGGGATTTGGGCAAGTTGTGTTACAGAAAAAATCAAACCCACAAACTTTAACTCAAATCCTCAATGATATAAATCAATAGTTTGTTTTTTAAAGATGATAGTAAATTATCTTTGAAATGAATTTTAGAAACAGTCTGTTTTACTCTTCTATACTATAAAAAATTAAATTTATTTTGGAAGTAATTTTATTTTTAAAAAACCATACATTTTATAACTTTGAAGGGGAATTCTTCTGACAACTAATGTATTGCTAGTTGTCTAGGTTTCCAGTGCATTTAAAAGAAAGGCACAGATAGCTCTGGAAGACAGTCCATGCCTTCTGCATTGAGTTGAATTACCTTCTAGAGGTTCTGCTGATTCAAAAGGAACGCCTGTATATTGTAGGTGACCTGACCATCTGTCCACTGTTTGGATTCAGTTACAGACAGTGTGTGATTTCTCCCTTTCTAACTTGCTATGTAGCCTCTAGTCTGATTTTGCTTGTGGGTTTTGTTTTGTTTTTTTAAGGCTTGGGTAGCCAACTTTGAAAGACCACGAATGAATGCAAATTCCCTTTTGGCAAGCCCTACGGGGCTTAGTCCCTACCTCCGCTTTGGCTGTTTGTCCTGTCGGCTCTTTTATTTCAAGTTAACGGATCTGTACAAAAAGGTAGGACTTCTGTGTAGTTGGATACATGTTGTTAGATGCCATGGTTATCACCTACTTCTAACAAACTGTTTTTCTTTAATGGTGATCTTCAGGTAAAAAAGAACAGCTCCCCTCCCCTCTCCCTCTATGGCCAGCTGTTATGGCGTGAATTTTTCTACACAGCGGCAACTAACAATCCACGGTTTGATAAAATGGAGGGGAATCCTATCTGTGTTCAAATTCCATGGGATAAGAATCCTGAGGCTTTGGCCAAATGGGCAGAAGGCAGGACAGGTTTTCCTTGGATTGATGCGATTATGACACAACTTCGTCAGGAAGGTTGGATTCACCATTTAGCCCGGCATGCTGTAGCGTGCTTTTTGACTCGAGGTGACCTCTGGATTAGCTGGGAAGAAGGAATGAAGGTATTGTTTCTTCTTGAATTTCCTAAAGTGCCTGTTAAAGTTTCAGGTGGTCGTTCTAGAATCGTTACTGTGTGGTGTAAGTTGAATTTTAAACCTTAAACTGTGGGCAAAACTAAATCAGTTCTGATAAACCAGGTGTGCTGAAATTTTGCCTCTTGAATGTCCCCTTTTGTTAGAATTTTAGGTTTCTTGCAGTCAGAATAGGTCTGAAGTTCTTTCAAATTTGAGATTTCTTCCTATATCTTGACAAATAATTACAATAATAATATTATTTAATTTTTCCCCCCAATCATTCTGTGTGTAAGCAATTTCTGTTCGTATTTTGCATCTGCTGCCCTGCAAAGAGTGAGTACTTATGGGAATAAAAGAGAGAAAACTAAAAACTGAGAATGTCCTTTCAGCAATGCTTGTCACTTTGCTCAGTGTTAGAACTGTGAG